>NW_021637732.1:0-323344 GCF_004799145.2 Neltuma alba
AATATAATTAAATTAGTTAAATAGATTTTATATTAAGAATGGGAGGAGTAATAACTATCAAAGGGCTTTTGAAACAGTTAATTGATTAAAATGATCTAAATTTGGCCCTATGCACCATATATGCAAATGATTTTCATTTTAAATATTTTTGCATATATTGACAATTGTAGATGATTAAAAAGGAATTATATCTGTTGAAGTTGTAGTAGCTGCTTTAACTAGTAAAATTTCCAAACAAGTATTTTTTAATAAATGTCTATAGTAATCATACTATTCGGTTCTAAATATAAGATTCAGAAGAGTATTAAATTAAATGTTTCTAGGTTAATCTTGAAAAGTAAGTAATTTATGGTTTTTAATATTATACTCTTTAACATGATAAGAGTACACTGTTAGTAAATCTTGAAATTTAAACGCTAATTTCGATTGAATATTGACTCATTTCATTTTATTTGAACAGAATAAATCAACATTTGACCATGATTCATGATGATGATGAATTCTTAACATCTTTAAACAGTCCAACTTCAATGGGAGCTTCCCTTGTTGTCCATTTCTTTATTTTTCCTTTTTGCAGCATTTACAGTCTGATTTTATTAACATGATAAGAATATTTTTTATCCAAGAATAGTAAATTTAAAATACATTTAATAAAATTAAAAGAATCTAGAAATGATAATAATGAGAAATGTTTACTTTCCGGCCTTCACACGTATTTTTGGTAAGACTTGGGTCATTTTTGGTTATTTTAGATGTTTCTTCCCGTGGGAGCCGCGGGTTTCAGGAAACCAGCAGTTGTTTTGACTCACTACTTTTTGCAGTTTTGCTTCATTTATTTGTTCATTATTTATCTCGATGCTTTGCCATTTTTTAAATCTGTCTTTTATTGTATTCGCTTTCTACTCCCCTTGGCGTGTTCAGAATTGATGAGCTTGCGAAATCAATTTATTTTGATGAAGTTTTAAAATATTCATAATAAAGGTTGGCTTTTCTCTTTACTAAGCAAATATTAATATAACGGTTAAGTAATGATGTTAGAAAATTTAGATTAAACTATAGGAATTGAATTGAAATTGGAGTATTATTTTTATACAAAATTGTAAAGTCAGTGAATTATATTATGGAGTATGGACGGTGGTGATGTTTAAACTCGTATTATTGGAATAAATAAAAATGATTAAGTAATTATATATCTGGAATATAAATATTATGTCAGTGATTTGTCATTGCGGCAAAAAAAACCAGTGGGAGGAATAAGTATCATGTCAATAAAAGAATTTAACTCTTTAAACTCAAGGTTTTAAGTTTGAATCAATGTGAGAAAACGCTTTCACTGGCTAAATTCATCTCGCAGCTAAAAGTTATTTTGTCAAAAATATTATTTTAAAATAATAAAATATTTTATTATTTACCTAACAATTTGAAACTTTTTTTTAGATGTGCGGAACACCCTGATTTAGGATTTAAGATTAGAGCATTTAAGGTGCTTAATACACTGGGAAAGATTTTTCAGAATTTTAAGGGAATAAAAAATACTTCAAATATTGAAAAAACACTTTTAAAATATTTGTGAGTGTTGGATGAACCCTATGCCAAAAAAATAAGTGAGAGATATAAATATTATGCATAAAAAACCAAAGAATAACATATCAAAATGGAAAAATAAACTGCATCAAAAAATAAGAAATAAACAAGGAAAAATGACAGATAAAAAAACCTGAAAAATGTAATATTTCAAATCAGACATCTAAAAATAAAAATAGAAAATGACACCTGATATGATATATTGTAAATGTAGTTAAATAACTAAAATGTTATTATATAAAAATGTACTAACCAGTTCTAAAGGGATAATGACAACTATTGAATAACAAATAATAATAAATATATTGGCAATAATAAATTATTTATCAAAAAGTTGTAAATTAATAATAATAATATTAAACAGTTAATAACAAGAAATATACTTATAAGTTTAACATCTTTTTTTTCAATCTGATATAAAAATATTTCAGTTGTTTAACTATATTTATAAAATACCATATATCATTTTCTTCGGTGTAATTTTTAACTCATAAATACTTAAATAGAGAAATGATAATTTTAAATTTTTTTTAAAAAAAATTCGCAGTAAAAAATCACATAGAGGGCAAAAAGTTAAAACTATAGAAAGGAAGCGTGAAGTCGGAGGGAATGAGGCAGAGAGGCAAGCATCGCAGAATGAGAGGTCCACCGTACCCCCACAGCATATCTGAGGTGGATCCGCTGACCGCTGGGGCCTGCCTTTCCTAAGTCGCTGCTTTTTTCTTCTTTTTTTTGTGAAAAAAGAAATGAGAGAGAGATTTTGAGGGCCCACGGATCATGCGTGATAAGATGAGACCAGCCACATCAGTTCTGCTGTCCACCCAACGCCCCTCACATGTCATAATTATTCATCACTTCATTTTTATTTATAAGTTATTTATACTGAAAGCTAATAAATAAAAAAAACTCTATATTTATTAAGTGAATATGAATAAAATGAATAAAAAACTCATTAATTCTTCTATAAGTGACTCATATCAACAACAAATTTTTTCTCTAAATAACTTGTAAATAGAAATAAAGTTGGTACAGTACTTCTCTAATTATTAGTTTCTTAACGTGCGATGTAATTGAAAAATTAATTTTAATCTTAAATATAAAATTTATTCTTTATATTATTATTTTTAAGGGGATAAAGTGTAATTTTGATCATGGTCTTATTTATATATCATTCTATCCTTTATCTTTTCATAATGCAATTTTAACCATGATACCCTTGATTTTTTTTTTTTGGGCACAATTTTACAGTGCAATTTTGTGAAAAAGTAAGTGAATGCAATCTGAGCAAAATAACAAAATTCTGGATAGACCTGTACCTTTTATTTATTTATTTATTCACACATCACATGAGAATATTATAGAACTCCATGCAATCTGGTGGAGTACGACATGCCTTTCAGGTCAGTCATCTGTTTTTGTCTGGCTCGCTTCATCCACAAGCTCCCTTTGATTTTCTGTGTCCTGCTAATCTTGGATGCTATCTCCACTGATACCTCTCTTTGATTCAATAATAAATAAATCCGCCTTTCCTTCAAACCACGCGCCCGACTTATTGGATCCCTCTTCCTTGTGCTTTCATCGCTTTCCTTCCTCCTTTCTATGGATAAAATCTTTTAATTTTGCACACTCCTTTACCAAATTAAAGATCACGAATAATAGTATTAAACCCAGCGTTTCGGATTCTCTGTGGATGACTTGATATTCAAGTCTTTTCTGCAAATATATGATTCACCCTTGCATTCACACATTATACTCATTTCAGAATGACCCCACGTTTTCATTGTCGTCTTTGTTTCTTCTATATCTTTAAATCCCTTTACGAAACGTATCGGATCTGGAAAAAAGGAACTGAGAGGATAGCATATAAATATGCTGTGACAATTCGATGGTTCTTGGATGTTCATTTCTAAGTTTTAAACACGGAGATTTTCCCATCCCATAGAACCATGTATCATCCAGATCACCAGAAACTGAATCTCCAGAAGTAAATTTGAATTTTGAAGAGTCTCTTCAGGATGCAGAGATCAGCTGAATAAACCAATTATATATAATATTAAAGGAATAAAGTGCTTAAAACTTTCACAATATTTACGAAAAAGTACTCAATACCTCAATTTTTTTGACCCTTGTATGTTCTAAAATTTATTTTTGTAGCAAAAATATTTTGACTATTATTTGCCGTTAAGTTTGACCAATAAATTATGTGATTTAACCAATATTTTTAATAGTCAAATCTAACAATAGATACAGTTTTCAAGAGATAAGAACAAAAGGGGAAAAAAAAGTGCTTGAGTACTCTTTGGCATATAATTATGAGATATTTAAATATTTTATCCCTAATATTAAATATGATTCGCAATATATATATATAGTATATATGAACTTTACAGTATACAGATTTTTGTCCCCATGAGGGAGTTTCAAACCATACAAAGCAAATATAATTTTTGAATTTCATGATCCTGGTCACAAATCAGTGATGCCTTCGGCGCCATTTCCAGGATCTTCAATCCACGGCTCACAAATTGCAGACGGCCCCAATTTGTTTCTGTTTCATGTACTCTCTTTTTATTGGGAAAAAAAATTAACTCGTTTAACAAACAAGCTTGGGTAAATGACATTTTGAAGGCTTTTGGCCCGAAAAAGATAAATGAGATTTTGAATGCTCATTTAAGTCTAAAAGAGTTTTTTTAAAAAATTCTTCTAACTAAGTACAGGTATTTTCATATCAAAACTAATCTTATCCAATAATACTATTTTCAGTCTTAATTATAAGATTTTATTTAAAACTATAAATAAGATTATACTTTAAATAGAATTGTCTTTAATAAAAAAATATACATGCTCAGCCAAAAAAAAAGCTATAAGACGTGACTTTTAGAACTCTCAAAATAAGTCAAGAAAAAATACTCTTATTTAATACTTAAAAGTGTCACAAATATTATTACTCCGATAAAAAAAAAAAAAAAAAACCTCTACATAGAAAAAGTTTCATGCCTGGGTCTATCACGGTCCAGCCTTTTAAGACCAGGCCAGCCCCTTCTTTCCTCCTTCGCACCTCCAGGCTCCAACCCTCATTTAAATCCTAACTGCTGAAGTATATTGTATTAATACAAGATTACTATAACGATATTAGATTATAAAAATAAATAAATTTAAATCGTCAAAATTTGACATAGACATTTAACATTGTAATGAAAATGTAGTTTAAAATTATTTTACAAAATATTTTATCATTATATTTTTGAAATATTCAGCACAAATTTTTTTATCATTATATATTTTTGACATATAAAATTATTTTTTGTTATTTAGCATTGTAATAATAATTTTACAATATACTAAATCTCAAAAAGCTTGAGGGAGTGTTTGGAAAGCCTAAAAAGCACTTAAAAACACTTTCACATATGCCGAAACAAAATTTCAGTCACATACCTACTCGTAAAATCACTTTTAAAAATTATTCCAGACACCCCATATAATTTGAAGAGCAGAAGTGACAGGAGGGAAAAGGACGAATATGAGAGGTGAGTCCTATTTTATATAGGCAACCAAACCTAAACAATGAACAAAAGCCGGATCAGACACTAAATTAGTTCAGATAATGATTTAATGATCGACAAATCAAATCGGGATTAATTCGAGATTACACCTGTTATAGTTAAATGATATAATTTAATTAAAATGACAAGTTTGATGGTTGATAATCATCTCTTAAATCACCTAATTAATTACATCTCCCAATTAGCATATAACTAATCATAAACAATCGTGTTTAGAAATGTTAGTTAAAGAAATAATCCTATCCACAATGATTTCACTTACCCACCCTCCCCACGTATTAACGTGTCAGCTAATTGTCTAAAACCATGGTCCATAAAACCATGTTCCCCTTTACCTTCCCTATGATCTGCCCAACCAAAAGATCAGCTGTGAGCTTTTCCTTTACAGTTAAGAAAAACGCGAGATGAAGAAAACTTGAACAATTGGTCCCTATTCTTGGTGCATGTGACATTATGCATCCACCGATGCCTACAAACTAATCGTCCTACGCATGATGATATCATTTTAAATTAAAAAAGTAGTTAAAGCTGCTGGTATTCTTAATTTTAATTTAAAAAATCATATCACGACATTCTGGATCATTTTTCATTAAAATCATTATGCGAACCCTTTTTTTGTCAATGCCGAATAGCATGATTTATCATGAATAAATCTCATGACACGCAGAAATTTTTTTTCCCCAAAAAACGTTTTATTTGGTGTCAGTTTCTACCAAATATAGGGTTTTCACTATTAGTGTTTGTTCTGGATAAAAAAATTTAGGTGAGTTAAGTCATAGAGACTCACAGGACTAGGGCATACCTCAAGATTCAAAAAGTACTTATAAAAATACTTACAAATTATTTACTAGTAAGATTCTCATTAGGGCTATGCAAAAATACTCATAACCCGGTCTCCCTTGCAACTACGCAGCCTAACCAGATTAGGAAAAAAGCTCCTCCTAAAAAAAAGACTAGACCAATTGGGTTAGACTGGGCAACCGGATAAGATCGGGTTCAAGACTAATGTTTTTGACCATTTGATCTGGCCCAGTCCAGGTAGATTTTTTTCCTCTTCTTCGTATATGCCCTAACCCCTTTTAGCCGTTCTATCTTCCCTCCTCCTCCTTCGACTTGGCCACCCCTCACTTCTCTCAACTGTGCATCTTCGAAAGGAAGATGAAAACGGGTTGGATTATTGTTCTCTTGGTGCATTGAAGATGCAAAAGGTGATGATGGTTCTCAGAGGGTTTATTGTTCGAGTTTATAGGAAGAAGACGGAGGCTACTGAGAGAGGAAGAATAAAATATACTTTAACCTTTTTTTTGTTGAGAAAAAGACACAAAAATACTTTTAAATGTACAAAATTCTATGTTAGTGCTAGTGACAAGCAAAAACCCAAATTAGAATAGAAGTATTGATTTGGTATTTCCAAATTAGCCAAAAGACAAGCTTGCCCTCATAAATTGACAAAAGGAAAGACAATACAAAAAGCAAATTAGTGTAATTCATCTATATAAAAACATTGTCAATTGATATAAGAGAGTTGTCAATACACCAGACAAGAGGGCAGTATACGATTTGCCCAACTTTTCTAATTAGTTTGTTATGTAATGAATTTTGCTAATTACTTTTTAATATATATATAATTGTTTTCAATCTATTTGAAAGAGTTGTCAATAGCCTTAACAAGTTAGTAGCATGTGATTTGCCTAGTTGTGACAATTGGTTTACCTTGTAATAGATTTTTTTGATTACTTGTTAATACATATAAAAGTATTATTAATCTATTTAGAAGAGTTGTTAATATACCTAACAAAGTTGTAATTAATTTTTTAATTACTTATTGCCAATACGTATAAAAGTATTATTAATCTGTTTGAAAGAATTGTTAACGCAATTAACAAAGTTGTGATGAATTTACTTATTACTTATTGTCAATAAGTATAAAAGTGGTGTTAATATAGTTGGAAAAATTATCAACACGACTAATTAAAATAAACAAATGAGACCACTCCTTCAAAGATATTTACAACTTTTGCTCATTTACAACCGCGATATAACAATTCACTGCATCCCATTAATTATTCACCATCACAATGTTGTTGTTGATAAACACTTTTCCAAATTACAAAAATTGTTATAATGAATTAATAGTCCTTCCTCTGTTTCGGATGGAAGAAAGCCAGGCAGATTCTCCATCCATTATTGTGACACTTGGCCTTTTAGTCCATTGCCCATCTTTTTCTCAATTAAAAGTGTATCCAACACTCCTAAGTATTTTTCTGGGTATATCCAGTGACCTAAAATAATTTATGGTGCAAGTTCATCCTTAAAGTAATTAAAATAGTATACCCATATCCCATAGTAAGAGATCGGTTAATTTGACTGTGAAATTGATGAGTCAGCCTATGTTTGACCAAAACAATCTTATCTAGTGTGTCTAATAAGCATGTCACGTGGCTTTTTTTTTTGTTTAAAAATTATTTCTGCGGCGTCTTCTCTGATCCCTCCTTCAATCGAATGAACGCACACAGTGTCTCTCCCCAGAACTCATCCGGCCTCGCCGCCACCGTCGCCTCGTTCACCGCCGGGTGGTTGTACAGCATTGATTCAGCCTCCACGCCACTCAGATTCTCACTCCCACTTATGATCACATCCTTTGATCGATCTTTAATCTCTAAGTACCCATCTGGATGCATCACTCCCACGCCCCAACTGTAGAACCATCCATTCTTGAAGCACCTGGAGTTCTTTTGGATCTTTCAAGTAGCGCAACGTGAGGCAACCACCTCGAAGAACTACTTCACCAAGGGTCAACCCATCTCGCTCCATGCTTATACCCGATCCGGATCCACCACGTCCAACTCCGTCATCCCGATAGTTCTCACCCTCTGCCACTCTGGTTTCAGAGATAATTCTCAAACAACAAAAAAGATTTAACAAAAAAGCCACCTCACATGCTTATTAGACGTGATAAATAAATTGTTTTGCTCAAACGTAACCTAACTCATCAATTTCATGGTCAAACTAATAATCTGTTGTCATGAGATGAGATATGTGTGTACCATTTTAATTACTTTAATAGTAAATTTATATCATAAATTATTTTAAATCACTGGATGCACTCACAAAAATACTTAGAAGTATCGGGTTCACCTTAACCCTTCCTTCTACCTTGAATCCATCTCTTTCCATCGGCTTCTTCTTTTCATCTTTCTGTATTTAGTGACCACTTACTGCTCTTCAACCCAGCAAATCAAGTCCGTTCAGCTCCTCCACGTTGCTCAAAATCTTCTTCTTGTTACCCCCAAACCAAATTCGTGAATGCCATCAAGAAGGGCGAGGACGCAAGGTCGACAGAGTCAGGTTCAGCAAAGATGGTTCTACCCTTCAGCTTATCGTCGTCAATTGCCACCGAACCACCATCATCAAACTCGATGACCCAAACCTTATCGATATTCTAGCCATTAATGGTGTCGATACTTCTGTCTTCAAATGTGATTTAGGTATGAGTTGTTTGATTTCATTGGCAATTTGTTGCTCCCTTTCCTCACGTTTGCTGGGTTGTTCTTAACTCTTTCACCCAGTACAAGGAGCACTTAATCCGGCGGAGATAGAGCTAGTAGTGGGGGTATGGGTTGCTTGTGGTACAGAGAAAGTGAGCAGGCGATGAAAAGAGAGAATGGAAGAAGGAAGAATCAGACTACAGTAAATCAACAACATTCAAAAATCCCAATTTGATATCTGGATACCGATTTGAGATAAGTGGAATTGGAGTCACTAATATGGGATTTTCATATTTTAAAGGTATTTATTTGGGATTTCCTCAGTTTTTTTTTTCAAATTATTTTATTTATATGCTATAAAAAAAGCTGAAAGGACCGTACACATCCAAGTGTTTACTGTTTAATGATTATGTTTACATGTATTGTAAGCATTAAAAAAAAATTGATAGTCCTAGTCCAAATCCAGTTTTTCTCTGCCATGTATCATTTTCTTTTAAAGAAAAGGAAGCAGCAAAGCTGGGAGACTAAATCCAACCCAGTCTTTATTTTGGGCTCAACCAGATTAGTCCGGTCTCCAGACCAAATATTATAGCCCAATCATTTTTCAGACCAGATTTCGAGCTAATACCTAATCCAATCTAACTTGCTCTTTGTACAGCCTTAGTCCTCATATTAGTAATAGGGTTTTAATTAATCATTTTATAAGTTATGAACCAATTTTCTTACCAATTAGACTAATTCTTGTTGGTGCTATCTGTGTTCTTTTCCATCCGAAGGAAAGGAGATGAAGTTTGGCAGTTGGTTTGTTTGTAGGGGTGAGCATTCGGTTTTTTGGTTCGGTTATCGGTGATAATCGAATTAACCGAATAACCGAATAGAGTAAATTTTAAACACCGAACCGAAACCGAACAACCAAACTAACCGAAACCGAATTAACCGAAAATTTCGGTTCGGTTAACCGAATAACCGAAATATATAAATATGAAAAATAATTTTAAATTAAAAATAATAATAAAACACAATTTAACCATTAATTAATAAATATTTCATCATTCAATGTGATTTATTATAATAATATTTATTATAATCATATTTATTGAATATAAATATATTTAAAAAGTTCACATATACCCACATATATATTTATTATAAAAATATTTATTAAATATAAATATATAATATATTTATTTCGGTTATTCGGTTATAACCGAATTTTTTTTTCTACTAACCAAACCGAACACCGAAACCGAATTGTTTAAGAAATAAAAACCGAATATATAACCGAAAACCGAAATAACCGAACCGAAAATCGAAATTAAATTCGGTTCGATTCGATTTTCGGTTACGGTTCGGTTTTGCTCACCCCTATTTGTTTGGGTGATCAAAGGGGCAAACAAACAAGGGGCGGGAAGAATTCTAAAATGGAACCTTGCGCCCATGTCACGTGGCTCTTGCTAATTCGCCATTTGAGCGTCACATCGAGTAGCGTGCAAGATGCCTTACAACTTGCAACAATGAACAATCCAAATTATTGAAGCATAGAATCTCAATTTGACGGAGAAAAATAAAATCGAAATAACATTAAAAGATAACAAGAACCACGAACTGCCCAAACAACATAAAATTTGCGCGCATGAGCTTGATGTGATCAAAACCATCAAACGAGTAGGAAAAAAATATGCTAACTTAATCAAACACAATTTTAATTTTAAATCAGACAAGTTTACATTTTTTTTTTCAGCTAGCAAAATTAACGCTGGTTTATTTATGGCCCCTCGGTCATGTTTTTTCAAGTCATTATATTTTTACTTATTTATCTGATGGCTTTAATGCGGTTAATTCAATGTCAGCAAAATTAATACTGTTTGGAGTCGCTCCTGGTTTTTGTGACTATTTTTCAAATTGAAAGGACTAATATTTGAGAAGAAATACAAAAATAAAATATAAGAACTGAAAACAAAACATGATCAAAGTATAAGAATAAAATCAAATTTAATCATTTAAAAAATACTCTCTTATCTTATTTATAAGTCACTTTTAACATATTTCATATAAATAAAAAAAATTTAAATTTCATTAACTCTAATTTAAAATTTAATAACTTTTTATTTTTATTTTTATTTAATATATATTACAGTTTGTAAAAACAAACCCAACATAATAATAAATGAAAGAAAAAATTATATAATCATGTGAAAATTTTTCTTTCTACCTACTAAAAATTTTTTTCTCTTTGTTTTATAAACAGGATAATAGGATAAAAGGAGTAAATAAAGCTATCTAATTATATTATTATGCAAAATTCTCGCGAATGCCCTGTTTTTCTCAACGGATAAGACAATAACGCAGCTATCAGTGCAGCAATAAAATATTTCCGAATTTTATCCAAACAAATTGCAATATTTATACTTAAAATAATTCGACGTCAGTTTTCTCCGATGATATATATCCCTCCTCTGTTCATCTCCCCACCCTCCTCTTCTGCCCATTTCATTCGAAGCGAGCTCTCTTTGACCCTTGATCTTCCTTGAGCTCTGCTATAGATGGCGAATCGCTGGCTCAGGCCCGAGGTGCTTCTCCTTCGCCTTTTCTCTCTTTTCGATTTTCGCATTTCTTAAGTTTTTATTGCATGGATTACTGAACATTTGGGCGTTTAGGTGTACCCTTTGTTCGCGGCTGTTGGAGTTGCTGTAGGGATCTGTGGGTTTCAATTGGTTCGCAATATCCTTATCAATCCTGAAGTCAGGTTAATCCCTCTCGCTTTCTATTCCTGATGTGTTAGGTTTCAACCAGTGTAGTGGAATATTCGTCTTTGATGCCAAATTTTTTATTTTGCTTCCGTTGATTTTTCGTGGACCCTGTTTGATTTTCTTGTTCAACCCCTGGTTTGGAAATGGATTGACTAATTTAGTCAGCAGAAGCTTGGGGGTTAAAATATTTATGCTTCGCCTGAATTTCTTGTTTGTTATTTTGATTATCGTAACTTTTTCCAAATGATTGTCACAATCGGTGAAGAGAAGAGGGCTGATTTGATCTGTTAGGCATGACGCTGAGTTAAAATATCTTTTGCCGGCTAAGTCGCTGGATTTGTACAATTTTGCTGATTGCTACTATTATGGAAGGGTTAGCAACTTAGCATAGGGAAGATGGATCCTATTTATCAGCACCTACCAAGCATGGATGCCAGTTAGGACAGGAGACCCGGTGTCACAATAAAATCTGAAGTGTTTATCTGTAATTGGAAGTGGTATTTAGTATGAGTGTCTTCCATGTGGTAGGTCGACAAAAACTGCATTTGAACAACCATTAAGGGGGATTCTTAGGTAGACTAATCCAAGTCAATCCTAAAATTATTGTAAGATTGGCATTACTGAACAATGAAATACTTGGAGTTGGATGTCTTTTTAACGTTGATGCAACCTACTTGTTTTCCAGAAACCGGGTATGACAGAAAAATTTAAATAATCGATTGGAAAATAAAATTTGAAAATTTCCTCAAGAATTATGCCATGATCACAAGTGTTGATCTTTTCCTTGTTTAATTAATATCTGGATGAGAGGGTAATGAATAATAGTCTATTTTTCTGTCTTGTGTAATAATGTATTCCCAAAAATAGGGTAAGCAAAGAGGGGAGGGCTGCAGGAGTGCTGGAGAACTTTGCTGAGGGAGAAAAGTATGCAGAGCATTTCTTGAGGAAGCATGTGCGCAACAGAGCCCCAGAGATCATGCCATCCATCAACAGCTACTTTGCTGACTCAAACCGCAACTAAGTCTGTTTGAGATATAAGTATGTCTTTAATGTAAACCCTGTTATGTCCAATATAAGGCTTTCAGGTGCATTGATGAAATGGGAGTGATATTAGGCTGACCTGTGTGATGTCAGCGATGGAAGATACACTAATAATTTTTATGTGTGGGTGCTTCAATGATAAAGACTTGGAGGATTTATCTATTCGTTCACCTCAGTTATCATCATATCATCAATCTGTGCTTCAGATTAATTTACTAATTCGCTGACTTCTGCATATCAGTTAATCGGTAACTTCATCAGTTCAACCATTCATTTTAATCCCAGTGTATTGAGATAGTGATAATTATTAAGCTCCGTATGCCATTTTGTGGTGGTAGGAAATAAGCATGAATAAAAAAGACGGGCATCTGGATGGCTGTCTGCATAATCTGGTACAATCTGGGTAATCTCAGGGCTTTTGTATTGTTATAAATACTTGTTTTTAACGTTAATATCAGGGTGGCAAAAGGATTCCTCACTATTGGTTCATCACCGTGGGACCCTTTCACAAAATATAGATGATGCATTTAGAGAGAGAGAGAGAGACTCCCGCGCACACAATACGATGTGGATGAAGAACGTAGGATGCGCGTCTAATAAAATTATAGATAAGGCTCTCGCTCCGCTTTTTAATTTTTAACCCTATTATATATTTACTTTTTTTATTTTTAATATAAGTGCTACTTAATTAATTTTAGTAAATTTAAAAAAATTAGTGAAGCTAATTATTTATAATAAATATGAATTGAGTTTTTTAAAATGCTTTTCTAAATTATGATTATCCTCAAATGGAAATCCCTTGATAAATTAAAAAATTGTACGGAGGGGTTTTTTTAAGAAAAATTAGCACAATTTTTTTTAATATGAATTAGATTACAAGCTTTTACATTTAAAATTGAAAGGAGCATAATCGATAATGTCAACAAAGGATTGGTGCTTGATGCTACGATTTCGTTGCCTCGTAACATATAGACGCCGCATTATTTACTGCTCAGGCTCTTCCCATGGAGTAAAATGAATTCTGATTGTAAGCGGCTTTGGTTCTTATCGCAATTAAACCTTCAACAAAGAGGGATTGGCAAACCTTGCATGTACACTGCGTGTGTAATCTTGGGGTGTTCGCATAAGTTCATAACTATGAACTCCAGCACGGTGGCTCTGGGTTTCTTCTGCAAGACTAGAACAAAAATACTCTCCTACTGTCGTTATGTGCCGGGCTAAAAGAAAGACTGACTCAAGTAAGGAGTTTCACTTGGAGGTCGCCGAATGAGAGGAGGATGATGCTCTCGGTTGGATGGAATATTCTCTGAAAATCCAAGGAGCATGGGGGCTATGGTTTGAGAGATGCAGAGAGTGTGAACATGGCTCCATTTTGGGAATTTTGGCTGGAATTTGTTGGCCAACCCAGAGAGAATGTTGAACTGATGAAGGCTTATCTCTGGGGGGATTGATATCTTGGAGATTAGAGCACAGCCTGCTCCTAGAAGTGAAGATGGATCAGATAGGACGGCGTGGCTGAGATCTATGAAACCAATTGAATCGTAGAAAGGTACTGTGGGGGAAGTCATTTTGTTTCAATTTAACTTCTGTAAAAATCACAAGTAAAAGTTAGGCAGTGTAATATGATTTATATTTGGATTGGTTTTTTAAGAAAAGTCAATTTGAGAAGCTGAAACTTGTTTGAATAATTAATAAAAAAGTAAATTTACACATAAAATAATTGAAAAGGACATGAATTTTATTAAGTAATATATATATATATATGAGATATTATATGTATTTAATGTGACAACTGCAAAAGAAATATTGACAATAAAATTAATTTATTAGGAAGAAATTGAAAAATACTGTTCAAATATAAAATAAACTTTGTTGGAGGAGCTGAGTTTTTTCGTAAGATAATATTTATTTTTGTCTAAGCATTTAATGAGTTTTTTCAAGCTTTGCCACCATATATTTCTTTTCCTCTTTGATTCATTTGTTGCACATTTTATTTATTCTCTTCATTAATAATGATATATTTGAAAAAAAAATATATGCCTTAAATATTTATTATTTTAAACTGATTTTAATAAATGGATAAAATTTATCTTATTTTTTAAACCAGAGAAAATATTTAATTAGATATATTTAATAGACAAAAAATATAAATTAAAATAGTACATCGACGTAGCACCTTTGCCCTTGTCTTCTTACGGCCACAAATACATACAAAAGGCATACAAAAAGAGACTAAAGGGGTGTTTGGCAACACGATGAAACCATGGTTTTGAGATTAAACCATGGTTTGGGTTTCAAATTTGTCAAACGGGGAGAAAAAATTAACAAACCGCGGTTTCAGGCTAAAACCATGGTTTTGGATTCAAAATCATGGTTTCAGAAAAAATGAATCTATTTTGCTTCTAGCTTAAATTAGAGAGTGTGATTGTATCTATCAGAGTAGATCTTAATGATAATATGACTTTAACATCCCTCAATTATTTTTTATAAACATATTTAATCTTATATTTTATAAATATATACACATATTAATTAATTATTAATTATATTATCTTATATATTATTGATTATGTTGATAAAAAATATACTACCTCTCATCTTTAATATAATTAATTAATCGTTACTACGTGTGTAAAAACATTTATAAAGTATAAGATTAAAAATGTTTTTGAAAAGATAAATAATTTTTTGTGAACAGAAATAAAAAATGAATAAAAAGAAAAGTACTGAAGGCGGAAGAGAATGTAACAAATCCTACCTCTAAACGTTAGTACCTCTTTTTTGATTGATTAAAAAAAAAACATACTACCTCTGAACAGTGAAGGACTGAAGGCGGAAGATGAGGGGTATATGTGTCTGGTAAAAAAAATCATATCCATTGGCAAGCATCTGATATATGTGTCTGGTAAAAAAAACATATCCTCATATCCATTGGCAAGCATCTGACACTCTTCCGCCTTCAGTCCTTCACTGTTCAGAGGTAGTATGTTTTTTTTTAATCAATCAGAAAAGAGGTACTAACGTTTAGAGGTAGGATTTGTTACGTTATCTTCCGCCTTTTGTACTTTTCTTTTTATTCATTTTTTATTTCTGTTCACAAAAAATTATTTATCTTTTCAAAAACATTTTTAATCTTATACTTTATAAATATTTTTACACACGTAGTAACGATAATTAATTATATTAAAGATGAGAGGTAGTATGTTATTATAAAAACTAGTTATGAAAAAATGTTATAGAATTTCATGTTTAAAATATTTAAAGCAAATTAATATTTTTCCTGTTAATTTCTATAAACATATTTAATCTTATAATTTATAAATATATATACACATATTAATTCATTATTAATTATATTATCTTATATATTATTAATTAAGTTAGTAAAAATTATTTTATTAACAATTTTACTTCTTCAAATTAAAATATATTATAAAATTATCTTTCATATGATTATCATATTAACTTATATCCTTTTTATTAATTTGCACATATAAAAAGTCTTTCTGATAACAACTATCCAAACACTCTCACTTTATCAGAATCACTTTTTCACAAAATTTATTCTTTACAAAATCTATTCTTCCTAGAAACTATTCTCCAAGCCCTGGTTTGGTTTCATCTAAACACCCCCTAAAACATAATTAATGCTTCTAGCAGCTTCTCTTATTGCACCATCCTGTGAAAAGCAAAAAAATATGGAACTTCACTCTAAAAGCTCATTCAGCCTCAAAAGTCAGATTATGAAAACGTGAACCCAAACAATATTTTAACTCAAAAAGTTACTTTTGCTTGTGGAGAAATTCATTTAGACCTTCAACTTTGATTCCAAGCACACCCTAATGGTAACTTGTTCATATTAGATGAGCTGCCCTAGCTTTTTATAAATTTTTCATGGGAAATTGTGTGATTGGGATGTGTTTTTGCCGTGTGCTGCTGTCATCTGTGGAATTAGAGGAACATTGTGCTTTTCGATTATGATTTTAGATTTCCTAATCAGTCTGATATGGTGATTAACAAGTGTTTGCGACATTTTGTATATGACTAGAAATTTTGGGAAGGACGGACTAGGCAAACAAGTTGTGTATAACTTCTCCCGTTTTATGCATTTCTCGCCAACTATGGAGGTGTTTGGATAGAAACAAAACCATGGTTTCAGAAGTGCTTTTACGGTTTACGAAGTAAATATGTGGAGGAGTTTGTCTCGTTTTGCGAAAAAGTGCTTCTGAAACCATGGTTTTCATATTGCCAAATACCCCCTAAAATGAAGTGGACCGAACATTAGTGAAGACATTTTCCCCTCAGTGAGCTGGGAGCAAGATGTTTGAAGATTGAGAGAGGCTTAAATACTACTCCTCCGGTTCTAAATATGAAACATATTTTGTAGTATAAATTATAATATAAATTTTACATTACAAAATAAGTTTTATATTTATGACTAAAATAGTAGTATTATTAATATCCCGCAATGTGATAGGCGGAAAGTCTTTGAATCGTGTTTAGATTTTATGGAAGTTTAAACAAAGGAAACAAGTAAGCGGACTGTTTAACTAATTATAGTTTAAATTTTGTTTTTGAGACGGGTCTTTATGCTAGTCATTTGAAGAAGTGTAGGATATTTTGCACAGTGAATTCTTAGCCTCACGGTGTCCAACAAAGGTTTTGAACTTTTGATTGTGTAAACGGCAGGCAATTGATCCGTTGATAATAGGAAAAATGATACCATTATTTAATAGTATTAACCATTATGTTTATGTTTGTAAAGTAGGTAGCCACATGATTGGGAATTCGGAAGCGAAAGCACATCCGGGAAAAACTAACGAACAAGGGTGAAAAGTGTAATTACAGGTAGGTGGTGCGGCGCGTCAAGAATTCAAATTCCCGCTTGTTCGAAAATACTGAAACTATAAAACAAACGAATTGAAAGACAGGTATCAGATCCAAACCCTCGCTATTCGCAAATTTCAAAATTCCGACCCCGCCATTTTCTCCTAAACGCCCCTAATTTTTCCTCCCTATTTCATAACGGTCCCCTCTCTCTCTTCTTCCCCCCATTTCTCTTCCCTCCAATTCTAACTCACGGATCGCTCCATCAGATCTAATCTATGGCCTCTTCTTCTGCACTCGTAGATCCTTCCAGGCACTACACCTATAACCGCAAGCAAAAATCTCTCGGCCTCTTGTGCACCAAGTACTTTTCCCTTCCTGCTCTTTTCTTTTCTTCCTTTATATCATCTAGCTTTCTCCTTGGCATCGTTTGTTTTAAATTTGATGCGCATCGTGCAGTTTCCTGAGCTTGTATAATCGAGATAGCGTTCACTTGATCGGCCTTGACGATGCGGCTGCGCGATTAGGTATTTATGCACCTGATTATGCTTGAGGAGCTTCGTAAACTCTCAATTTTGGTTTTGAAGAACCCGTCTCCGGATACTCTCTTCTATTTTGTTCCCTTTAAAATTCAGCAGTTAAAAGTTCATTTTTTTCAAGAAAAACTTGAAACTTTTTGAATATTGATATTTTCCTTTCTACTTTGAGGAATCCAACCAGTGAGTAACGTTACGAATTCGAGGTCCTATCTTATTTAAACGACTAAAAATAAGAGTTTAAGTAGAAATATGCATCCTTTTAAGGAAAATATAGTGTAGCTACTCTATCATTCTTGAATATTGCATTGCCTTTGGGATAGATCTAATTGTTGCTTTCAATTTTGGTGAAATTTCAGGGGTCGAGAGGCGGCGGATCTATGATATAGTTAATGTACTGGAGAGTGTCGGGGTAAGGTGCCTGAATCCTTTTAAATCTCCCTCCCGTTTTCTCTTAATTTCCGCTTTCTTATTCATGTGTCCCGCGCTGTCTGTTAATTTTTAGGTGCTTGCAAGAAAAGCTAAGAATCAATATACTTGGAAAGGATTTGAGGCAATTCCTGGGGCCTTACAGGAGCTCAAGGTAAATTTAGTTTTTAACTTCTAAGAATTCTGTTCAGGACTAGATTTTCCGAGAACTTGTCATGTGCCGAGGTGCATGCCGTGCATCAAATTGATGGTTCAAGGATTGACAATAATTTCAATTTCTAATTGTATCATAGGAAGAAGGTTCAAGGGAGAATTACGATGCTTTTGATGGCGGCCACGAAAATGCAAAAGTAAGTGGAGTCGAAATTTCAGAAATTATTTCATTTATTTTTTCTTCCTGACACTTAAAATTTGGTTGGAACTTGGAAGGGTTATACTAGTCTGATATGAGCTGTTTGACTTCAATAATCCGTTTCAGGTATCAGACGATGAGGACGATGAAGAAACATTGTCCAATCCTAGTACTGGAAGTCAGAATGACAAGTCTTGTCCAAACTCCACTCTTCCCAAAGCCACGAAGAATGGTATTTTAATACTTTTCCATGGATTAAAATTCAGTTACAATTTGAATCGTAAATTGCCCATGCATCTAGTTTTATGGTCAATATGTCGCATTGCATTTCATTGTATTAGAATGGTAAAAATAACACCATGAATTTGAGAGGGGAAGGTAACTTTCTTTCGTTTTATTCATATTTAGTCTGGGTTGCCATTTCTGTAGGAAGCGGCGGGCTCTGCTTTTGCCTTTAGGGAGCATAATAGGTTCTCTTACGTCTTGCCTGCAAAAAAAGCTTTGATGAATTTTGTAGTTTTGAACTGTGAAGCATTGGGATTTCGTTACATCTTGCAATGGCACTATACTGGTTCTGAAGGTTGACACTGCTTCAATTGCACTTTGCAGATAACCGAAGGGAAAAGTCTCTGGCACTTCTCACTCAGAATTTTGTCAAGCTCTTTGTTTGCCATAATGTGAGGGTTACCATCAGTTTCTTGATAATTAAGCGGTCCATTTTCCTACTAGCCAAATCTATTATGTCTTGTTAAAACTTTCCAACAATCACTCTACAGATGGAGTTGATTTCCCTCGATGAAGCTGCCAGGTTGTTGCTAGGAGATGCCCATAATACGTCAATAATGAGAAGTAAATACTTTACTGCGGTTATTCATTATCCAGTGATAGAGAAAGAAACGTTGAACTTTTCACTTATATCTTTTGACCTTTTGACCTTTCAGCGAAAGTAAGACGTCTATATGATATTGCGAATGTGCTGTCCTCCATGAACCTCATTGAGAAGGTGCTATTCCATTCTTTCTTGTTATTTTTTGAAGTAGAATTGAGCGGGCAGTGGTAATATATCTGCCTCTTTGCGTTAACTGCTGTTGAAATTAAAGTTGCATATCGTTTTCTGTTTCAACTGTAAGTTTTTGACTAATCTGTTATGGTTGTAGACTCATACATCAGACACGAGAAAACCTGCTTTTAGATGGCTCGGCTTGAAGGGGAAGATAGAGAATGAGTCTATTCACAATTCAAAACCCAACGAATCCAGGAAAAGGATATTTGGTAATGATATCACAAACATCAGTTTTAAGAGGAGTAAAGTGGATTCATTCTCTAGTGGGGGCTCAAGCCACAATACTAAGATATTAAACAAAGTGGATGGTGATAGTTGGCTCGGTCAGGCAGACAAAAGCCATCAAGATCAGGAGGACTCAAAGCAGAGTTCAAGGAGCTATCAGTTTGGTCCTTTCGCTCCCGCCTTCGTCCCCAAAGTGAGTGCCTCTGAGAATAATAATGCCAAGCGGGTCCATGATTGGGATAGCCTGGCAACTGCCTATCGTCCACAGTATCAAAACCAAGGTATTTTTTTTTTAAATTATATTTTATAAACACTGTCGAATCTGAAACTTTGTTGGGAAGTTGCTTAGATCCATCTGTCCTAGGGCTATATCAGTTCTAGATTCATGAGGAAAACTGAGAATAGTCATGGATCATGTGATTGCTTGGTGGCTCTTAACTTATTCGATGGCCACTTGCCCACTCCTGAGTAATGAAGATTGATTTCTTAGTTGATTGGCGTTATTTATTCGACGTCAAATGGATTTGATACCGATATATTCTTGAATATTCAACTGATTTGATGTCTGATATGAAATCCTTATCGTGCAGCTTTGAGAGAACTCTTCAGTCATTACATGGAAGCATGGAAATCATGGTACTCAGAAGTCGCTGGCAAGAGGCCCATCCATATTTTGTAATTTTTGTTCGGTGTAGTCAAATAACGAGGTACATCTTTCTCAGGAGAATCTAATGTTGGAAATGCATGTTCTCCGTGCGCCAGCATAGAGCTGCCATCAAGAAATTGTTAAAGATCTTTCTGCAAAATTGAAGTTAGTTAGGATCAGTTAAGGCAGTTCTTGTGATTCTTTTTTCGTTCTTTTTTTTTTTTTGGGTGATATTATTCTATATAGTGGCATTTTTAGCTGTTTTATGTTAAATGATTAGTGTTCTGGGAAGTTTGAGCCCAAGCATTTCCTCTAGTTTGTGAAGCAATTACAAAGAGAAAAGCCAACTTCCTTCCTTATACTAGTCTAAATTTCGGTCAAAAATAATCTGCACCGAAAGAACTTTTAGCGAACATTGTAAAAAGACTGATAAATTTTAGAACTTTTGCAATTTTGTAAAATTTTTTTAGTAATAAAATGAATTCAGTTGGCGCAACAACAAAAAAAAAAAGGCTTCAGTTGGAAATAAATTAATAACAAATGCTGGATAAAATTTTGGGGGTTAAGACTTGATAAATTACACGCGTTTGCCAAAGAATATGGTCCAAAGTTTGATTTGCCTATCAAAATTTGACATGATTGCGGCTTTAACTAGTATCTAATTTGGACCCCAAAAAAAGCTCGTATCTATCTTTTTTTTTTTTTTACCAACGTGTATCTTAATACTTATGCTGGTAACAATCTTTGTTAGTTCTCTTTTCCCATATAATTCACAAACTCGAACTGGGAAATTTCAATGTAAAATTCCCCCTCAGGATTATCAAATAAGAACCCTCACTTATTTACTCACATTTAAATTAATTAAAAAAAAAACGATAGCTGTTAATACCGTCAAAATACACGATCAACATAACTCAAAATTATATAAATACTCAAAATATATATACTTAGGATGCATTGCAATAAAGATCTTACATTTATGTTTTGTTTAAATTATTATTTTTTACACTTATTCTAAATTAATTGTAAATTTTTTTAATTAATTAACCAAACCTCTCTAATTAATGACTTTTATTAAAAATCTTTTTAAAATTTTATGAAAAATAATTAATTTCACCTAATTTTTTAACTAGTTTTGAGATTAATGTCCAGAAGTCATTGATGGATAACCTTTTGTTTCTTTTACTGAGAAGTCGTTATTTCATTGTGATGAGCTCATAGTAATAACTAAGTTACTTCAACATTGATTCTTTCAATTAATGGGAAAGAGTTGAGTCTAATTAAAAAAGTTAGTCTCCCACAATTTCGAAATGCTCTGGCAATTTTATGTCCGTCTTTCAAATTCTTGAATGACCTACCCATCTCTGCCCTTGAATAGTCTGATATCCCACTTGATGATGTGAATTTCAAGACTATATTTAGCATTTAATGCAAAATATGATTACAAATTAATAACCAAAGGGGTTATTATAACAGCTATTAATTACATTTCTCTGGGAAAACGGTTTTCTCGGGGATACTGGTTTGGAGAATTTAAACGGCATAGCACAGTGCACTTTTTTTAGAACACCAATTAGTAGTGTCCATGCTCATCAACCAACAGCTTGATCAATAAAGGTCACTTTACAAACGCAATAAATAGCACGCTACATTTTCTGTCCTTGGCTTCCAACATGGAACTGTCACCCACTAGTAATAATAACAATAATAAAAAGCAAATACAACTATAAGGAATCAAACAGAGTCTTGTGAGGAGGACCTATAAGAGTATCTCATCTTGAACACCCACATTTAGGGTCTTGTGAGGAAGAACGATGCTATTAACAACCACAACCTCGTCTTCTACAATAACAGATTCACCTGGATGCAACATGCAAACAAAGTTGCCACAAAGTAAAATATATAAATGCTCTAGTTATGGTCCTTTATAACCAAAAAAAGAAAGAATATCCATAGAAGGTTCGAAAAAGGTACCAAGAATTGTGACGCCAAGTTTTGCATTGTAATCTCCACTAGCCTGAACATTAGTTGGTTTAATTTAGTAAACAAATTGCAATAATATATGGTAGAATTAACCAAGGATTATCCAGAAGTGAAATTGAACAGTGTCTTTGCGTACTAGGAAGTTAGACTATGCTTAATTGTATATGATATGAGAATTAATGAACTATGTTATACTCCAAAAAGGAGTCTGTTTAACAAAAGCTTGTCATACAGATGGATTTCCATTTTCCAAGACTGCATCACTCAAAGTGTGTCTATGCAACAGGCAGCCCTGAGAATATTAACAGTAATAGGGAGGGAAAAATGCATGTCCTTTATGAACAGAACATTTAACTTTATAGTTACAATTTTTGAACTTGCCTGGACGCGAGCCCATTTTCCAATGGAGGACTTCCACCCAACAATGGCATGACTGACAACCGCATTTTCCTGTCAGAAAAAAACATATAATCACAGGAATAGGAAAAACTACGTGTGCGTTTCAAAACCAATGAAGGTTTACACTTGCCTTAATTTCAACACCATCGAGGATAATACAACTAATAAGCCTTGCACCAGCTCCTATACGAGCATTTGCAGATATTGATACATTCGGGCCAATCTGTTCAACCATAGTTATATGAGTCAATTTGAAGATAAGCAAGAATTAATTTCTCTTTACGTGCAGCCTAAAAAATGGTTGGCCATAAATAACCTTTTTCTAGGATAATGAGGGTTACAAACACAAGTAATGTCCTGTAAGGAAGAGTTCTTGTGGGCACAGATATGTACAGTTTAATGGAAAAAGAATTAACACTTAAATAGTAACTTATTGCCATTATTCTATTTTTGAATGTCAGCAACAGCAACATCCGACTTTTTTTTTTTTTTTTTTTTTGGGGGGGCCAAAATGGCATATGACTTAACTAAAGAAGTTGCAAAACACAAATAATGTGCATCAACCAAAAGATCCCTAACCAATGGATGCTCATGCCACAGATAAGGCAGCCATTAATAAAAACGTGAAAAATTTGGACTATCGTGGCTACAAGCACAGAGCGACTGACATGACCGTGAAAGTCAAGATTCCTTCTAGTTAACAGTCAAATAATGGGAGGTGAAAATTTACCTTTGCAGAAGGATGCGCTTTTGCAGATGGGTGAATATAAACCTCACCACTAATGCTGGGACTATTAGTTCCATTTCCATTAGCCAATAGGTGGGGGGATGTGCGACGGAATTGGGCAAGATACAAGGAAGAACATTTTAAGGACATTCTGCAAGCATTGGACGAAAAAATCGTAATTGCCCATGAAAAAAGAAAATGCTAACCAGGCAACAAAATCCTCTTCTGGTAAGGCTTACCCAGGAGTTTTAATTTGTTCCCAGAAGTCCTTGGTTTCATATACATACAACTGTTTCTTTCCTGCAAGTGGTGAGAGGATATCTTGATCCAATCTTACAAAATCTGAAGGAAGACTCCTGCAAAAAAGCTTTGGTGAATCAGATACAAGATGAACTATAGAATTATAGCGCTATTATTGTTATGCTGTACTTTGGGGTTTTATAAAATCTTCTGACCAACTCGGAAGAAAAATGAATTTTTTTCAACAGCATAAGTACTTACCTTGTGTCAGGTTGCAGTGCTTCAAAGCTGGAGACACGTCTCAGATTAGCTGCAAATAAAATAGTGAATAAACAGAGTTTAACAAAAATAAATAAATAAATAATACTAGGACCTATTCTAGTAATTAGTAATTATCAATAGACTAAGTCATGAATTAAAGAAGTAAAAAAATGATTTTGTCATTACTTCACCAAGTCAAGTCCAAAATAGTTTCAACATCACAAATTCTAGCATCAAATTATCCTGAAATTCAAATTTAAGTAATATGACTAACAAAGCAAACGGCAATTCATCCACTTGGAAGTTCCCTTACCTCTATCTTTCCGCTGAGTAGAAACTCCCTGGATGGCAGTAAAGACATCTGGTGTGAATACATACACACCACAATTTATTCGGTCACTAACCTACATACAGGGAAGCTATCAGAATAAGATGGGGGACAGCAGCAGCCCGGTCCCTTAGATTTATTTATGGCCTTCGAGGAGCCGTATGAGGTGAAAATCTCATGTAAGGAAAGATTCAAACACTAAGTCAGCAGTTAAAGGATCTGTAAACTTATGAACTTACAAATGTTTCAGGTTTCTCGGTATAATGCAACAGCTCATTGGTCATTGGATCAGCTACCAATTCTCCAAACTCATTTGCTGTCTCAGCTGAAACCTTCAAGGGGATCATAAAATGATTGCCAAATATCAAAACTCATGCTCAGAAAATATAAATCCGTTTGTGCCATGATTGACCAACCTTCACAACTAGGATTGTTCCCATCCCACCATATCTTTTATGAGCATCTGTGGACAAAATAAAACAAGGCCAAAATTAATTTTTCAGTAAACACATTCAAGCATATCACTTTAGAACAACAGAGAAAATATATGGTCTACGTCCTAAGTAGCATGAACTCTGAAATGTCCAAGGAACCATGAAGGCTAACATTGATGCAGGGCACAACAATGAAATGGACACAGCAAAAAACCATTTTGAAGCGTCCACATCTGAGCGTCATGTCATGTATAATACGAGTGTATGGTATGTGCTGAACAATGACGTTTTTCTGTTTTTGAAGTGTCTATGCTTTAGTCTATATGAGAAAAAGGAATTACCCAGCATTTCTGGCAATGGAAAACTGGAACAAACATCACAATTCAGCAAGAAAATGTGTGACTGCAGAACAAAATGTGAGCATCACCGTCAATATACTGTCAAACCATGAACACATAAAATGTCAGGTATAGACAATAACCGGGTTATCCTCCATAATCAAATCTCTGAAATTATAAAGACCACCAGCTGAACCGTGAGGTTTGTCTTCCTTCAGGTATCTATTATCCAAGTCAATGGTATAAGTGGTTAGTGTGATCTCATTCAAAATGGAGCCAAACTAGAGTAAACAATTTCTGAAAAAATCAGAAAGATAACAGATGATGAGATTACCTAACAGGGACTTTGAGCTCATTCGATATGGACGATGTGTATAATGCAAAATCACGTTCCTCATAGAAACCAATAAGGTAAATTTGAGCCAAATTTGGAATCTGTGACAACAATAACAGTTAACTCATTGATGGATTGCATATAGATTCTTAAAAATGAAGATTCCCTTCTGTTCACAGTAACATACCCTTTTACAGGCAGAAATTGGATGATGAACCATGGGTTGTCCGGCTAAAGGAAAAAGTGGCTTGGGTATGTTCAATGACAATGGGCGGAATCTGGTGCCTGTACATCCAATTACCCCACCAAAATCCATGTTTAACATGACGAACCACGTATCTAATCTCAAGAAACTAAGGAACACACACCAATACAAAGTTAAGCAACGTAAAGTTTAGATCCAGCCACCACATTTCCCATTAACAGCAAGTGGTAAAGAGAAATTCAAAGTACACGGAAAGACATGGGATTTTTGGCCAGAGAGAGGAAAAGAAAGGGACGGAGAAGAGACAGTAAGAATAGTATCGGTGAACATAACGTCCCATCAAATCCAACGTTCTTTGCGCAACAGAAAGAGATAATCGTGGCATTCATTGATTCAAGATTCAGAACTCAAAAACAATAAACTATGAATTGTGAATTGCTAACTGCTCTACAATCTCAAATGAATTCATACCTTTAGTCGGTCCTCCAACCATGATCACAGCAACCACCCTCTCCTCTGCAATTCCCATCCTCTCCAGCGAAAGCTCAGATCTCCTCAAGCCCCAAACTGTCTGCTACAATGCCAAAGAAGGCTCAGCTTCTTGTAAAAGAGAAAAAGCTCATTATATTTTGGCACCTTCTTCGTCTATCGCCACGGAACACTAATAATTACAGTAATTCCTTTCATTTTTACCTGTCGTATATGTCAAGAGAGAAAATATATCTGAACAGGCAATGTTGCTAATGCTAAGTAAGACCCACAAGAAGAGAGAAGCTGGAAATGGATATGCGATCTGAGATAGAATTTACGCGGACCCACTTTATTGCAATCTTATTGCGAGGGTCGGTCGAGCATGCGAAGGAAAACAAATTAGAGAACGACACTTCACAGTTGGGCGGGTTGTGCACAGTTTTTGCTAAAGAGTTAAAAAATGGTTATCACTCATCGTGTGGATCCCGAAAGAGGAAGCTTCCATCTACCTTCCCTCCGCGAGGTTATTCGGATTTTAGTACCGAATTTGTCACTTTGGTCCCTGGGGAAGATTTTCTTCGAGAATTTGTTCATTTGTGTTGTCTCCTATCTGGTTTTTATCTCAGAAGGAAGCCGTTCATGTCATTTCTTGTAAACAAAGGAGATTAGTGCAAGTGGTAATACGATTCCGCTGCTTCTGTTGGCACATGAAAATACTAGGAATCTTCTCTTCTCCATTATGGCTTTACATTTATTTCACGTCATAATTTTTTTTAAAAATGACTTATAATTTATGACTAATATGACTTCTTTCCAACTATGTGTAATTTTTTTCAAGTTTTTTTATACACTTGTAGTTCTTCAAATTTTGTAAACATGTTTCGTTGGCCAGAAAAAAAAAATTGTTGACATATTTCAATGGAATTTAAATACTAAAAATAATACTCCTTCACAAAATCTGTAAATTATTATTTATCACGTGTGAAGAGAAGAATGTCTAGTTTGATTTGTATAAGAGATAGATCCAGATGTAATCTTTAAATCAATTAGTAAGATGATATTACTATTTTAAACAAGTACGATAAAGAGCTTTTTTTTTTTAAAAAAAAAAAAAACTAGACTCGGTTTTATTTATCGTATTTATCTAAATACGAAAAACAAATGATATCATAGGATGTTATAAAATTTACAAGTCATGGAGCCTAAAAAAATAAAAATAAGGAAGGATTACATTTTTGCCTTCAGTGTCTTGAGCCAACGGGACTAAAAAAGTGGTTGACAATCCTCAAAAGTACTTTTAAAAAGTACTTTTTGGCAAAATAAGGCAAATTTCTCAATATATTTATTTCGTAAACTATAAAAACACTTTTGAAACCATAGTTTGGTTTTCATCCAAACATTCTTTGATATTGTTGCCAATGAAAAATACTACTGTGTCACCCAACTAATTATGAATTGAGTTATCAAATATTTATCTTAGATCACATATTGATAATTTAAAAATTGAGTTTGGAATAAGAATGCATTGACATTTGTATCTTTCATTTTTACAAAAGCATTTTCTCCGTTGCTTTTTAAGGTAAAGTGCTGGGAAGGATCTTGTTTTTGGCATTGAGCACGTAATCCTAGCCAGTTGTTGCACCTAATCACATGGTAAATGGACAGACTAATCATGTCTTTTCTCAATGAGCGCAGTTACTGCCCTTTGCCTTTCTCTACACTGCAATTATTGTAATTCTTTTTAAAATCAATTATCGCCATGTTACGATTACTATATTTTAGGATCATTATGGTAATCTTGTTTATTTACATGGAGCTGGAAATTAAAAAAAATGATAAAACCTTTTTTTTTTTGGCCAAAAAACTGATGAAACTTATGATACCTTCCATATTTTGTATTTTACGTTGAATGTTGATGTTTACTAGTTATATATTTATTAATTAATTATTATAGATATTGATTTTTTAAAATAATTTTCTTGAATTTTTTGGCTATAACTCAAACCCATTATATCTTTCACAGAACTTTCGAACTTACAACCTCGCAATATAAAAGGAGTCAAGAGAGGCGTTTGGTGTTTTTAAGCTACAAGACCCCCATAATTTCTTAGATAATTGAACTTTCCAGTGAATGAATCCCCCTAGTTAAAGTTGCCATGTAGGGACTTACTTGATAGTAAATAAGAATTCATTGGCCAGAAAAGCAATATATAAAAATTTCTCATCTCATAGATACCACACAATTATTATAGGAAAAATTTGAATGCCCGTTAAATTAAATGTAGTAGCATAAAAATAAAGACAGTTGCGCAATATTTTTGATTCTCAATAATGTATTGCCAATTGTAATGGGGATGTCTGCGAAAAGAGAATGAATTAAAAAAGTTCTTTTACACTTTACCAGCCAAAACTCTTCTTTCAATGGGTGTTTCTTTGTAAGGGAATGTTTGCAAAATGTGAGGATGAAATCCAAATATTGAGAGATTGAAATGGTTGTCCCAAGTCCCAACTACGTGCACTCTCAGGAATCCATTATATCATTCAAGCTGAAAAGCTGTGACTCACTATAGAGCATATCCCTGACCTATAAATTGATCGATACTGTGTAAATTTACTGTGATTCGTCTCAAACTAGTAACACTAATTCCCTTCAACTCATCTATGCTCAAATGCAACCATACAAGGAAGAACTGATAATATAATATGCTATGACCAAATTAAGAGCACAGCAAAGCATAAACTTGACCACAAACCAGTCTCATAATATGTTTTAGAAACTTAAATTTGAAGACTCAGATTCGTCCTTCCGAGTTCCGCGTCGGTTTTAAATACAACAAATTATGATTAATTAATTTACATGGTCAGCTATCACAGCTTTGGAGGAAACTGGTACCACCCCCAAGGTTCATCTGATGTATATTGAGTCACTTGCTTTACACTCAAATAGTTTTCAAGCCCCCTGAAAATTTTAAAAATTTAAAAAAAAAAAAAGATCAGACTCCATTGTTCAGATGATGCTAAACAGGTGTAAGAAAGGGATAATTTTTTCACCCTCAGATTCGACAAAATAAGTATATTTGCTTTTACTTTGCATCCGAGTCTATCACAGTCTTTTTGTCTTGTCAGTTTTGTAGCATGCTTGTTATGTTCATAAGACAGTGTTTCTGTTACTAACTTACTATGAATAATTTTTAATGCTTTTAGGCATAACATAAATCGTGTTAAGGTGGTGTTGTCGCAATCACTTGTAGAAGCTATAAAAGGCATACTCTTGCATTTATTATTCAGGAAATAAGGCCATACCATTCTCCTAATTCACGACCAAATCCACTACGTTTAATGCCTCCCCATGGGGCTTGAGTGAAGCACGGCTGAGAGCAATTGATCCATACAATTCCCACCTGAAAAGCCTGCAGAGATGCAAAATAAACTATTTTAATCCAAAAGCAACCGAATCTTGGCGTGTCTATGACAATCTCGGATCAGCCTCACCTTTGTTAAGCGTTCACATCTTTCTAGGTCATTTGATATCACAGCAGCAGCTAAGCCATACCTATGAAAGATCAAAATATATATTAACTTTGGCGTTGGTATGCAAATAAAGTGAGAGGGAAAAAAGTGCAATTGTAAAAGTAATTTCAGTTCCCAGACACTGAAATAAACTCACTGGGTGTCATTTGCTAGTTTAATAGCTTCTTCCTCAGTACTAAATGTTTTTACACATAGAACAGGTCCAAAAACTTCTTCTCTCCAAATTTGCATAGAGGTAGTTACATCCGTAACGACAGTTGGTTCAATAAAAAAACCCTTATTTAAATGCTGTCAATGAATTTGAAAAGTCATCAATCCTCTAAACAGTAATAGAAAATCAGCAATACATAATTGAGCAAATATAACAGAGGAAACAATATACCCTAGGGCGAGATCCACCAGTCAAAATTGTGGCCCCCTCACTCCTAGCAGTTGAGATGAACTTCAATACCTTTTCGTACTGGACCATATAATTGAAGTATTAGATATTGCATTGGACCGAAAAAGAACATTAGATGTCGTATAATCTCAGATAAATCAAAATAATTCCATAAATTAACGAAAAATTGATTTACAAGCTCAGGAGGAAAATGTGTGAAATCTACCATTATATTTTCATTGATTTATGTCTTTGATTTCTTTCCTTATTTTGGTCTCCATTCGTCATCGGATTCTAGTGAAAAATATGTGGAGGTCATCCCCGTAAATCAGTGTCTCAGCCATCTGAATGAAATTGAAGAATTTAGATTATTTCTCTTCTAAAGATTCTTGAAAAACTTGGCAGATTGCTTTATTGGTCTCCAATTTACAACACAAAGTTGGTCCCCAAGAAACTGATTGCAAGATGTCTGTCAAGCGACTAAATATAATTGTTCCATTTGCAGTAAGATTTTACTAAAGAGAACGACAATGTTATTCACCAGTTTGAAGATAAGTAGCTAAGCTCGCATTCCCCTATACATGCATTTATATATTAAGTTGACATGTATTTAGCTTTTTGGCATAAATTATTAAGTTGGTTGACCCTCCTGCAAAATATCTGTTCAATTTTGTAGGCAAGTAATATGAACATCATTAAACAGCATATGTTTTCACTTTAATTATAAAACCTTCTGTCACAGCAGAAGCAGCCTTCCTAAAAATGAACACGGACTGACTTTTTTTTTTTTTTTGCATTTAACTTTGTTTATAATACAAAAATGCAATGGACTTAGCTCGCAGAAGTGAGAACATACCTGTCCTTTACTAACGACTGGACCTAGCCTGCAACCTTCTTCCAAGGGATCTGATATCTTGATGTTTTTAATCCATTTCACAAGCCTATTCAAAAATTGTTCGGCTATGCTTTCCTAAAACAAGAGATCTTACGTTACCAATTTTTCAGAAATGAAGTCAAACGGAAAGTCTCCAAAGTAGCTAGAACAAAATTTATGACAATACAAGTCCACATGATATTCCCATTATGCAAGATAGTCAAAGGGAAAAAAATATCAGCGAGAGAATGGAGCATTTCAAAATCTTAGTCCCTATAAAACTCACATGTATAATAAGACGGGTAGTGGCAGCGCAAATCTGACCATTTGTCCAGAAGCAGCCAAACATGGTCCATTCAACAGCTGCTTAAGCCAATAGGTAGCTTTTTAGATCAAGAAATCTACCTTTGATACAAAATATTTACTCATCTACAACTGTTTTAAGAGGAAATGTCGTTAAATATGCAAGTAGACATGGGCAGTCCGCAAATAAATAGCTATAATTGAGATGATACAGACCTTTATCAAGGTCAACATCCTCGAAAACAACAATTGGGCTTTTTCCACCAAGCTCTAGTGAAACAGGCTGCCAAGAAACAAAATACCAGATATTTCATGAAGAAAAGACAGATGATGTAAGCAACATAGGAAGCCTGTATTGGGTTCTGTTTTCCCCTTTAGCTATCAAAGTAGACGGACTGTATGATTCATGGACTGTACATAGTTTGCTGACTATGCCGGTTTAAAGTACCTTGATCAGTTGAGCTGCTGTTGACATAATCTTGCTCCCAGTCATAGTGCTTCCAGTAAAGGCAATCTGTTGAAAATTTAAAATTCAGCGATGATGACATGGTAGCATTGCAAATTTGGAAAACATCATGGTAACAATACTTAAAAGACCTAGAACAATATACTGCCTCCAGCTCTTAATATAATAGCTAGTTAACTAATTTGAGTAGATTAAGAAAGTTTGTAGTTATTTGTAATAAATAGGCATTATCTTCCCAAGAATACTCTTGCTAACCATATATATTAGCTAGAACTACTATTGATGGAACATTTGACATACGTAACTACTACATGATTACTTTGGAAAAAATGGATAAATATGAGAGAAAAAGTAGACTAAGGTCTTATATTTATGACCAAACTGAATGTTAAACTAGTTCTTATATTAAGGACCAGAGGTAGTATATATATATAATATATCCCAACAATAGTTTCAATTCTCCTAAAATATGAAGGATCATCAAACCTTGTCTACATGAGGATGTGATGCCAAAGAAGCACCAGCTTCAGGGCCTAATCCAGTTAGAATATTCAAGACACCTGAAGGAAGGCCCACATCTCTACATATCTGACCCAGCTCCAAACAGGTCCTGAAATGGCCAACGATTATTATGGGAACCAACATAAACAAGATAGCATGAGTTGACAAGGACATACACAGATGCCAACTCAGATGGCTTCAATATTGCAGTACAACCAGCAGCCAAGGCAGGAGCAACTTTCCACACAGCCATTAATAGAGGATAGTTCCTAAAACACAATAGCCTCCAATCAATTAGCCATTGACAACACTTCATTAACCACTGACAGACCGGAAATCATATTTAACATGTGGTTCCTCCCAGGCTTTAATTCCTTTATTTGTTTTCTTATGCTTGCTGGTTAACAGGCCATGATCTGCACGCATTTAGGGGGAAGACTCTTCATGAGAATCACATGGGTTTTTTCGTGGTCACTAGGCTGAGCAAAGAAGTTACTCAATTGTGAGAAAAAAAGAAACTGGCGCCAGTATCAGTTTCAATGCAAAGTGATGGACGTGCACAGCTTCAAACAATCACTAGGCCTACAAACAGGAGTGCATGTGAAGCTAAAACAAATAAGAAACAGATACCAAGGAGTAATCAATGCAACGACTCCAACGGGCTCCCTAAGAACATGACTCTTGAAGGTTTGCATGGGAAGAGGTATGGGAGCCTTTTGTTTTGCATCCAATCCGTCAGCGAGGTCAGCATAGTACTCAAAGCAACCAGCAACATCATCCTAGATAAAATCATATGCATACACAAGTAAATTTACATGGCAGAGAATTATTGATTTGCCAGCATTAAAAGTTACCATGTCCCACAATGCTTCATCCAGTGGTTTTCCACAATCAATTGCTTCAAGTTTTGCCAGTTCAGACTTCCTTTCTATTATCTGCGAGCCAAAGTGCAGGATGGGCTTAAGGCATTTACAATTTTGTGGGGGGGAAAAAAAAAATTAAAAGAACAAAAATATTCCCGACCTTAGCAGCGATAGCTCGCAAATACCGAGCACGAACGGACCCAGAAGCTGTTGCCCAATGTTTACCCTTCTTACTGATCAGGGCTCTCCGAGCAGCAGCCACTGCAAGCTCCACATCCTCCGCCGTAGCAGCTGGAATATCTCCTGAAGTGCAGTTGAATGATCTGTACCTTAGAACTTGTTTAAAACAGAATATAAAGCTGCAAGATCGATTTAGAAGTAAAATGTTTTGTATCGTGATTTAGCAAGGGGAAAATGCAGGGGACAAAAAACATGAGTGATAATTCCGCTTGAGCAATGATCCAGAAAAGCACAGTCCATAACGGCCCCCATATTTTATCAAATCTCAGTATTATCTACTCGAACAAACAATTGACATAACACAGACTGAGTAATCAACATTTGAAGAAATCGTGGTCCAATCAATGTAGTGAGATAAAGAAAGGGAAAGAACCAATTTTGAGTTCAGTGGAGGGATTGATGATAGGAATTCGTTTCTTGAGGATTGGCTCTTTCCACTCGCCATCGACAAACAGCTGTCGGCTGGGAACAGTGATCGTCATCTTCGCTTTGCTTTCCTCTCTCTGCAATGCAAATATAACAGAGCTCAGTAGCAACAACTGCAAGATTTGTGGTGATAATTTGCCTGATTATAAGAAAATGATAAGGTAGGTGCAACTTTAAAGAGAAGCCTCCAATAATTTGATGTGAAGTTTGACAATGGATCATGATCATGGCGTTAAAGCGGGCGTGTTTTGTTTACTTTTGCGTCAGCTCTTTGATGGCCGGTGCGAAGTTGGTCGGTCGAGGGGTATTTACCATTTCCCGCCAGCGGTTGTAGGGAACGTCTTCACTTGGATTGACTGTGATTTATAGTTACGTAGGAAAAGAAGAATAATTTTTATTTGGATATTTAGTCCTTTAATTTTATTTAAAATTTTGATTTAGTCTCTTAACTTTAAAAAACACACATTTAGTCTTTAACTCTAAAATCGTTAGACTTTAATAATGATTTTTTGTAACAATAATTTAGTAAATTTAAAATTATTTGAAAAATGAAAAGTAGATGCACCATGCATGGGAAGAATAATAATGATAATTAAGAGCCCATTACAATTATTGTGTGAATTTGGTTGAACTTTTTCTTTAACCATGATGCTTCTCATTACAGGTTTTATTGAGTTTCCTTCTACGTTTTCAATATACTACCTTCGATTCTAATTATAAGAGTTAGTTGACTAATTTGAGGAGGTTAAAGAAAGAAGTTAAGTTAGTTATTTGTAATAAATAAGTATTATCTTTTCTAAAATATCCTTGCTAATCAAGTTTATTGGCTAGAACTACTATTATTAAAAGGACTACTTTGAAAAAAAAATGCATAAACATGAGAGACAAAGCGAATTGTGGTCTTATATTTAAGATCAAAACAAAAGTTAAAAAAATCTTATATTAAGGACTCTGAGGGTTCTTATTTGATTTGTGCTTTGTTCAAACTCTTCCAGCTTGGGGCTTGTTTGATTTTATTGATTATTATTTACTACTAGTATTATGTATGCTTTTGAAAAAAGAAAAATGTAAGGCTAATAGCACATACATTAAAAATTAAGAAACAATCAGTTAAAACTAGGGTGACTAAATAACACCTGCTTCAATACTTTTTTTGGTGCAATTTACAGAATCCTCAAATTACTCTGGATTTAAAACTAACCACGTGAACATTAAAATTAAAACATTCTTCTAGAAATTTGAACTAAGTAATGGCATTTAATTTTATTAGTATATAAAATCTAAATAATGAGTCATTCAAAGTTTCACATTTGTGAATATATGTATTCTTCAAATATATAGAATAAATGTGCTGAATTAGAAAAGAAAGGTGTTAAAAATCTCAAAGCACATGTGAAGTGATAGAATGTGCCTAAGAAATTAAATTTTGTTCCGAAATCTTTCCTTATGTCGCTCTCTGCTTTTTCTTTTTTTTTGGTTTGACTGGTATTTGTATTTGATGCCTCAATTTATATGTTAAGGGACGCTCTGAATGTAGCTAAGCGTCCCATAGTAGAAGACTTGAAGATTCAATAATCATCATTATGTGAGTTCATGCAAGCACCAAGCCACCAACACAAGTTACTAGAATGATTTCAAAACAATCGGAATTAGTGATTACTTTTAAGACTTTACTTGACAATTTCAGTTTCATTTGTCATTACACCACTTATTTTACAAATAGAGTCTCTGGCTAACACGATAGTAAAAAGCCCTGAATAAATCTCATGACACAACTTTGAGAAGCCTATGGATCGCTGTCCTTACTGTGGTCATCGTACCTTGTATCCCTCTCGCGATAATATCTCCAGGAACATGTTGGAGACTTTTTAGAAATTCTTTTCCTGGATCATTAACCTTGATTGTTATTTAGCTTTTTCCAGAAAAACGTCCAAAGATAACTTTAACTGATTTGAACATTCGATAATGACACAAACCTGTACATGGAGATAAATACGATGAGCTGATGTGATTGCTTTCAGTAAGGGGTAATAAGCTCCGTCCCGGGACTGCTCAAGTATCTGTTGAAGAGCCATTTTGAAGTGTTTAAAGCATCTCCTGTACCCTTCACTGAAAATATGTTGCCACGGCTTTGCCAGTCGTTGGTAAGCTTTATCCATTCCCTCCTCCATTCCTTAAGCCTGAAATCCTCGCCCCTCTCTAAGCTTTCTATCAAATATTTAAAATAAATAGCTGCTCTAGGGCCATAATAATCACGTAGAAGCCCACTCCAGTACTTGTTTCCTATTTAGATGCCAACATAAAGTAGTAGTCATCATGCCAAAAATTCATAGAACTTTCGTAACTATTTTTCCGTAAGGTTCATGGGAGATTACTCAAGTGATGCGAGTACTTTGGACGAAGAAACAATAAGGTAAACCCTGGCTTATAGATATAGCAAGGCATTGAAAATCATACCATAGTCACGGAGAAGGCTGGGTTCTTCCTCTGTGTTGTCAAACCACATAGTGATTTGTGTTCTCGCATTCCACTCAAACTGTGGATGTAAAAATCGCATCAATAATTCAATAATAAAATTCCAATTGTACTCCTCCAGTATTTAATACAGGACCTAATTGGAGAATCAATATTAGTCTTAAATATAAGACATATTTCATATACTTATCAATTTTTTCCCAAATAAACCCTATTGATCTTTCCTCAACAAAAATCAAATAGAAGATGGAGGAAGGGAATTAAAAAGATGCTTAGAGGATTTAAAAAAAAACATCTCATATTAACTAATTCAACTAACATCCTTAATCTATTCAAATTAGTTAATTAGGTCTTACATTAAAAAGTGGAGAAGTATAATAAATCAAATTCACCTGTTTCTCCTGCTGTTCATTTTGTGCCAGTTGCTTCGCACTTTCTAACCAAGGTCCTAGGAGAAATCCGTCATGACAAGCCAATAGTGTGTCCATATCCTCCACTAGATCTAGAAACTTTTGACTGTGGAAGGTCACACTATGGACATCATGTGATTGATAGGCCTCTATGATCTTTAAGAACAACTGGTTTGCATATTTTGCCAAGGCTTGTCTCGTTAAGTCAACAATGTCGTACCTGATTGAAGAAGAAATAAAATGAATATATATTGTATATAATGAACACATTTGGTAGAGATTTTACAAGAGGAAGAGCATGTTGTTAAAGTTACTTACCTGTAAGTACTACTACTTGACAGTTTATCTCCACTTGAGATAAAAAGCTTCAATGAACGAATTACTTCAGAAGTTGAATACCACAAATGAGGACGATCATACGAGTCTGTAACTTCCCTGATGACTGGTCTTGATTCGGGCTTGCCATGGTGGTAAGGCCATTCTTGCTGGACTGCAATTAAAGAAGGATCAACATCTGGGAACGCTACAATGACGTCTCTGTTTTTATCCTGTCCGCAAACAAGAAGAAAATATTATGGAACGACTAAAATATGCTATAGACTTCTAGTTCTTTCTGCATAGTTAAAGATGGATCGGAACTGAGCATGAAGCTGTGCGGCTAAGGTTGACTTGTGTTTACAAGGAGAAATAATCGGTCAGATTAAGGATCAGAGGTATGATTGACAAATATGTTGGCCTAAGCAGTATGTTTTTCTAGAAATGACCATGTTAAAGGAACCACTAATCTGGGGAAAATTAAAGGATTGAAACAAGCACTTACATAGGCACCATCGGTGCAATTGTAAATTGTGTGATGTAATATATTCCATGCATCCTGTATAGAAGGAATAGGTCGACCATATCGTCTTGCAGAATACCGATCAACCCATGCCTGAAAAGGAAAGGATAATGAATAATTTTAACGAGAAAAATAGATAAAACAAAGCAAGCATGGATTTAGAGAAGCTAATGCAATAGGGACTAGAATGTATGCCATACATATATAGCTGCAGATAAATTAAAGCCGTAAAATACAGGGAGAAATGAGAGAGCTCTGGTAATCATCGTACCAATAAATGGGACCTGACAACGGACTAAATGACTCATGAGAGCACACTTTGGCTACATATTATTCCAAGGAAATGCTCGAACTAACCCATTATTTAAGACGCAATTCATTTAGCAATTGAAGAACAGATACTAAAAAACGCAGGAAGTAGGCGTTATCACTTATCAGAAAAAGGTCAGAGTTGAGATGCAAGCAAAACCATTTGTTACAAGATATAATGATAAAATGATGCCCAAGGATGAAGTTAGATAAAGTCCACAATTAAAAGAACAAGGAGAACAGAAGCTGACACAATAATCAGACTTTCTAGAACCACAAGTGAAATAAATGCAAGAAACTGATGCCACGATTCCTCATTATTACCTTAACATTAGGCTTCTCATGATGAAATGCCATTTCGGACATCAGATCATAGACAATGGGATTCTGTTCTATGCCTTCCATCGACATTCCAACACCAACCTTCATACAACAAGTACACAATAATAAAATGTACAATTTATATCATAAAATAAGGAGATAAGGTACTTAAATATCTCGAAGTATACACAAAGGATTGCCCAACACCTGAAAGTTTTTTTTGACTCTTATATGCCCTAGAAGTTTTATTTCGTAGCATTTCTGTGCTAAGCTATTATCCGCTGTTAAGCATCTTATCCCTAAAATAATCTGTAACATTATTCATAGAATGACTTGCTTTGAAAAACACTATCATATTGGAATCGATAGCGTACCGTGTATTGTGGGTGAGAGTGGATAAAGTTGCCAGATCAGTTTGTTAGCATAGTTTTAGGAGTTGTTCATTTATTTTCTGTTATCTCAACTAGTATTTGTACGTAATTGAGTCAATGTTGGTTAGAATCTAATCAGTTATTTTCTGATTTATTTATCATTGTTCAATATCTGTTTTTCTATTATAAATAAGCCAGAAGCTGGTAGAGATGGGTAGAATAAATTTTGAAATTCACTGCAATCTTGGGAGATTCTTCTTAGGCTTTAATGAGGTATTAGTTTAAGATACTTGATCATATTCTAATAGTGACTTTCCTTTCATCTATATTAATTTATGCTGTTTCATTCTCATTTTATATTCCTTTAGTCCTATTCATAAGTCATTTCTAATATGTTTCACGCAGATCAAGAAAACTTTAAACTTCATTAATTCTCATTTAAAATTTAATAACTTGCCAACTTTATCCCTATGTCCATTAATATGAAAAATATCTCTCTCAAAGTCTTATAAATAGGACCAAAGGAGTATTTTAATAAAGTTTGTTTCCTTCTTTCTTTCTGTCCCTTGAATCCTATAAGGAAAATAGGTGGATGATTAAAGATACAGCGCCCATGGGGGTCTGACGTTAAACAAGGAGAGAAAGAGGGAAAGTAATGTAAATCTACTCGTACATCAACATAGAAGCATAGTCGTCCAACTTAAAACCAGTTAGCTTCCAAGGTATCCAACATAAAAATGCACGAAAGACTTTCCGTCAATGTTTAGTAACTTTTTTTTTCATGTTCCTAGACTGCCGTAGAATAAGATAAGTAGACGATTTAATAGATCTATTTTGTTGCTTGGTATAAGGTCATAAAGCTACATAAACTAATCAGATTGATGAGAAGCTACTTAATACGCAATTCATCACAGATGAAAACAAAAAACTTACCATAGTTGAGTTAACACTTTTGCGTGCTTCAACGGGCCCAGATGCTATTGCATCTAAAATACCATACATCTCAATATTTCCTGCAAAGTTATGCAGCATACACCTGTAAAACAGAAGACACCCTATCAATTTAAAAGAAAAACAAAGAAAAGGAAAATGGAATCAAGAGTATGCAGTTCGCAGTCTTGGCAATTCATACCAAGTCTAGATTGATAAGCCAATTCCAAGCATCAAAATACTTAGTTCTAATAGACTAATTTGTTGAAATATACACGTCTCAAGGTTGTTATGGGTTTCGAGCATTTTGTAGAGAAACCCACCAAGATGCTCCACAAGGGCAATTTCCATTCCTATACTATAATGTCACCATAATTTTTAAAACAGCCCTCTTTATGAATGTCTGGTTTAACAACTGGACCCGTACTAACCCAAACCAGGTGCCAGGAAGGATTTGATGTTCAGAGAACGTCCTCAAACAACATAAGAATACTCAAAGCAGATCAACAAATTGAGGCAGGCTTCACATCCTTATGCCAAAACAGAAAATCAGAAAACGACTACTGCCGGGAAAGTTAAATTCATCAACAGAAATGTCATAAAGATTGTTTTCATTGAATTAAGGGCCAATGACTTTCCAGATGTAGGGGACACCATAAAATTGCTCCGAAGTGATCCATATGGGTTTTACTTCGGCAAAGAGATCAAGAACCACCAACTTTCCAGTAGGAACAGAATGTAGGAGGGCCTGAAAACAATCATAGAAATGATTTTAAAAATAAAACAGATTGATAGGACTCATGTGAAACTTCTTATCGACTGAAAAATAGAAGTAGCAAGTCAAAAGAAATTACCAGAGAATCCATAAAGAAATCAATTGACTAATATGGGTATCTTGTCAAAAGTCCATATAAAGTTTATTCTAAAGTATTCTACAGAGGCAAAGAATCCAAGAAGAAGAAGAAAGAAGAACAAAAAAGAATAATTGTCGTATGGAATGCCAGTTTGCAGCCAATATGCCAAATATTCTTTATGTCACTCTTAGCAAAAGAGCTCTAAACACGCAATTCTCAGACAATCATTAATGATGGAAAACGCTTGTTCTAAAGAACAAAAAATATAGTCCAGAGGAAATAATTTATGGATATAACCTTCATTTGTGGAGGCCTCCAGAATGGATCATATGAAAATAGCCACCCCTGCTAAATGAAATCGGAGTTTCAGTGGAATGTATATCCTTCTGCATGTATAACATTGGATTCCTAAGAAAAATTAACAGCACCAAAAGTTAAATTAGAAAACCCAAACTCAGTCATATACCTGCATCAGCCACACAGCTTCACGATCACCACTCTCCATTCCTTTAAAGATTGCTGCACCTAGTGATGAAATGTATTCCGGATCATCAACAGGTGGGGTATTTTCATCAAAAGTATCACTGCAATAAATGCAACATACTTGATGTAATCCAATGGAAAAAACATCTTCACTATGAGACAAAACCATAATATAAAGCGCTATGATGAACGTGATGGTGCATTTCTAGAAAGATAAATTATGAACCTCAATCAAATTAGCTGAGATTTAAACACTCGAATCCTCATGTGGTATTGAATCTTTTAACGAACAAATTGAATCAACCCCACTTGCTTGTGAAGTTTTGTGGCAGACACCGAAAAGAAATTTTCAGCATCAACCATTGCCAATTTTGTGCTCAAGCTTCGTTAATGCATCCAATCAGACCTTCACATAATTATAATAACTAGATTTTTGCCTCATGATCTATAGTTGACAAAAACATCCTATCATCATGAGTCTCCACTCAATCACCTAACAAAAATCAAAATACTATTCAATCATCTTGCACTGATGATATTAAAACCCTTTTTCCAATATATCTAAAGTTAGCGGAATTTAATTCCTCTTATAAATTAAAACCAAGACAAGATAATGTAAAAAGAAGTTAGAAAATAATTCAGGCCAGAGAATCAGAAAATTGTAAAGTTGTCAGGGCTTCTGATAATCCAGTGAAAACTCTGAGAATCAAGGATAAAGTAAAAATTACTGATAGTAAGCACAACGGTAGGATATAAATAAGCACGAGGACTTCAGTGATATGCATTATGACCCAAGGAAGTTAGATAGGACAAAATAACACACTTTCAGGCAGGGAGAGGCCTAGCCAATTACACACACACACACCCCAATATATTAAATTAGAAAACCCGCATCCGATGTTGAAGAAAAGTAGTACTGTCCTCTAGAATCTCCATGAACCAAACTAAGGTTCAGGCAATGATAATTTATGGATGCATTATTTTTCTTAATTGATGAGTGATTAAAAACTTACCAGTTGTATATGTGACTGGTCGTTCCATGCACTAGGTGAAAAAAAAAAAAGAAGAAGAAGTTAATTTAGAACAGCATTGAATTTTGCTTGGGGAATAGATGCCCAAGTTAATCTACATTTCACAAGCTAGACAACAAAGTTAAAGCAGATGCATGTACATTACCTTGCAATTGTCGCTCAACAAATGCTTTCCCAATCTCAATAAACAAGGGGTCAGTTGCATCAAGAAGATAAGTGCAGCACCATCTAGGGTCACTCTTAACAGAAAACCTATACAGTATGAGAGAATGTTATGTAAATTCAACAAGATGGATGTACAGGAAACAGGAAAAGAAAATGGTGATAAATAGAATTCCCGATTATAGTTATGCACAGGCTACTAACCAATTTCCCAAGCGTGTTATTTTCGCTGATGGGAATCTATATTTGAGCGCAGCAGGGACATTTCCAGAAAAGGCTGGTAGGACTGAAAATCGATAAGTCAGTATGTAACTGTCACTTCCCCCAAAAAAAGTATAATAAGATAGGCTAATTCAGCATATAAGTAAAATGGGTACACCACTGTTTTATGCATGGGAACCTACTTTTGGGTTGGGTGCTACTAGGAAGCAAAAGTTAAGAAGAGATCCAAAATAGTAAGTGGCACCTGGTGTCATTCCAAGTTCATACATTCTGGCAAGAATTTTCTTCTGTAGGATCAACTGTTGATCCAACCAGCTCTGAGGCAGTGGTCCACCCCATCTGTGATTATGAATAACAACAACAACAATAATAATAATTTTGTCAAACACTTACAATACTCTTAAAACGAGGACCCTAACATTTATTAATCATGAAAATAAAAAAATAGAAACATAAAAAAAATCAGATTGAAGCATCTGACTGGACAATTTTACGAATGACACCTGAAGTCATATGAACTACCGATGTAACTTAAATTAGCTCACCCCAAATTCAAACACATGAAACTGTCAAAATACAAGCCCATGAGTCCTCACACTCACCCATGCAAATTTGCCATGCATGACCACGAAAGAAATGCCGGACCACCAAAGAAATCTTCCAAATCTGAACTGCTCATGTTAAATTTCTCCTGGAAAATAAATATCATTTCAGCATCTATGAAATTCTTTAAGAATACTGAACTACTGGCATAACAATGAGGTGTGAATACAGTGAGCTAATGAAAAGGCTTGTATTAATGGGCAATGGGCAAAGTTGTGAATGTTTACTGGCAAGAAAGATAACACTGCCTGATATTAAAAAACAAACAAACAAACAAGAGATAACACTGCCAGTCAGTAAAACAGTAGGAATTGCACATCCAAAAGAAGTGCAACCGAGAACTAGGTTATCAGCTAACAGCAGCAAAACTATCGTATTCTATAAAACTATCAGATATGAGATAACTACAAATGTTATCTAGTGATCAGATGGCAAAGGGGAGCGAAGCTATTCCAAACAGATTGACATGGAGGCTGCGGCACACTTTAGCTATGTCATTACAGTTGTCTCATGACGCCATTATCATAAAAAAATGTACAAGTTCGCATTAAAATTACCAATATGTAAAGGGAACACCTCTAAGAGTGAGTTACTTGGACATAGCTAGGTTTGACAATTTGTTGTTCTTCCAACAAACTGCTATAAAGTATGAGAAAATTATAAATTATGATGTATAACTTGTTTTCTTACTCTCAATTTCTTTAACAAAGTGAATTAACATCCTCATGGTGCTGCTTACTTGTTAAATTTTATTACTTGTGATCAAGGATTCGTCTAAAGATGCATTTCAAGCATTGTCTATTTATGTGATTTGGAGCATTAAAAAAAAGAAAGAAAGAAAGAAATCCAAAGAAAGTTTCCCCAAACAGCAAAGAGATGTTAAAATGTCAAACACGTGCCAAAAATTACGTAAGACCCAAGGCAGACAAAAGGACCTGGAAAACTTTCTGCCAGATAGCCTCTTGTCCTGTGAATGCAAGTGGTAAGTTTACACCCTGCATAGCCATCCAATCAATTTCCTTTTCCCATCTTTTCCAGTCCCACCAAGCAAAAGAATCTTCCAAAAGTAGATAAAATAAGATAATGTGAAATATAATCTTCTAGTACCCAACCCTAATATTTCAATCCACATACACCAGAAAAGCATAGGGTGACTTGAAAGTAGCTTACAACTAGACGTAACAGCATTTTGGTAATAGCTCCATGGAATAGGCCTCTTAACTAAAATTCCAGTATCATGAACACGTGGGAGAAATCCTGCTTTTGGTACAGAAAATAATTGCGAACCACCAGTTTTGTCCCAAGATATATGTGAACCACACCAATGCTTCAAGTACCAGTGAAGACCAGCGGCGACCTCCACTCCTGTCGTCCCAGCAAGTCTGGTGACAATTGAAAATTTTGTACTCATTTTCTAAGTTCCACTAAGTCAGCTCTGACTTCCATTCCAATGTGTGTGATAGATACCATTTATTTGCATGTATTACAATTCTACTGAGGCTGATATATAAACAACACCGTTTCAATTGTGGCATTGATTTGCCGGAAAAGCAACTACAGTTTCGAAACTATGTAGCCCTTTGCCATAAACTCCGATCTGTTTATGTCAGCATCTTAAAGAATCAGATTAAGCACCTACAATATTTACAAGTGCCGTTAATTTATCCTAGTTAGAAAAAACTAACCGTTAGAGAAATAAATAACAACTTATGAACTTCTTAGCGTTAAATCTGACTATTAAATTATCCCTAGTCCACTGACTCAGATATTCTAAAAATGTGACAAAATAGCTCGTCGGCTGAAGCCTGAATGCGGGGTTGAGACATTCTAAATCAAGCAAGCAAGCGAAGAAATTAAAAGCATACAAGATTTCAGGATCCCCAGGTCTTCTGAATGAAGGATGGTTTCTGATCATAAAGCAATATTCATCACCACATTGCTCCTGTTGATTTGTTAAAAAAAGAGAAAGTATGAGTGCCAGCAATGTCGTACCAGTAAAGAGGAAATTACCCCAAAAAAAAAAACAGAGAGAGAGATTAGTGCCGAGACAATAACATCCACCTGCGGACCAAATGAAGTACCAAGACAAGTCAATTTTCCAAATACAATCTAAATGAAAAGTCATATAAATTCAAAAACCTTGGAGACAATTTGGAAGTCAAAGCTGGATGAATGAGAAGGAAGCAAGCGGTGAAGAACGCCGCGGGCGGCGACTTCCTGGACGGAAGGCGGAGCCCTCTCGCGGTCTTGAATTTCAAGAAGACGGGAGATGGAGTCAACGCCAATGGTGGAAGACAGAGCCGATGATGCGAAGGAACAGAACGTCAAGACGAGCAGGAAAATGGGGGGAAAATATCCCTCCATGATTATGGCAGAGACAATCACGCAGGAGGAAGAGCGACAGGTGAGGAGTCTACTGGATTGAAGGCCCAAATCATGTAAAAAAGAAGAAGGGAATAGATTATCGGCGAAGCGGTTTGATCAGTGAGAGACAAGTTCGAATGCCGGCCGAGTCGAGACAAGAAATGAAAGTTTGCCGCCATGTTCGTCTGTCCGTTTCTTGTTAAATATTTCTTTCCTTTTTGAAAGATTAAAATATATTTTTACTCTTTTAACTTTATACAAAATTTCATTTTAGTTTCTTAATCATAAAAAGTATGATTTTAGTCTTTTAATATCAAAATTATTAGTCTCAAATAATAAATTTTTTATAACAATTATGATTGTTTTAAATATTAAATTTACTATATTAATATTTAGTAATATTTTATCAACATTCAGAAGCTTAATATCATATTTTTTGTTAACAATTTTAGGATTAGAGGGCTAAAATTTTATTTTTTAAAATTAAGAGATCAAAATAAAACAAAGACTAAAAGTATATTTTAGTTTTTTTTTTCCTAAAACAAAAGGCAAGCTTGTGGTTGAGAAAAAACACTTCGCGGTATGTGGTTATCTTACGCCTCTTTAATAGTAGGGCAGTGTGTCTATAATTTTTAGATAATTAAAACATGCATCCCAACGGTTTCAAGTTGGTACACAAGTTTGAATCTAATGTATAAAGAAAATAGTGTTCAAAAAAATTTTAAAGTCGTGATGAAACTCAATTTGACTTAAATTAATTAAACTATAATATTTAAATTAAAAATTTACTAACATCAGTAAAGACATAAAATATTTTTTGTCATACAAAAAAAAGATATAAAATATTAAATTTAGTCAAATATTACAAAAACATAATATTACACTTTACACCACCAAATCATAAACTCACTGGTTCTTACGGATTCAAACAAAAAAAAAAAATTGGTTGGCGTTTTTTCTTGGCTTTTGGACAAAGCATAATATGGTACTCCCTCCGTTCCTTATTATAAGAGACGAATAACCGATTTACGTTGATCAAAAAAACAGTTAAAATTAGTTAAGAACAATCAATGTGTAAAAAGTATAATTTTTTTTTCAAAACTACCCTCATTAATAAGGAGAGAGAACATGAGAGAGAATAATTAAATTATTAAAAGAAAGAGAAGTATGAGGGAGAGAGAGTGTGAGTTGGAGACAATAAATATGGGTAAAATAGGAAATCAACACAAAAAAATAGAGACAACTTTTAAGTGTCTCTTATATATAGGAACATGCCATAAGCATCAAATGTCTCTTATAATAAGGAACGGAGGGAGTAACATGTATCGGTTAAAATGTTCATGTATGACGTGTTGTTCACACATGAAATGATTATAAATATCAATATAAAATACTATCTTCTGCCAAGAGCTTGTTTGAATTTTATTTTGATATTAAATATAAGATTCTAATCTACTTTGTTTCTCATATTTATTTATTTTTTTCCTAAAGTATTCATCATAATAATAGTAATTTTAGCCAATAAATTTGATTAGTGAGAATATTTAAAAAAAAAACAACACATATTTATTACAAATAACTAACTTAACTAATTTTTTAATTTATTTAGATTATTTAATTAGTTTTTATATTAAAGACAGAAGATAATATAAGTTTATCACTGACATGCAGTATTTATAAAAGGATCAAATATTTTTTAAATCCTTTGTAATATACTGGGCCATCTATTTAGTTTATTTGAACTGTACCGCGTGGGCCACATTGAATGAGTATAAAGCCCAGTGCGAGCTAGAAGTTCGATATAGAAGAGGCCCAATTCATATATTAAGAGGGAGCCGCGTTAGGTGGTCGGAAAAAAGGGGCGAAAAAGAAGGAAGCCGAGTAAGAAACTATTAGATTCTCCTGCCGTAAAACCCCCCGGCCCAAACCCAAAAAAGGTGTTTACCGATATGGGACTAATTGTCGCTCCTGATACTAAAGTTGTTTGCCTTCTTTTCTAAGATATGCACAAAAGAAAACACCCCCCCCCTCTTTTAGCATTCCCAGTTTGCCTTTTATATAGCGGTCTTTCAGTTTTATGCGGGCACATAGGAACAAAGAAAGGTAGGTTTTCATTTTCTGTTTCAGAAAGGTGGAGATAATGTTTCCAGATTTTGGCATTTAAAATTTGTGAAGACCATACGACGGTCAACCTCTCAATTATTAATGAGAAGAAAAATTCTACGGTGCAAACTGGTGTGTGGTGCCATGCCTAGATGGCCAAAATAATCCTGTCCATAGACAACCCTCCACTGTTGACGGCTCATTCATGTTCTCAGTGACGTGAGCTCAAACCAAATCAAGCTTCATCCACAGGGGCTTGGAAAATCTATACCATATCCCTATGTCAAAAATTTAACCATTCATATATTATTTATAAATAATGATAACATAATTTGCTTTTTAATGTATACGTTATGCGATATAAAAGATCCACGTTAGTTATTTCAATATTAAGCATAGGACAGAAGCGTCCTCGGAATTTTATTACCTATGATTCCTTCCTAACCTTCCTCAAAAATTGCAAAACCTTATGTGGAACCAAACAGCAACATTTTATGATATTGTTATGTTTCCACTTTTAAATTTAGGACCCAACAGAGAATAAGTCTTTCCTAAACGAGGTTTAAGGAGATCATAAGATTACATTTTGAGTGCTTTTGATGAAGTACTTAAGCTTCTCCAAGCAAACTTTCGAGGACTAGAAAAGAAGTAGCATGAGTGGCAGACGCTTTGTTTAATAGAGAGATAAGATTGCTTTTCTTGTTCTTGGGTAGTTTTCCTTTCAGGGTGATATCCGTTTCACTTTATATATTTTTCCTAAGAACACTTCACTTTCAACAAATACACCATGTGAAGAAGCGCAGGAAGTTGGGAAACAAAACAACAGTCATGTGAAAATGGTGATCAGCAGATTAAAGTACAATAAACGACCACAACTAAACACATGGCATCTTTCTTGAGAGCAACATATGAATCTGCAGAATTTTCCCACAGACAGAAAAAAGGGGAATTGATTGGATGACGAGAGCCAGTAACAGCAAGATCACATGCCCTAGTTTCTATGTTTGTTTGCTCAACAAGGAAATCGCTACTAGTGCAACTGAAAATGCAATATAATGGCAGACCATCCAGTGGCTTTTAAACACCACAGATTTTTACGTGTTGGGAGGCAGTGAAAAGCTACGACGAAGATCAAATCAAATCAAAGCCATCAAATATATATATATAGATATCACTCTCAGAATTTATCACAGGTGTCTGTGTACCTACCTGCAAGTGTCATCCATGGGACCAACCAGACACAAATAATTTATAGAAGGATTGGTTTTTGCTTTGCAACTTGATCTGTGAATTGTGCGTTTCTGCTTTGTCTATTTAGTGCTCGCACGACCCCATTTGTTGTTCTTGATGTGCTCAAATAGTGTCAAAAAAGTTATGAGGAAAAAAGGCATTTCTCAATTTGAATGACCCTACTCATTTTATTTCACCGTTTGAATTTGGTTCTAAATATATATATTAATTTACTTTATCTCTTATATTTATTATTTTTTAAACTAATTTACCTAATTTATAAACTGATATATAATTTAATATTATACAGTGATACTTTAGGAAGATCATATCACGTTCATTGTAATTAGCTGATTTATTTAATTTTTTTAATTTATCAAAATTTGTTAAGACTTGAAAACCTCTTGTTCAAAAAGTAAAATGATGAATTTAGGGGAATTCTTTAAAATTTTTAGATGACTAGTGTAAAATGAATGCAGTGTTGCATAAATTGTACGTGAGGAGGAAATATTTAAAACAGGCATGTATATATTATTTAATTTTAAATAATATGAATCTAAATTGTTTAATCACCTTATTAACTAAACCTAAAAAATCTTACTAGACATATTTACAAGTCAAATCACATATAATTTAGCTTCTAGAACTTAATAATTTAAAAATAGATAGGGAGATAGCATATGCTTTTGACATCAGCTCTACAACTTGGAAATGAAGCAGCTTTGCCAACTTTTTTTTTTCTTGGTAAAAAAAAAAAGATAAGTTGGGTTCATGAACTCATCAGGATCATGATACTGATACCTTTTTTAGGCTTAGAAAGCATTCATAGAGTCCAAGCAACTTTGCCAACTTAATTACAAAAATATCTCTTATAAATTACTCCTTCAGTCTTTAATATAGGACCCAATTCTTAAGTTGGTTTTGGTCCTAAATATAAGACCAATTTCTCATATTTATCAATTTCCTCTAAATTACCCTTATAGATACTCCCTCAACCATAATCAAATAGAAGAGGGAGAAGGATATTAAAAAAGATGATTATGGTGTTTTAGAAAAAATGTGTCACTTTTTTTATAATTAACTAACTTATCTAACTTTCTTAATCTAATCAAATTAGTTAAATGGATCTTATATTAAGGACCGAAGGAGTATAATGTAAGTTCAGGCTCACATCATCCGGTAGGTTCACTGTGTTTTTATTTTTTCGTGGTAAAAAGCGAGGCTTGGGGCCTAAGTAAACTACAAAAGAGGACTCTCCTACTCCTAGCTAGGGAGCATCTAGTTCCCATATTATTGTTATCTCTACCAAAAAGCAAAAGATGAAGATCCCTCGATTAACAAAATACTTATTTAAATAAACATATCAACCTTCGAGACATCATAGATTCATTTTATGAGCTTTAATTGACATGAAAATTTCACATTAATATATACTAACGTTTTAAATGATCATCACAGTCTTTTAAGCGTTCATCAAGCAACTTTTTCAAGACCTTCAGCACTCTGCAGCTAGCTAGGAACAAGGTATTTTATCGCAAGTTATATAGTATTTTATTAGTATATGATTGCGTGGTTATGTATTTTCTAAAGAAAATGCGATATACAAAATAATTGCGCACTCAAGTCAATATTTCTACTTATATATATCTCTATATATATATCTCCCTATATTAATTACATATACAGTCATAAAAAACAACTGTTTATGAATTATGATCCAGAATTAATCCATATTAATGCTTTAGATAATTATTTTTCTTGAAGCATAAAGGACAGGGGTTATCAATTTTTCCTTTTTACTTTTGGACCATGCAGTTTGACTATTATGGTGAGCAAGTGCATGCATGCTTCCACGTCCCCATCACTATCCTTTGACGATTACGCATGCATGCTTCTCGGAAACTACTGAAGAGATCAATTGCCTCAAGGCTCCTACTTTCTCAATATATACCAGTAATAGTCAAAACTAACATGGCGGATTGGCTCATTAATTCCAAAATTATAATTCGGACTTCTTGTGGAATTAAAATTATTATCCATTTATTTAAGGGATAATTAATTATATAATTCATGTAATTTTGACTCAATTCTAACTCAATCCGTTAACTTCATTATCTCAGTATAACTTAATTTCTATAATTTTAACTTGCATTGAAGCTCAATTCACAAACTCAGATATGGTATATAAATTAGTTCTTACCGTTTTAACTATTTTAAAATGTGTTGATTCCCGCATTGGACTGAAGTTATTTTTTTAAACTTATGAACGAATGTTTTAAATGGTTAGTTATAGCTATTGAGTTGTGCTTAAGTCAAAATATAAAGACTTATTTCAATCAAGTTAAAATTATAAGAACCATAAATTGTATAAAATTTAAAGACTAATATGCAATCAAGGTAGAATTAGAGGAACCAAATAATTAATTTTTCATTTATTTAATCACATAAATAATAAATCTCATCCCATTTTTTTTCGCGTAGGCATGTCGACACAATGGCTCAAATGCCTCCTTAACAAAGAGGGGATTAAAAGTTTAATGTCGATGTCAATAGATGATTATAGGTGCTTGTGATTCTCCGGCGCTGTTCCAAACAAAAATAAATCTCATTTTTTATATAGCCATGCACTTTTTTTTGTGTGGGGTAAATCAAACTATCAAAGTACAGCTATAAATGTGGTTGAAAATGCTGTCCACATACGCTCATCCAATAATGAGGAACACATCAAAATTATTCTATGGTCTGAATTCTTGTTTAGAAAAAGCCGATGCCTCCGTGACAAAAGAAAGGGGTTAGGTGTTGAAACTTATTGCTCCTTTATCTTTAGATATTTCTATCTTCGCTTCTCAATGTAAGACCTGATTAACTAATTTGAAAAGATTAAAAAAATTATTAAATTATTTAATTATAACATGTGTTATATGATATCCCTAATATACTTATGTGTATTGTTAGATTATATATCAATTTATAAGTTAGACAAATTAGTTATGAAAAAATAATAAATATAAATACTTTAAAATAATTTAGTTTTTTTTTAATCTCTTCAAATTGATTAATTGGATCTTACAAACCCAAAAGGAAAAATAAAATTCATAGGCTTTAGTTCACAATTTGTAGCAAACTATTAAAATTAATTATCTTTCCCCATCACATCGGGTAACGTTTACCCCCTACTTGCGCATGCACAGACAAGAATATAAAATACTTATTTAATATAACTTAACAAATAAAAGTATATGTATAGTGTAACTTCTATTGTTATCTAATGAAATTTTGACTTTTCATTTCTGTGCCTCGCTCTTTATGCGGCCGTGGGGCGAAATCAAGTACATGGAAGGAAAATTGGTACGAAAGAAGGGCCAAACTTTAAAATAGAGATGGAGATATCACAATGGAGGTTGACGTGAACAATGAATCCAATTCTGCCACCTGGACCCCACACCACCTTCCATTTTCAAATCACTCTCCCAACTACATTTTTTTTTGGGTACAATACATGTTTTTGTTCCAGCTTAAAAATTAAATCCTGAGAATTGTTCTCTTAATCATTGGTCATTAATTACCATCTCTCTTCTTAATATAAAATTGAAAGAATTACAATGAGGTCCCAAACAAGAAAAATAATTGAAAAACAAATCTTAAAAGTTGTCGTCCTCACTATAGAACTTGTCATTGATTATAGGCTGTTGATGTTGTTATTGAGACTTTTTGGTAATTATTTCTCTTATGTGGAACTTGATTGTAATTGCCCCTATAAAATTTACTTAACTAATTTAAATAAATTAACTAATTACAATAAATGTGACATAATCTTCATAAAATACTGTTTTATAACACTAAATCACTTCATAAGTTAATTAAATTAGTTTAGAAAAAATAAAATGGTATCTTGTATTTAAAATTAAATCTGACTCTCAATTAACTTTTATATTAAGAACAAGAGGGATTATTATTATTATTATTTAAATGATAAGGCGAGGCTACTGAAGGTCCGATTTTCCAAGTGCATGGATTTGTGCAAAGCTAACAAATGAGAGTATTATTGTTTGTTTCTTTGTCTGTATGGTATAATCTAACATTTCATTGACTTGTCAAAGATGAAGCTACGTTTCATCATGGATGGAGGGCTATAATATTTAATTTTTTTTTGGTTACAAATTATATTCTCAGAGAATTTAAACAGGAGCTGGAAGCCAGAACGGTGGGACATGAAACTGATTATGCGAGCGGACAGATCAAAATTTGGAAGTATTGGCAGAGAATGGGATCCAGACTGACGCAGTGAGTTGAAAAGACAGAGGCCTTGCTTCAAGTGTGTTGATATGGGGCAGGCTAAGCTATGGGTTGCTGAATGAAGGGCTCAGATTCATGAGGGAAACAAGAAACAACATAAATGTAAAAGCGATAGAATGAGACACAGAAGAAAGAAGACAAGACAGAACACAGCGTGGGCACACAATCACCTCAGTTTTGTTGAAGCCACATGGTTTCACTTCCCCCACTGTCCTTTTCCTTGTAAGTAACCAACCCCATTAAACATTTTGTCCCCTGTTTTTCCTTACCCCTCCCAACATGACCACGTATGTATGAGTAATTGAGATTAGGATCATCCTAATAAATCAACTGACAGATTGATCTGACATAAGGAACTGGTAAAACATAGAGCAGGTCGGTAAAATTGGATAATTCATAACTTAAAATGCGTGGAAAATGACACAAGGGGACTAGAGAAGGACATGAATTTTTAAAATGACACAGAAGAACCACCGAATTTTTAATTTTCAAAGAAAGATAACACTTATCAGTTAGTAAATATACACTTATCAAATATGAGAACACATCTATTTCTCTTTTTATTTCGCTAAATTTTATATTTGTTAAAAGCTTCTTTTTTTCTTGAAATATGCCTACCACTAATCATACCCAACAAAATAGGGGACATGAATAAGATTTAATATGTGCTAATGCTGTCCTGTAAGCTGCACAAATGATGCTCCCAGTTGTCCTACATTTCTGCCATCAGTGCTTAGACCCTAATGTCTACAACTTCCACCTTTCCTTCTTCTTCTTTTTTTCCTTTTTTTTTTTGGTTGCATATCTTCAAATATATATCCGTAAAACCTACTCTGTCCATATTCCTATATTGTCATCATTTAGCCAATTTTGATCTATAATATGCCTAGCCTTTAAAGGGTTACTTTGCTGGTGGCATGCATCTTAAGATAAACCAAATGACATTATCCACTGTGGGATCTTTCTTTTTCTATCGGTTTTCTTCACGCCTAGGTCTCTCTAGTAGCTACATGGCTTATTCACAAATAAATTAATCAGTCTCTATCTATTGTGTGTGTGTGTGTGTATCTTAAACATTTAGTGGCCTTAATTCATGTACTGACCCCAATGAGTAATACCGTTTAATGAGTACTAACCAGAAAAGAAACAGCTTCTAAAAGATAATAACGACCATCTGATACAAGTGGCTAAATCAGTCGAAATCATCCTTGACCCATTGCATGATTATTTAATGTTGTTTGTCCCCCCGCCAAGAAAACTTTTTGATCTATGTGTACATAATTAAATATATCAGTTACCTATTATTGAGATTTGTTCCTAAAGGACTTGCATTCTTGTTTTAAAATAATTAAATTGAACACAGTTAAAACACACTCCCAACAATATAGAATTCAGGCAAAAACCTTAGATCAAGCGCGCTAGCTAGATTACGATCACAAAACAAAATTAGGTGAAAGGAACTTGGTGGATGCTAGCTAATACCCCCAAGCTGACCAAGACTCTCTTTTTTTTGTTTTTAACTTGATATTACTGTGCAGATGGTGGGATGAGTCAAATTTGCTGGTTTGAAACTTGTAAATCGTATTAGGCCTGAAATGATGAAGGTTGAACCTGTCCATTCATGCTACCTAATACCTGCCGCTTCTCTTCTAAGCAGAGAGGATATAGAAAGGACGTGTGGATGGTGAGGAGTGACCCCAGCTTCAATTAAGAATGATATGATGCTCTAATTACCAAACGGGTTTTGCACAGTGACTTGAAAGCTCAATATCCCGTTTCATTTTTTTAGAATGGCCCCCTAATGGATCAATCTTGCTTCCTCACTTTGTCCTTGCAGACCCCACGCCACCCAACTCTAATATAATAGCAGCAGTCTCACCAACTAGCTACTTCTCTATCCAATATCCCCATCTTCTATATATGCGCGCACACGTATATTAGAGACAGCTCACTTGGCCTTCTGATGCAAACTGGTCCATTCTCTCTCTCTCTCTCTCTCTCCCCCCCCCCCCAATATGTGAATCATGGAGTTCCACCGATCGTCTTCTTCATCCAACCATCCTCAATCTAGACTAACCTCTCTGTCTTCACAACGCAGCCTTGCTTCGGTTCCTTCCCTGAACTCTCGGTCTCAGCACCATGCCTCGACCTATCATCAGTGTCTTGCCACTCTCAAAGGTCACACATCTTATATATCCTGTATAGCCCTTGCTGGGAAATTCCTCTACACAGGATCATCTGACAGAGAAATCAGGTCCTGGAATCATGCTTCTTTGCATTCTGAAATATTCGACACTGAACAGTCAAACTCAATCACTAACGTGGTGACGGCAGGGAAAGGTGCAGTAAAGTCCTTAATAGTTCAGTCTGATAAACTCTTCAGCGCCCACCAAGACTACAAAATCAGAGTATGGAAGATAAGCAGCTACGAACCTGACCATCAGAAGTACACCCGTTTAGCCACGCTTCCGACGTTTGGTGACCGGGCCACGAAGGTGTTGAACCCAAAGAACCATGTGCAGATTAGGAGGCACAAAAAATGCACCTGGATTCACCATGTGGACACTGTCTCTGCTCTGGCCTTGTCCAGGGACGAGACCTTGCTCTACTCAGTTTCATGGGACCGCTCAGTCAAAGTCTGGCGAACCAGCGACTTCACCTGTTTAGAATCAGTGAACAACGCACATGATGATGCCATAAACGCCATGGCAGTTTCTGATGATGGTTACGTGTACACCGGATCAGCAGATAAGAAGATCAAGGTATGGAAGAAAGGCGAAGGAGAGAAGAAACATTGTCTGGTTGATACGTTAGAGAAACACAACTCTGGGATTAATGCCTTGGCTCTGAGCAGTGATGGGTCTCTGCTCTATTCAGGTGCTTGTGACAGATCTATACTGGTTTGGGAAAAGGATGAAGAAGAAGAAGATGGGAAAATGACGCTGGTGGGTGCGCTTAGGGGACACACCGAGTCCATATTATGCTTAGCCATGGTTTCGGATTTGGTTTTTAGTGGTTCTGCTGATAAAACAATCAGAATATGGAGAGGAGTTCATGATGATTACTCTTGTTTAGCAGTTTTAGAAGGACATAGGGGTCCTGTTAAATGCTTAACTGCAGCGGTTGATCCTAGTGGTCAGTCTGAAGAATCTTTTCTAGTTTACAGTGGCAGTTTGGACTGTGACATTAAGGTTTGGCAGATCATTGTACCTGTTCTCTAGTTTCTGTTTTCACGACATGTGGGGGAAAAAAATTTATATCAAGTGTTTTTCTTTCTCTTATCTTCACTCTGGCCTCCCCAGTTATTCAAAGGTAAAAGTATTAAATTTTGAATTCTCCTCTGGATTGATCAGTTGAAGCAACTAATTAAGGCCGCCAATCAGCGTTTAGAGATTAAGCTTCTATTTATCCACAACTGATCGAAGCGTATTTGGTTCGTATATAGCATATAATATGAATCAAGCTTCTGGCACTAAATGATTAAATAATGTTGAAATATCTGGAATCCTAAGAATCTAACAATTGAGAACTAGTTGCGTCCTGATAGATAGACAGATGGATGGATGGCACGTAAATGCCACATCTAAAGCGAAGAACACGGATATTTAGCAATTAGCACAAGATGACAAAACCAACTTTGCAAAAAGCCACTTAAAATCTAAAATGACAAGGCACCTCATGTAAACTTCTAATGCAAATTACCTTTCAGGAAAGAAAACCACCAATTGATTAAACTCTCTCTCAGTCAGGGATATTTAAATTTGACCGTTCATACTATAGTGAAAGAAACTTATGGGATAGCCTCGACAAGATTTTGGCACTTACAGGAATCCTCGTTGGTCGCGGTCCAAAAATGGAAATAAGATAGTAGTATTTTGCTTATTTTATGAGAACTTTGTGTTGCTCGGATGACTTTTTATTAATTACTATGACCTTTGATATTGCTTCGCAATTGAGTGTCTGCGTAGCCTCTCGGGATTTCTGAAAGACCTCACTAATCTTGCAATCTAGTGGTATGAGAACTAACTACTAAATATCGTTTATAACCCTAAGCTGTTTGCCCATTTAATTCCAAAAAAAAAATCTCTGAAAGATGTCTGAGAAATTAGACAAAACGCTCTGTGCTTATAAAAATGTAGCATTTCAAACAAATTAAAACCTCCCCCCTACCTAAAACCAGAAATGTTTTCATGATGAGAAGTAGAGGAAGATGAACGAGAGAATAGATAAAGCAACATTTCAAGTCTACAACAAGAACCATATGGACTCAACATGAAACAGAGAATGAATAACAACATCTTAATGAAATTACAATATTAATACCTTAACTCTGTCATTGGTATGAGAAAAATGGAGGGGAGGGAAGAGGAGAATTTTTTTTACTCAACTCAATTTAAAAAATTGGAAGAATGAAGTTTTAAAATTATAATAAAGAGAAGATGCAAGATAAAAGAATAGTAAAATGTAATTAAAAGCTTTTAACCTCACTTTTTTAATTTTTTAAATCAAGCTCATTAAAATTTCTCCTGTTTTTCTCTTCCCTTCATTTCCTTCATACCAAATGGACCCTAAAGGAATCTACATCATCCCCTTCTATGGCCATTGCAAAATACAAAGGTTCTGTTTGGTATGAAACATTGAAAATGAGATATAAGGATTGAAATTGGAATTAAAAACATATGTTAAAATGATATTTAGCATAAATTATTTCTTATCACATGGGATTAGGTAATCCCATGTAGATAGAATTGAAGAATACCACTTCTCCTAATAGTATTCTTCAATCCCATATATATGGGTTTGTCTAATCCCAAGTATTACACGATTACTCATACTAAATATCTTTTTAATATAGCTTTTAACTTCAATCTCAATCTTATTCCTCATTTTTAATGCTTCGTACTAAACGGGACTAAAGTGCTCAGAATCATAAGAAAATTTTATTTAAAAAAAAAAAAAAGAAGTGCCAAAGTCAGGCCCAGCACCATGAAACGCAGGGATGAGGGAGAGTTGAGGAAGCCCATGGATTGGCAGGAGCCTTTTGTTGGCCCAATAAAGCAGCCTTATTGTAGCCCAACCCAATTCAGGTTTGGATCTTCATCATTATCTCACATAATTCGCTTAGCTTAGCGTGTCCCCGCCCTCCCCTCTGTTTTATATTTATTTTTAATATATATATGTACACACAATTTGTTATAAAACAACAAATATCATGTGCTTTAAATACAAAGCATTATGATAGAAGAGTTTAAAAATCAAACTAAACTGTTGAAAATGTCATATTCAAGTTAAGAAAAGAAGATAAATTTTGTAAAATTTTAATACAGATGCACGCAAAGGATCTCAGTTAGGCCATTCCTTTTCCCCCCCTTGCTAGCTCGTACTTGTTCCTTTGATCCTTTATCGATAGAAGCATAGTCTTCTTCCACTTTTTTGGTACAGTGGAGTCCTCCCTCTTTCATGAAAGACATTTTTACGACATTGAACTTGGTTGCCTATGCTAAAGAAACTTTTCAAGGCTTCACACTGCCCCAGCTCTTGAACATGGACATGTTTGTGGGTGGTGCCCCACAGAGTTTTTGCCTTCCTTGGTCTCTGTGCTTCTTTAAAGTGCAAATCTCTGATTGTTTAATAATTTGTGCTCTGAATCTGCTCAATACTAATAATAATCGTAATTTGTGTCTGGACATAAATAAAATGCTTTTGGCTAGCTACCTAGGAAGTGTTTGGGTAAGATCAAAATCATGATTTTAAAAGTACTTTTACAGTATACAAAATAAATATGTGGAGGAGTTTACCTCGATTTACAAAAAAATGCTTCTGAAAAGTGATTATTGAGGTATCCAAACACCGCATAATGGTGTTTGGATACGAAGTAAATGGTAGGTTATTCTTGGTGTAAACATATCTTTTCTTTTCCAAGCATATATGACCAGGCAATAGATGAAAATATTTTCATTCAGGGCAAACATCAGATACATATAAATTAAACTTAAATGCCTTCTAATCTGACATTTTAAGCATCTGAAAAATAAAAAAGGTACCAAACCGCATGTCTATAAGCAACAGTGATTAGTAATTAATTGGTGATCTTAAAGTTCAAATTCCTACCCCCCGGGGGGCCGGTTGCTAAAACAACACCAGAGATTAGTTACAATGACACTGAATGGAATATTTGATCACCTATTCTTGCTTGGCAAGCATTCGGCCTCCTATTATTAATTTATGAAATTCAATAGCAACGCAATATTAATATTAATTAATGGCAAATTCATTCGATTTTGGTGATGTATAGCCATCTTTTGAAAGAGTAAGATGAGATGTCAAACCATAAAACAGTTACCTGTCTCTTTTGTTGTATGAGATTCTTCACATTTTAATTATTGCAAGCAACTCTTTCAAATCCAGGGGCTATTCAAAGTTTTTCAATCAAAATAAGTTGCTGATCGATGATAAGTGGAATTTATCTTAGTTGTAGAATCATATACATTTAGCAAGGATTTATAAATTCATAATTTATAATGGTCTTCCCCCTTTTTTTCACTTGTTGACCAAAGCAAATTTTTTTTTTTTTTAAATATCCATAGTTTGAGCAGTTAGTTAATTACCTATACTGTCAAAACCACAAACATATGGACCATCATCATAGAGACTGGCAATATTCTCTCCTCTGCTCCACATATGTCTAACCAGAACAAGCGATGCATGACAAAGATACCTCTGATCAACACACAATAATATCAAGATGATTTAGTGTAAACAAGTAATGATATCTATCTATCTAAACATATGTGTGTGTGTGCGCGCCGTAAAGACGCATATAAGGATATACTGTTTTAAAGTGAAGTTTTTCTCAATTCATCAAATTATGATCAAATACTTAAACGAGATCTTTTAAGGTATTTAAAATGCATGGAAAAAATAGAAAACTTATGTGCAAACAACACACACACACACACACACAAGGCTTATATTAAAATTAAAAGGTTAAAGTGATATTATTGTTCATCTTGCCAACAAATTATATTTGGTATTGAGGGGACATGGGAGACTGTGCACTTTATAACATAAATATAGGGGTTTAGACTTTTGTTTTGAGCCAAAAAGATTTAGATCTCTGGAAAAAGAAACCCACTTTTGTTGTGAGAAAGAGTAATAGAGTATCACTTTTCTAGCATTAAAGAAAAAAACCAGTTTGGTTCAGTCACAAATTTTCGGCCACTCGTAAGAGAAGAAAGTGGAAGAAAAGGCTGGCCTCTCATGAGTGACTTTATCAGGGTCAAACATAAAAGAGCCTCTCTCTTCCAGGGTTATTTTCTAGGACTACTTTTGTCCTCCTTCCTCACTACACACACCGATAACCTTTTCCACGTAATATTAAAGCTTGTTCTTCCACCAAACCCTAAATCACAAGTAATGTAACGCCGTGTCACATTTCCAAGCAGATCATAATGCTGCATTTGTAACTGTACATGCAAGAGTTAACTTTACAACTAACAGAATTTCATTTGTGCGGTTGTTAATAGATTAGATTTCAATTATGTGAAAAGAAGATAGCTAGTAAAGGAATTAATATATATATTTATATCTGATAATCTGAGATGCTTTTTTATTTGTGATAAAAAGCAGTGGGAGAAAGTTAAAGTACTTCCCAATCATATCCAAACCTTGACCGCAAGTAATTTTAATCAAGTTATAACTATTTACAACTGGTAACTCCTAGATATGATCTTCTTATGCCCACCGAGAAAGACTTTGCTGGTTGGTTTTGGGGGAATTTAAACCTAGGGCTAACACCTATATGATTAACTGAGGTGAGAGTTTGGATTCAGATCCTTATTTATTTGCATCAAAACACACCCACACCCACACCCACAGGAGAAGAGGTTAAATAATTAAAGTGATGATGAGAGAGGAAGGAAATATAAAAACAAAAAGAGTGTAAAGAAGTTTTAGAGACATTGATATGAGACGAGTCGTTGAGAAGTGAGAGAACCCAAGGCAGAAGTGTTGCCCTACTCAGAACCAGGTATAAAGTGGAGTCCTGACATTATATATAGACATAATATATTCAAAATATGCTTGCATGGGAATCTTTTCCTCTGTCTCTGTAAACAATGAATTATTGCTTTCAAGCTTCACATATGCCGGAACATTATTTTCCATTATTAATTTGAACAGTAACTACCATTTTTTTGTCTCCATTTGTATTTACCAGTCTCTGTGCTTCTTTGCTGCACAAGGACAGCCATTACTTTCACAAGGCCTCATATGTATATATTCCCTCCCTCCCCTCTCTCTCTCTCTGTCGCAATTGTTTCCTTTGTATTTTATTACTTGGACATCAGTTCTTTTGATGGGTACTTTGTCATTCTTTATTCTTTCATGTGGGAATATTTATCTCTGTACCTGCCAAATTCTCTCTTTAACTAAGCCCTATAAAGCTTGAACGATTTTATCTACTTCATATACAGTCACAAACAGCCTTTTACTGTGTTCAATATAATATTCCTCATTAAAAGATGTTTAGAGATGCCTGATTAAAGTATGTATATGTATAGATATTCAGAATTCCGCCACAGCCATTGTCCTTTGAATTTATCCAATAATGACTCTGCACTATCTATAAGCTGGCACCCCAAAAGAACACACAAAAGCCTAATTAATATAAAAGGTGATCTCAGATGGTCTTTAATTCCTAACAAAAATGATTTTAATGTTACACTGAAGTATTATATTAGGTGAAGCCGATCTGTTGCAGTAAATTGGAATTTTGTTGATTAATTAATCAGTAGAAAGAAAGAAGTTGTACATTATAAAGTGGGAACAAAGAGAATAGAGGGGGTGGGCCAAAATGAGTGGAGGGTAAGAGTGGGGACTAATTAAGAAGAAGAGAGTGGCAGGCGATGATCATGATTTGAGTATGGAAAATAAGATGGGGACTGTGTTTCCTTTTCCTCGCCAACAGGAGCAGGACGCCATGGAAAAGTTGGCTCCACGTTTTTCGTGATAATTCATATTCCCACAGCGCAAGAGAAATAGAGAGAGAAAGAGAGAAGGAGAGGTTATTGTATTCTATCAAAGGAGTCTCTTTCTTCTTTCTCCCAGAGAGAGAAAGAGGGAGGAGTATAGTGATGGCACGAACTAGCTTGGATTTTTCTTCGACCTTTCAACGCCATCCCCAAACAGCAATCATCATGACCTCCTCCTTCTCCTCCTTCCCTCCTCTCACCCTTATCATCATCATCATCACCATCCGTCAACCCCTTCCTCATCATTATCACCACCACCACTTCTCTTCTTTACACACAAAACAATACCACCCTCCACTATTATTACAACACAAACACCAAGAACAAGAACAAGGGGAAGAAGAAGAAGAAGACGAAGAAGAAGGAGGAGGAGGAGGTGGGTTTTTGGTTATGAGAGAACCCTACTTTGACATCTAGTAGGCGATTTCCGGTCACAAGTTTCAGAGGAGTATATATTGAGTGCTGTGAGGATATCTATCCGGCTTTTGCTGGCAAGATCCCATCGAAACTCATCGACTACTCCGGGGGAATCAAGCGTCCTGGTCCGATCCACTTCGGTTTTGGTTATAAATATATATAGGTTGAGTATATCTATTTCAAGCATTTATTTTCAAATATTCAAGCACGCTCTCTCTCTCCCTCTCTCCCTCTCTCTCTCTGATTTTATATTTTCTGTTTCTTCTTATTATTTTTGTACTCCCAATTCAGATCGATGAAGGTCCTGATGATATGCATATTTTGTTGCTTGAGATTAACTTCCCTGTTTATCACCTCGCATCTTTGATCCCTCCTTCTCCTTTGTTTTTTGTCTATTACTTTTTCAACCTTATTTTCCGCAAAAGCTGTGCTGTTCTCTAGACTAGGAGTAATGGAGGAAGACAAGAATCTCAGTTGAATCTCTGTCTGAAGCTGTTTATGCTTCAACGTAATGAATGGGTTTCTTCTTTTTCACAGAAATACAGGAAATTTCAGGCACTGACTTAGCAGTACTCTCTATCTATATTGATGATATTTTCCTTTTCCGGGTCTAGGGTTTTCCACCTTGCGCTGGCTGTGCCTCTTCTGTTTATGTATTTCCCTTCCGTATCTGCTTACACTGGTTCTATGCATCGATATCCTTCCTGCACAAATACAAACATATCATGAACCATGATGAGAGTCCGATCTATTGCATCGAATGCGATTAGGGACATGAAAGAGAAAATTCGGAAAATTATTAGAAAGTCAACAAAGAAAACTGGTAAGTTCTTGTGTTTTGAAACATTCAAGTCTCATCCTGTTATAGCCAGCCAGCCAGCCTGTGTCCGCATCTAAGCTTGAATTTGATTGCGTTGTTCGTCAAATATATGGTCCGTATTTTCTTCCTGGTACAGCATTTTTGTCAAGTGCACAATCAACTTGAAGCTAGCTTCAAGATTCTCTTCTAGTACAGTTACAGGCTTTGGAATCTATCATTATTACAAATACGTACATTGAATGTTTATAATTTGATTCTAAGTATCAGCCTGTATATGTCGAGCAAACTTTAATAGAAAGAGAAAGGCAAGTAAATGAGAGAGAGATCATGCATGAAATTTCCGTGTTATATGTTCTAAATTACAGCATAGTACAGTGGCGCACACAGCAGTTAACTAGTTAATTGACAAGTTTATATATGGATCTCGCCTCTTCTCTTTTTCTCCACTTTTCTTTTACCCCTCCCTGGTTAACGAGTTTAAAAAACTTCATGCATATTAAGCAAAAGTTTAAATTGGGTTCCAGATAAGAGGACCCACCTCTTGTTTGATTTGTTTCTCTGCGAATCTCAGCTGGGGTTGACTTCAAATGCACCCTAATGAAAAAAGAAGCATGGCGTGTGGAGAAAGAGAGAGCGTGATGCGTCAAAAAGAGGGTGCAGTTAAGCTAAGCATGCGTAGGTGAAAGTCAAGCCTTACAACCTAATGATCAGAGAAAAATAAGAAATACTCCTAGAACTAATTAATTAATTTAAGTAGAGTAGTTAAATTAGTTATTATAATACTCCTCCGGTCCTTAATATAAGACCCATTTAACTAATTTGAGTATACTAAGGAAGTTAGGTAAGTTAGTTAATTATAAGAAATGTGACATGTTTTTCCTAAAATACCATAATCATCTTTCTTAATACCTCATCTTCCTCTTCTACTTGATTGTGATTGAGGGAGTATCCATAGGGATAATTTGGAGAAAATTGATAAATGTGATAAATGGATCTTATATTTAGGACTAAAACTAACTCAACAATTGGGTTTTATATTAAGGACCGGAGGAGTATATTTTTTTAAAACATTCAAATTATCTTCGTTAATTCTCTCATTCTTTTTTCTATTTGATTATTATTAAGGGAATATCAATAAGATTAATTTAAAAAAATTAATAAATATATGAAATAAGTTTTACATATAAGACCAGCATCAACTCTCAAATTATGTCCTATGTTAAAGAAAGGAGGAGTACTACCTCTAGTCCTAAATATAAAAGTTAGTTGGCTGTCTTAAATATAAAATCCCAATCTATTTTGTCTCCCAAATTTATCATGTATTCTCAAAAAATATCCTAATTAATTATAAGGTATTTCCACACAAGAGTAGTTTCAGTGTCCATTATTGAATTAGGATAATTTAAGAAAGTCAACATATATTTGTTACAGATAACTAATTTAACTAATTTTTTATTTTCTTCAAATTAGTTATCTAACTCTTATATTAAGGACGAGAGTTAGTACATGGGTTTCTATTTTCCAAAATCCATCAAAATTTTATTATCAACTTCTTCTGAACCTAATGATTTCTTCAATCCCATAAAAAGGGGACGATAGGGGCGGAGAATCTCATGATGCATTCAAGTTGTTAGAGTCTTGTGCTATACTTTCTCCGGTTCTAATTAAAATGTAAGAGGTAATAGATAATTAATTTATAAAATATTAAAAAAATTGATTAAGTTCATTATTTGTAATAAATATATGTTAGTTTTAATTTTCTAAGCATCCGCTCTAATTATCATCCTCTAGAATTAATACATACAATGCAACTCATATGAATACTTTGAGAGAAAATTATAAATTTAAGGAACATAATCAATTGAAGTTTTATATTTATAATCAAAACAAAGTCATTAATAAGTTTCTATATTTTGCAGCTGAGGTTATAGAATATTATGAATGGTTGGTATAAATTAGTCGGTCTAACGGTGTGAATGGTAGGAGTTCATATATACTACCTTCAGTCCTTAATATAAGACCTCGTTTGACTTTTATTTTAGTCCTAATCATAAGATTATAATCCACTTTTTCTTTCATATTTATGTATTTTTTTAAAGATAATCTTTCTAATAATGGTAGTTCTAGCCAATACAATTAATTAACAATAATATTTTAAGAAATACAACGCCTATTTATTACAAACTAACTTAACTTATTTTTTAATCTCTTCAAATTAATCAACTAGTTTTTATAATTAAAACCAGAGGTAGTATGTGTGTGTGTATATATATATATCACACACAGAAGGAAGGAACAGGGTTGAGCGTATGAGTGAAAAATCATGGGGAAATTTAAAGGAACAATTGACTAGGTAATAGTTATATGCACTTTGAATTCAAACTGGAAGCTAATTAAAGAAAATGAAGACACAAACACATGAATCAAAATCCAAAAGACTCGAATCCATCATCAATTGTCAACCAAATAGCTGGAAAAGACAACCCACACGACACACAAAAACAAGATAGGGTAGGGGAGGCAGCCTGTATTGCAAAGAATACAATCCATCCTCTGTTGAAGATTCCTTAATTCAAGAAAATATCATTTATATACATCTAACCACACAAAGGGGGGAGGCTTGTTTGTCCCCTCACCCCCAGATATGTCCAAATCCACTGATAGCTACTATAATAGTGATTTCTTTTTGCTACAAAAATGTTTTCATAAATTGGTCCTAAGAAATTATCAGGGTTAAAACATGTTTTTAGATTCAGAAAACACTTACAGAGCTACTCATAAATTACTTACAAATAAGATCCTCACATTTGCAGTGAGATTCGAATTCTTGACTTTGTCAGTTATGAGTCAGTTCCTTATTAACTGAACCAATTCTTGTTGACAAATAATGAATTTTTTTTCATAGGGATAAGTATCCTCTTATTAGGAGCAATCCTATTCGAGAATTAGATCCTTAATGTAGGCACTTCTCTTAACAAAAATTTGAATATTGGTTCACCATGTTGTAATATATTAGTTCTTTCCACTAGACCCAACTTTGTTGGTTAAGCAATGAATTATTATTTTGTTTTTTTGGTAAGCACAAGTATCCTCCTATTGGAGGCGTCCTGTCAAGCATTAAATGTATGTACCTCTCATAGCTACAATTCAAACTTTAGTTCACCATACAGTGAGGAACTAGTCTTTTTTGTTAGATTCAATCTCTATTGCTCAAATAATTAATTATTAAATACGGTCCATGAAACGTAGTTCATGTGGGCCTCATCTCATGTTTATGGGCTGAGTTATCCGTTACTATCAGCGCTGGCTAGCATGTGAAGCCCATCCTCATCAATACGTCCTGGCCCAATAATCTACCTAATTAGTATTTTCCATAACGTTATTCGGGCAGGCTCCTTCAGCACTTTTTTTCTTTGAATTACTAATAAAAAAATACAATAATATCATCTGCCGAAAAAATTACAATACCATCACTATGTCATGTTTTATGCGAGGTTTGGTTGGGTAATACTACCTCTGGTCCTAATTATAAGAACATATTAGTAGTCTACAAATAGGATCTTATAATTAAGATCAGAGGTAGTATGTAAGTATATCTATAGTGCTCCTTAAGCCATAAGGCTTATATTGACTTTGCCGAAAGTTTAGAATCCAACTTAACTAAATAGTTGTTTAGTTTTAAATATGAAAATCAAATAATTAATTTAAAAAATATTCAATAATTATTTAGGTTAATTTTCTACTCTTCCGGTTTTAAATATAAAACCTTTATATCGGTATAACAAATATGTATTAGCCTTTTTAAAATATTTCATTTTGTCATTATCTTACTGATAGAAATTTCCTTTCATACATACAATCGATAGATATGATTTAAGCAAAATACTATAAATTTGAAAAACAAAATAAATTGAGGACTTAATTTAAAATTAAAATAAACAAATGGACTAATTTTATATATTTATTTACAACAGGAATAAGTATTTTATTAATACGAGTGTTTAATTTTAAACCTTTTGTGAACAAATATGTACGTGTTTAATAAAAAATTGTAAGAGCAAAGTAAAAAGTGCTTGTATATCCAGTTCTCCACTCGGACAAACTCGTTCCTCTTTATCTTTAATACTAAATGCTGGGAGCATGTTGCTTGATTAGATTGTCTTTTTCATCTTTTTGTAAAGTGCGCTGCATTTTTCCAAGGCGATGCACCCCACGCTTTAAAGACCACTCACTCTCTGAATATTTAATTAAATTATTGATTATCACTTAATTTTTTGTCCAATTACATTCTGCAACGCATCTTCCGACTAACTTATAAAACCCTTCTGCTTTCACACAAGCTAAAATCTGTAGTTGAGTTTTCCAGTTATCACATCACAGAAGAGTAAACCCGTAAGTTTTCTCCTAACAACAATCCCACATGTTACATTTGGATGAAATTCCGAGTTCGAATTCAACATGACAAACCAATATTTAAATTCTTATTAAAAAAAATATTCATAGTTCCCGACAATACATTCAACAAAACCGCTTCTAATAAAAGAATACACGTGCCTAACAAAAAAAAATTTGTATTAAATCAAAACAGTAACAACAAAAAGTTTTATCCCACTAGGTGGGGTTAGTTACATGAATTACACGACGTTATTGTGCTATATCAATAACTAAGTTCTTAGATATGTTGTTAACCAGAAGATCTTAAAATACTTAAAAAAAAAAAAAGCAAAGGATGAGCGTAAAGCAAGACGCTCTCAACCGTAAGTTTTTCTTCCGATAGGTTTCTTCGACGAAAAGTAACGATTACCTGCCCATGCATATCTGCAAATGCTTTGGCATATGAAAAGCCGTTCATGAATTTTATATATAAAAATGACCATAGAGGCAATAACCAGTTTGGTCCTCTGGGTCCTTGATTAGGACACCTGAATTTAGTTTGTGCGTCTGTACGTGACATCAACAATACTTTATAATGGGAGTCTCCAGATTTCACACCTTCAGCCGCAAAGGATCTTAATTAGTGCCCTTTCGACCTTTTTCTTAAAGCCCATAAAGTATATTCATGTGGATACGAGCATCCAATCACAATGACCGATCTTGCTACTCCGCATTAAATTAAATTAGGATCACAAAATAATAACCTCAAACAAAGTTCAGGGGCTAACAAGTAAATTTGATCTCTTCCCTTTTTTTTTTCAGTTTGGATAATGTTTTTTTTCTTAACTAGTGCAGATTAACTGTTTGTGTTAAAAACCTTTTTTTTTTTTTTTGCCTGAGTTTGCGTTAAAAACCTACATGGAGTGGCATACGCAAGATCTTAAAACTGACATTTATTTTTTAAAACCGTGAGTTGAAATGAAAAAAGTGTTTAGTTGTTGGTATTTACTTTTCGAGACTTGTGCTGTGTCCTCTCTCTCTCTCTCTCTGATTTTGAAATAAAATCTACATCAGTCTCACCTGATTGCAATTTTACAATATAAATCGGATAGGGTCTTCTTTACCAGCCCAAAATAGGTTTTTGATATGATGCTAATACTTTTTTAAATAATAGAGGTGGATAATAATGGCCGGAATTAAATCTACAACCTCTAATTTAGTATTCATGCTGCTAAATTATAAATTCACTCGCAATTTTAATGAGTCTTTGAAAGCAAATTTCTCTAAAAAGTCTAACTATTTTTTAACTAGGGAAAATGTGGACCCTATAACCTTACTATACTACTTTCTGTTCTAAATATAAGAACTAATTAAAAATTTAATTTGATCATAAATATAAAATTTTAATTTATTTTATTTGTAGCATTTATTCTTTTTTTTCCCGAAGCATAGAAAGTTTCCATTATAATGTGTATGATTAATAACGGTATTTTAGATGATATCCAAAAAAAAAATAACAATATTTTAAAGAAAATAACATATATTTATTATAAATAATTAATTTAATTAACTTTCTTAATATTCTCAAATTAGTTTTGTAGCTCTTATATCAAGAAAAATAGGCAGCATCTCTTTTTCTCCCCCATCATGTTCCCTTTATTTCTTAGTTTTCTTAGCCGAACAAAAAATTTTTCCTTCTATTTTCTACTCTAATTTTCTCTACCCATGATTCTTTTTTTTCCCCCCGCATATGCACTCACTAGAGCCGGTAATATGGGTTGAGCCCGCGGGCTCAACCCACCAACCCGCCAACAAGTGGCGGGTTGGGTTGATAAAAATTAGGACCGTTTTAAAATGGAAGTTTTGAGCCCATAACCACCAAGCCCAGACCCGCAGCGGGCTAACCCGCAGGGTTGGCGGGCCAACCCATTTAACCATATTTTTTTTTTGCAAATTTTTTTCCTTTGCCTCTCAGTCTCTACACTCTTAGCCTAGTCCATAGTGCAACAGTGAGCAGTCCATGTCTAATAGTCTAACACGGCAACACCAACACGGTCCCAATTTCACATTTTGCTTGCGTGTCGCACTCCTCCCAGACCCAATCTCCCAGTCGCCCTCGGCCAGTCCTAACTCCCAAGTCCCAAGCCCCAAGCTCTCTGCTCTTTGTCTTTGCTTTACGCCTTTGCCCTAGCTCGTGAGTGATGATTGAGCACTTGATAGTGATTTGTGTAGTGACATTGTGTTTGTGACTTTGTGGTAGTGTTAATTTGGATTTATGTTTTAATTTGAAATGTTTGTTAAATTATTAAGGACATATCATGTTCATTTAATCATATGTTTAATATTTTGATATATTTGAAACTTGAAATTTGGAACTTTGGATGGGTTCCATGTTTTATTTATGATACTTTCTATTTGCATGTTTTATTTTAGGTATTTAGGAATTTGAGACTTTAAGTAGGTTTTATTAAAAAAAAGTATTAAAAAAAAAATTTGGCGGGTTGGCGGGCCTAACCCGCCAACCCCCCCTCGCGGGCTGGGTTGAAAAAATTCCAGCCCGTCAAAAAACGGTCCTAAAAAGTCCAGCCCGCCAAGCTTCAGGCCCGCCACGGGCCAACCCATAATCGGCGGGTTGGCCCATATTACCGGCTCTAGCACTCACTATCCTGGTTAACCCCTCAAGGAGCTACAAACTGGACTAATCCGGATCAAGCCATGATAGGACCCATATATGCAGCAACTCTACCAACTACACTGCTGCATTTCCAAATGATCGAACCCATGACCTTTGGTTAAGTTGAAACAATTTTTACCAAGTAATCTAATTGCCCGGTGGTTCTCTATTCATGTTTCTTCCTCCACCTAACTACGGGGTTGATGCTTCAACAACACCAAAAACAAGCATTTCTATATATGTGTATGTGCCCAACCGGAATGAAAGGGGTATTTAACTTGTCAGCAACTTTCTCTGTGATTTTCACCGTTCCTGAATCATTCATAAGGGTCTTGCAATGTAATTTCCCCAAATATAAATGGTTTATTAAATGTATATATATTTAAAATATTGTATATAAGAAATTGTCAATAGAAAATGTCAACTGATATTCGTGCAGCCAACAAAAACAAAAAGAGAAGGCGGGGAAGGCAATCGAGCGCTCCATTACATTCCAAGTTTCCAGCAAACACACATGTGACCAAAACATAATTACAATATAATCTCCCCCATTTTTTAATAATATTTAATTAATCATCTTATATATATACAAACTCATACATAGTCTATTGTGTGTTTAGGTAATAAGAGTTGACCATAGCCCAGCACAACATATATATATATACTTCTTCGATTCTTAATGTAAGACCCATTTAACTAATTTGATTAGATTAAGGAAGTTAGGCAAGTTAGTTAATTATAAGAAATGCGACACATTTTTTCTAAAACACTATAATCATCTTTCTTAATACCCCCTCTTTCTTTTCTACTTGATTATGGTTAATAGAGTATCCATAGGGGTAATTTAAAGAAAACTGATAAATATGAGAAATATGTCTTATATTTATGACCAAAACTAACTCAACAATTGGGTCCTATATTAAGGACCGGAGGAGTATATATTCTGAGCAAAGATATAAATGAATGATTATAGTTCATCACCCCCCAAAAAAAGGAGTTTTCTTTATTGTTATTATTCTCTATTGAATAGAAAGTCTACTCATTTTAAAAGACATTTTGTGCTTTCACTAATGATGGAAACTTCTCATGTAAGAAACAAACATAATTAGGACTATCCACTTGAAAACTTGATAATGGGAAATGAAGGGTTCTCAATGGGAAAATAGAATATCCATCAATATAAGATTTATCAAAGCCATACCATTCATGGACAATAAATATTATAACTAATCTTAAATTCCATAGAGTACATAGAAAATTAATATGAATGAAAAATATAAAATCTGTACGAATTTCAGTATCTATAGATTACGGATAAAACTACTCACCTATATACAACAGTATCATTAATGAGGTGTTAAAAAAGGAAAAGAAATGCCATATAAACTAAAACCATCTGGCACTCGCAGTTATCTTTCAAAACAGTGTCCTCCTTCGCGTGGTTTACCCGCATTTGGTAATTTTGCTGTTTCCCACCTTACCAGCCAAAAAGCCACACTTTATTCTCCCTTATAAATTTCATTTTGTTTTTAGGTCATTGATTACCATCTATAATGCTTCAAAACATTTTTACATATGACGTTTTCCTCTTGAACAATACTCACTATGCATTTGCAAAATTTATTTTTAATATGATATTTTTTCTGTTCTAAATATAAAACTTATTTTGTAGTTAGTTTTTAGGATAAGGGTAATATATTTTGTATTTCTTTGGCCTGAAAGTATGTTTTGTATTGATTCATAATAAATTTAAAATTAATCCCATAGTTTCTTCTTTTTTTTTTTTTAATAAAAAAGAAAAATGCGCGCGGCATGATGCAGGAACTGAGGGGAATGAAATTCCAGCAAAGACAAATTCGCATAGTTGACTGGTCAATTTGACAAAGGCATAATCATCCCCACCACCTCACTCCAACTGGCAGCTTGCAGGGGCCCAAAAAACTAAATAACGTAACACGAGTATTATTTTCATTTTTAATTAAAAGCTGTATATTTACTTAAGTTTCATAAATACCCTCGTCAGTGCGGAAAAAGAACAGCCCCCCAGCCATAAAAATATCCCCCGCGAAATGAGGTTAAAAATGGAAGAGAAAACCGAGGAGGAAGAACCCTATCAACTCCAGAGCTGTCGTACTCAATCAGAGAATTGCACTGCATACTAAGTCTTGGGGTCATAACCACTTGAAGATCCGGTCTTCTTCAACCTGTGCTCCTCGTACAACCTCCCAACTCACTCGCAAGATATTGAGCTGCTCTGAGTTGCTCATTGGAGAAGAATCCGAGGAAAAAGTCCACCCCAGTCGTTGAAGAAATGGGTGGTGGCAATGGCAAGCGAAGGTGGAGAATTTCCTTCCATCGTTCTTCTTCTTCTTCTCCCTCCTCTGATTCCAAGCTTCAACCAAAGCATCCCCCAAAGGAGTTTCTATGTCCAATTTCTGGGACTTTCATGTCCGACCCCGTTGTTGTTGCTTCGGGTCATACATTCGAACGCGTTGCCGTTCAGGTTTGCAGGGATTTGAACTTCTCCCCCAGCCTCGAAGATGGGTCTCGACCCGATTTCTCCACAGTTATTCCCAATTTGGCCATCAGAAGTACCATCTCCAATTGGTGCAAAAGCTCCGGTGTGGAACTCCCTTGCGCGCCTGAATATAGCTCGGTCGAGGGGGCTGTACGCTTATCAATGGCGTCCCAGCAGGACTCGCCAGATTTAAGGGTTTCAGAGAGGGAATTGCTGAAGGCGGTGGCGGACAACCCGCCGGTGATTTTCTCCCACGCCGCCACCGAGTTGGGTCCTCGAGTTAACCACTTCGATTCGTGCTCGTCTGAGGAATCCGTAATCATCGTGCCCAGTCCCGGCACGCCTCTGCATCTAACCACTCGTCCAACCTGTTACTCTTCATCGTCGTCTTCTTCCGCAACCGTGGAATCGGAGTTTCAAAACCCTAATGGCCCAATTTCCGAAGAAGAGGGCAAATTAGTCTCGAAGATGAAAAGTAGTGAGATTTTCGAGCAAGAAGACGCCGTAATATCACTGAGAAGCATCACGAGGAACCGAGAGGACACCCGAATTTCGCTCTGCACTCCCCGATTGCTTGACGCCCTACGATCTTTGATAGCCTCCAGGTACTCCGTTGTTCAAGTAAACGCCGTCGCTTCGGTGGTCAATCTCTCCCTCGAGAAATCCAATAAGGTGAAGATAGTTCGGCGGGGATTCGTCCCCTATCTCATTGACGTCTTGAAGGGGGGATCCGATGAATCGCAGGAACACGCAGCGGGCGCCCTCTTCAGCTTAGCTTTAGACGACGACAACAAAATGGCCATCGGAGTTCTCGGCGCGTTTCAGCCACTCATGCACGCGCTAAGATCCGAGTCGGAGCGTACCCGAAACGACTCGGCGCTCGCGTTGTACCATCTGACGTTAGTACAAAGCAATCGGTTCAAGCTCGTGAGACTCGGGGCAATTCCGACCCTACTGGCGATGTTGAGATCAGGTAAATTGACGAGCCGAGTATTGCTAATTCTTTGTAACCTTGCTGTGTGTACGGAGGGACAATCGGCGATGCTGGACGGTAATGCAGTGGATTGCTTAGTGAGTTTACTAAAGGGGAAAGAGTTGGACTCGGAGTCAACTCGTGAGAACTGTGTTGCTGCGTTGTATGCGCTCAGCCACGGAAGCTTGAGGTTCAGAGCAGTGGCGAAGGAGGGAAGGGTCATGGAGGTGTTGAAAGAGATTGAAGAGAGAGGTACAGAGAGAGCCAGAGAGAAAGCGAGGAAGATAGTGCAGACGATACGGGCGGGAGGAGAAGACGGGGAAGATGGAAACGGGTCGAATTTTGAATTGGACTCGGGCGGGCGAAACCGGAATCGGTTCCGAGGGAGGAATGACAACATTGCGAACTCGAATGTATTTTAGACTTGATGGTTGTGTTGGGTATATTTCTGTTTGGTAAATAGTTGCATTTATTGGTTGGTTTAAAGCAGTGGGAAGTTGTAAGTAATTATTGGTGAAATGTAGAAGACACGTTGACAGGCAACACCAAAAATTGGTCATTTTTTGAATGTGTTCTTTTAATGATGGGATTCATTCTTGTGGTCTTTCTCTTCTAACCTCAGGATTTACCTCCCAAACCGCTCAAGAATCTCAAGGCCTATTGGTATCCAAGTCATGATCCTTGATTCGAATGAAACAGAGATCCCAAAAGGTTCAGCGCAGAAAGGATGAAACATGGCTAAATAACCCAAGATACTTGAGAGCTTAGAACAACAAACTGACGTTGGGAATTTAAAAAGGACACATTAGAATACCAATCTAAGACAACAGACCAGGAAATGAAAGAGCAGAGGCACTAGCAGGAGCCACGATGCTTGCCTGAGACTGGGCATTTACGATGTGTTTATTAGACATGAGCCAACTGAACAAAAGGGGACGTTATCTTAATAGCTGATCTGCCAAGTCAATTAGTTGTCAAATTATAGTGGTCTTCCCAAACTATGCACTGGTCTTCTCGAGTCAACAAGAGCCACGGATAAGAACGTAATGTTTTTCTGTGAGGGCCTTCGGATATTGGGGACGTTGATTTCACTTTCTATTCGCTTGCTTTGTCTAGAGGGACTACGAACTCGCAAATTGATCTTGTAGAGGTAAATATCAATTGGTGGGCCTACTTGCAGACCGAAGCTTAAAAATCTGTTTCTTTTTTCCCTCTGATCAGCAGCTTTGAGCTTCTTCTGAATCTTCATAATCTGGATTCTGGAATGTGGATCTCTCATTTGTTAGTCTGTTAATTTTAAGGCTAAAGTATACACTTGGTCTTTTAATTCTATATAAGGTTTTAGTTTGATCCCTTAACTTTAAGTATACTTTTAGTCTTTTAGCTCCAAAATTATTATTTTTAAATTATAATTTTTTGTAACAGTCATAGTCATTTTGAATATTAAACTTAATAAGTTAGTATTTAGTACTCCTCCGGTCTTAATTATAAGACCCAATTGACTTATTTGAGGAGATTAAGGAAGTAAGTTAAGTTGGTTATTTATAATAAATAAGTGTTGTCATTCCTAAAATATCCTTACTAATTAAGTATATTGGCTAAAACTATTATTATTAGAAGGATTATCTTGGAAAAAAATGCATAAATATAAGAGAAAAATGGATTGGGGTCTTATAATTAGGACCAAATAAAAAGTCAAATAGAGTCTTATAATAAGGACCGGAGGAGTAATATTTTATCAGCATTCAAGAGCTCAATATCATTATTTTTTGTTAACACTTTAGGATTAGAAAACTAAAAGTTTACTTTTTAAAGTTAAGGGACCAAAGTAAAACCTTGTATAAAGTTAAATGACTAATATTTTTAGGCAAAATTTAAATACTTAACAAATAAATTAATAATTTAATAAATATATAAGCGCTTAAAAGTTAGTAAAAACAGAACACCGATAATACTGTCTCCTTTGAATCCAAAGAATGGGAAAGATCCGCAAAAGGAAGCAGCCCGAGAGTGGTCTAGAGTCGAAGTTAAAATCTTCGTTGGAGACTCGACCAAAATCTGCGAGAACCACAAATGGCGCCATTGAAAACCTGAAAGATCCGTACCCAATTCACGCACGACCCAACCCCGAAGAATGCCGAGCCGTCCGAGACACTTTATTGGCCCTACACGGTTTTCCCCAAGAGTTCGCCAAGTATCGCAGAAAATCAACGGACGATGCTGTGGAATTGGCACAGGACGCCACTGGGTTACCTGCCGAAGAAGAGAGCGTCCTGGACGGTTTGGTTCGGACCGTGCTCTCGCAGAATACTACTGAAGCAAATTCCCAGAGGGCTTTTGCTTCTCTCAAATCCGCCTTTCCTACGTGGGAAGATGTCTGTTTAGCTTTTAACTTGGTCTCATTCTGCGTTCTCTCTATATATAAAATTGACGTTTTCTAATTACACGGTACACACTATAAAGGCAGAAAAAACCCACATCACCCGTGGCGAATCTTTATACCAATGCTGGAATAGTGGTCAAATACTTTTGTTCTGAGGGTGGTAGACAGCACCATGAATAAGTAGCTCAATTCTGTTTCCATCCATTCTCATCTGAGATTTGTCTGGGATTGACTGGTTATAACCATATTAAATTCATCACATTTTTATTGTTATCATGGTGGCTGAAATCCATAGCAGACTTTGTGTTCTGAGTTTGAGCTGCACAATGGCAGTGTTCCTCCTTTAGTCCTAGCCCTTGATATAGAGATAAACTGATGCATCGAGTCCTCTGTATCCATACCTTTCATCATTAGTTGCCCTTCAGCCCTTGTCATTCTTGGTCTTCCGCTTCATAGGTATGATAGGGTGTTACAGGTTCCAGAATTTGGAAAATTTTTATCTTTTGCGTAATACGATTTTGCTTAAATTACGTCAAATGCTTTGATCTAAAGTTCAAGGAATACAGGAATGATTGAATTCTTTTGGCTGGTGAAGGTTCTTAGTGCTGGCACCAAGGATGTGGAGGATGCCATTCGGTGTGGTGGTTTGGCTCCAACTAAGGCTTCTTGTATTAAGAATCTATTAAATTGTTTGCTTGAGAGAAGAGGAAAATTATGCTTGGAGTATTTGCGAGACTTGTCTCTTGATGAAATTAAGTCTGAGCTATCTCTTTTCAAAGGAATTGGTCCCAAGACAGTAATCCTCTCTACTTATCTTTTTCATTAGGTTCTTGCTTTATGTTTATTGCTATTAATATGGAAGACTGGGGGGAAAAAAAAAGCTATATACGAAAGTCATTAAGTCTTCTTCTTCTTCTTCTGGCCAATCCATTGCTGATACAGCACACTATTTCTAATCTGTATGCATGCGGAAAAATGTCATGTCACTTTCTGAATTGAAATATTGTGCAAATAATTCTTGATAAAAATTTCTACCTTTGCCTAGAGTCTGCGTCATTACGTATGCTAAGACTCTCATTCCATCCACAATATGCTCTTAAATATAGCTATAAAGTTCTTGCACTGTGGGAAATTGAGTTTCTGGTAATAGTTGGTAAAATTTTGAATCTGGCATATGCAATTTGACTTTGAGCGGAACAATTTTCTGCAAATAAGCTGTTTTCAATTTTAATTTTTTTTCCATTTAAAATCCTTGATTCTCAAAATTGTGAGTTGATCTCCACAAGAAAAGATGTGGGAATGGTGAGGTCTGATTTCTTTGTTCAACTTAGTTATGAAGTTTTGTTACTGTCTTATGAAACCTGAGATTGTCTTAGAAAGAGCATTGTGGGGGTGCATGCGTGATTTGTTTCTAAAATATCCAATGCATGAAATTAAGGGCAAAGAGATTGGGATATGATCATATGGATAATCAATCCAATAGGTTTTCTCGTATCAGCTAGTCCTTGGGCTGTGAGTATGAGGGAGTTTGGCTACAAGTAGCAACTTGAGGGAAAAAGAAAAACAGAAAAAACTGAAGTAAGGCTGAGGCTCAGTTTTACATTTGACAATCTCACCATTCCTTTTGAAGGGGCATTCCAATATGACATGCAATTTTTATTGCATCCTTGTTATAGTTTCTCATATTTATTATACCTTTACCAAGGACATGAGTATCACTTTTCTATCAATCTTATTTCATTCTGTGGTCCAAATGACTGGTTATGGAATTGCTGCTTATTTCTATTAATGTTCCTGGCTGTCTATTTCTGTTAATGTCCAAAGGAAAAAGCCTGCTGTCTTTTTTTTTTTTTTTTTGCCCCCTACTCTTATCTGATATGCTGGGAATTCCGTTTTTACCTGAACTTGGCTTGGCCAAAGTTAGCCATGGTAATCATAATTAACTTATCAGCAGCCCATATTTATTAGTTTTCTGTATACCATTATTTGTGTGTTAGAACTATTTTTCCCCCGGAAAAGGGGAAATAAAGGTACCAAAATGAGCAAAAGGACTTTTTACGGCTGCTTTGGATGATACTGTGACATAAGAGTTCAGACTTCTTGACCTGTTAGTTTATTAATGATCAAACAGCAAGTCCATCTTCTTTCATATGATATAGTAGAAATCATTTTCTTTATTTGATAATTTGCTGTAATAACAACATCCGCAGTACTTGTTATCTAAAGTAAAACTGCACCTTCGAAGATCATGACATCTTCTACACAAAAGGCCATGAGAATTAAGATTCAGTTGAGTTTACTGTGTTTTATCTCCTCTTCCTAGTGGTAACAGATTCTTTAAACTGTTGAATTGATGACAGGTATCTTGTGTATTGATGTTCAATCTTCAGCGAGATGATTTTCCTGTGGACACACATGTAAGTATGATTTCCTCTTCCTATTATCAGTATCATAAAGAAAGGTTCAATTTCCTTTTTCTCTTTCACCCCAAGTTCCATACACACGCGCGCGCACATTGCAAGTGTAAAACATGAATATGTATGTACACAGATATTTGAGATTGCAAAAACCATTGGGTGGGTACCAGCTTTTGCAGACAGAAACAAGACGTATCTTCATCTAAACCGCCGGATCCCAAAGGAACTCATGTTTGACTTGAACTGTCTTCTGTATACACATGGTAAACTCTGTAATAAATGTACCAGTAAAAGGGGTAACCAACCTAACAAAACGTCTTGTGATAACTCTTGTCCTCTGTTGAAATACTGTGAGCGTTCAGTATGAACTCTGCATATCAAATACTTAACAATTTTGATTCTGAAGGCCTGCATTTTTCTGTGGGGGATTAGGCCTTGTGCTCATAATTCGTATGTAACCTAGAAGTTTTATGAGCTGGTTAGTGTACAGCCGCTTCGACTCTGATGTCTTGGAAGTAATGCGGCTTTTAAGATGTTTGTTTGGTGGTATTAAGATATCCAAAATGATTGAATGCACTTTTAAGTGTCTTACTACAAAATCTGTCAGCATCTTGAATGCAGGCGTTGTAATTCGGTAATGTAGTTTTGTTGAAAAGTAACTTATCATCCAAATATTCATGAACTGATTCTTTTCTAGGGGGATTGGATCAGATCTACAAGTTGTTTTGTGAACAACATTGTTAATGGATTATCATTATAATCCAATAATCCCATCTGGTCATGACAATGGATTTGTGTGGAGATATGTTGTAGGTTACAGGTTTTTTTCTTTTGCAACTCTGTTCACAAACGATAACTATTGAGGATAATAGAAGCATAACAAACAATGATTACAGTCAATTCAATGGAATAAAGTAAAATGAAAATAGTGTTTTTAAATATGCAAAATGTCACCTGGGGGCCGGAATAAAAGACAAGAATATAGTCATTTTTTAAATAATGATAAAAATATTATAAATATTGCATATTTCGATCGATATATAATGAAACAAACGGATATTTTCATTGGGGGAAGATATGAGGGGCTTAGTTTGAGTAGAATGGAAGCAATGATAAGTTTTACGAAAAAGAAAAGGTAGCAGTAATTTTATATGTAAATTTTTGCAGCTTCCTTGCGTTGTACTTTTCCTCTTTAGGCTGCCCAATTTCAATTAGGAAAGATCGTTATTTGACTTCAGATCATAAATCTCTTGATTTTTGATCTTCAGTTCTCTATTGCTGACATTTTCGTTAGGAGCAACAAACAAATAGTTGATGAGACAACGTCAGTACTCGCTAACACTACCCCCCACAATCACAACATGAACCCTTTCCTAACGTTAAATCACATTCGCAAGACTCCATCTCACCCTGCCCCAGGTCTTTTCTGCCACACCGCCATTCTGTGCTGACATTCTTTCTATTTTTCTTCACCACACGTTGTTTCAGACTCCAGAGAAATGCCGCCTATTTCTCTTTGACGTTGTTTTTCGATTTTTTGCCCTTTAACTCGTGTATTTAACATATTATCTTGGACTCTAAATATAAAAACTAGTTGACTAATTTAAGTAGATTAAAAAAATAAATTAAATTAGTTATTTATAATAAATATATGTTATCTTTTTTAAAATATTTTTATTAATAAAATTTATTGATTAGAACTATTATTATTATAATAATTATTTTGAGAAAAAGGAGATAAATATAAGAAGAAAAAGTAGATTGGAGTCATGAGTTTCAATTCACAAATAATTTCTTATTTAGTATTTAGTGTCACCTGGGTTGCCAGGTTTTAAGTTTTAACAAGTTTTTTCATTATTTTTGTTCTTTTCCGTACTCTCGTCAAGTGTTGATTTTTCATTTTTAAAGCAGGAAAAAAAACATGGAATAATTGTTTTTTAAATCTGCAAAATGAAAATTAATATTTTTGGTTTATCTAGAAAACCTTCGCTTTTTTTTCAAAAGAATGTTTTCAAAAATTGGAAAGAGAAAAACAAAAACAAAAAAATTCGTACCTGATCTTTCGTTTGCTTATTTACTTTCCCTCGTCGGCTTTGAGGTTTTTCTCAAAGCGGAAAGCATTCCCAGATCGTATTCCCCCCGGGTTCTTCGCCGCAGCAAAATCCGCTTCTACCTCTTCCTGAAACCTTGCCTGCCCATAACTCTCTTACATCTATTTCGATCGAAATTGCTATGATTCGTCGGAAATATTTGAGTTGGGCTGTAGTGTGCCTTTTGGTACTTTCGACTTTTTCTGACCCGTCCGTATCTGAACCACAATCCCGTTGGGCTGCCAAGAAAAAACGCATGAGAGAGAAAGCTCGCGAGATGTATGTTAACGACCCACAAATCGCCTCATCTCAATTTATTATTTTGATTGGATAGTGGTTTATCTTATATATCCCAGTTGAAATGATTAGTTCATTCTTCACCAATCTCTAGCTCTCGTGGTCATTCTACGAAATGCTTTCGATGACATGTGTGTAAGCTTACAATCTTGCAAATTTTGATTTGATTAAGTTGACTCTTGTTACTTTATTGTCTGTTGGAATGGTGTGCCTGAATTTAGGAGGAAGATCATATAGGAAGAAGTGCAGGGTGAGAGTATTTTGTATGTCAACGAAATATGGGAAAGTGACAATGCATAAGATGTTTAGCGCTGGATTTTTCCCCTTGCATATGGCAAAAAAAAAAAATCTCTGAACGGAACTTTCTGGGATACAATCTTTCACGCGAGACTTGTAGCAGTAGTTGGTTGATGGTGTAAGTGAAGATAGCCTAAGCAAAGAGGCAGAATGATACTTTTAGCCCCAAGGGATTTTCACTGTTTAGTATAATGCAATTACATTTTGTGTTTGATGCTGATTCGATCTTTTCTCTCTCCTTAATTTACTTGTTCAATTTCACTTTTTATGTTGACTTTGTTTGGGGAATAAAAACTTGATAGAACTGCATTTCCTTTAATATGTGTTTTCCTGGGATTTTTACCGCAAATTTTTAACTGTCCATGATTTTCTTTTACTCTTGCTTTTAGGTTTTACCATGCTTATGACAACTACATGACTCATGCATTCCCGGTTAGTTACTTGTGTTCATTGTTATATTTACTGACACACACCTACTTTACAATATCTAAATTGCTGTATTCGTGCAGCATGATGAGCTAAAGCCTCTGACCAAAACATTCACGAACTCCCTTAGTGAGCTCGGAAATTTGAAGGTGAGTTACATGTTGATTATGAAAGGCAGAGGTAATTTTGTTAGAGGAGTACCACAAAGTAACTGTTTACGATTTACAATTGCAGCTTGAACACTTGCCTCAAGACTATAATGGATCAGCCCTTACACTTATTGAATCATTGTCTAGGTATATTGGTACGGTCACAATGGCTTGAATTGTTAGGTTGTTATCATTTTACAGCTATAGTTATCTCTTCTGAGTTTTCTTCCTTTTGCATCTTTTGGAACTGGACGCCGTAAATTGATATTAATTGCCCTGTCTCCTTTAGCCTGATTATTATGGGCAACAGCACTGAATTCAAGAGGGCAGTGCTCTGGCTTTCTGAAAATCTAACATTTGATGTTGATGCACGAATAAATCTTTTTGAGGTAAATTTTGGATTTGCTTGAATAATTTTTATTCAGTAGTTTGGAGAGCACGGTGGTTTTAATTGTTTTTTTTAATGACATCCAGATGCCAGTGTTTATTTGTGACACTTGATGTTTGAAGCCTGATAATGGTATTGTTCCACCACTTGATTATTATCATGCAGTGCAACATTAGAGCTCTTGGAGGACTTGTCTCTGCTCATCTTCTTGCATCAGATTCTGCAAATAATTTTTTCAAGGAGACTACAAAAATCAGCTGCTAGTACTGGCTGAAGATTTAGGGAACCGCTTTCTGCCAGCATTTAATACACCCACGGGTTTGCCATATGCATGGATCAACTTAAAGGTATTTCAAGGAACATGCTGAAGTCATGCATTTTCCACATTTACAATCCCATACGACATTATCTTTACTGTATAGTTTCCTTTAATTTGTTGCCTAGCATTTTGACTGTTTGAAGTAGGGAATACTCCTCCAAGGCTGTTGTCATGAACATCTCTCCGACTCTCCCAATGTCTCTACTTTCTTCTGTCTTGGTCATTATTATTCCTCGTTATTTAAAGAAAATAATGGCGAAATTCCTATTAATGAGGTTTCAGTTATCTTAAAAAGTTCTTCTTTTGAACAAAAGAGTGGGGCTTTGTTAATATGTTATTCTTTGCATTTGAATGAATTGTCTTCAAGTCTCAAGCTATATAAATTATAGGCTATTGCTTTGTCCTTTCGTTTTTTCTTCCTTCTGTACCCCCCCCCCAAAAAAAAAAGAAGAAAGATATATGATTACACCATTGCCAAATTCTGTGAACAGTATGGAGTGATGGAGAATGAGACTACAGAAACGAGCACTTCGGGTTGTGGTGAGAGGTCTAGTTTAGTGTTTTAAGACTAGGGTATAGTAGAATGATAGTTTTATTTGTGTCTAATTCTAATTTTCTGTTTAAATGCAGGTTCTTTGATTCTTGAAATGGGTGCTTTATCAAAATTGACTGGTGATCCTATATATGAATCAGTGGCTTTACGTGCTCTTCACAAGCTATGGAGCATGAGGAGTTCATTAAATTTATTTGGAACTACTCTAGATGTGGAAACTGGGGAATGGATAGAATTTTCATCAGGAATTGGAGCGGGTAGGCTCACCCTGAATTGGCCTATCCTTTGTCTTTCAGTTCATGGATTTTCCAATAAATCAGCTGTATGCTATTGTCCATATTTTGGAAATAGTGAACTGTCTGCTGCTGTTGACACATGATTTTGATTTATATCGTAGTGATGTCTTGACCATTAAACTGATGGGCAGACCTTGTCACCTTGATGTTTTTGACGTTGGATACTTTTTCAAATATTCTAGGGGTTGATTCATTCTATGAGTATCTTCTTAAAGCCCATATCCTTTTTGGGAAGGAAGACTTCTGGAGAATGTTTCATTCTGCTTATGTTGCTGTGCAGAAATATTTCAGACATGGTCCTTGGTATTACCATACTAACTGTATAAATGCTCTATCAGATGTTTTTATCCAGTGCTTTAGAATTGATAGCCCATAGGCAGAAATATACGATTAAGTATATTTGCTTCGTCTGCAATAGTTATTAACTTGAGCTTGATATTTTAATGCAGGTACCATGAAGCTGATATGAGGACAGGAAGGGCAACTTATTGGCAACTTACAAGTCTTCAAGCATTTTGGCCTGGCCTACAGGCATGTAATTGAGCATTGATAGCTAACTACTGAATTTTCAAGTTGATAGAGACCTATCTGCCTTACCTTTTCCGTCACTTATGGACACTAGGTTCTTATTGGGGACATTACTGCTGCTAATTCAACACATCGTGAGTTCTACCATGTGTGGGAGAAATTTGGAGTGCTTCCAGAGAGGTATATTCTGCTTCTGAGAGTTACTCTGTATCTGAAGTCTATTTTTGTACGGCAGTCATCTCATTTTGTTATCACTCCCTCCGGTCCTAAATACAAGACCCATTTTGTAGTCACTACAAAATGGGTCTTGTATTTAGGACTAGAGGAGTACATCACTTTTATAAATTAACATATTGCACTGTAAACCAATGTCAAGGTATTTGTTGAACCATCAGATGCTGCATCCTACTGAAAAATATTATCCATTGCGCCCTGAATTTGCAGAGTCAACATTCTATTTATATCAAGCAACTAAAGGTCTGATCATTCTTTCATGTTTCAGTTTAGTATTTTTGTAAACATTACTTTTTTGGCTTATCAACCAATGTTATTTGGTATTCTATCTTGACAAACATGGAAAGCATAGTATAGGCCTTCAACAAGAATTATATCTGTATTGGCTTTTTTGGCTTATCAACCAATGTTATTTGGTATTCTATCTTGACAAACATGGAAAGCATAGTATAGGCCTTCAACAAGAATTATATCTGTATTGGCTTTTTTGGCTTATCAACCAATGTTATTTGGTATTCTATCTTGACAAACATGGAAAGCATAGTATAGGCCTTCAACAAGAATTATATCTGTATTGGCTTTTTTGGCTTATCAACCAATGTTATTTGGTATTCTATCTTGACAAACATGGAAAGCATAGTATAGGCCTTCAACAAGAATTATATCTGTATTGGCTTCGCCATCTCATTACTTCAGTTGCCTTTGGTATTTTTCAGATCCATGGTATATTAAAGTGGGTGAAACAATAATTAATTCCCTCAACACATACACCAAAGTTGAAGGTGGATTTGCAAGCGTCAGGGATGTGAAAACAATGGAGCTGGAAGATCATCAGCATAGTTTTTTCCTTGCTGAAACGTGAGGTTTTCTTATTTTCCATTTCAACCATTTAATTTTTATTTACTAAAGCGGAGAAGGAATTGAAAATGGACTTTCTTCCTTATATGTAATTGCTAAGATTAAAACTTTTCATGATTTGGCAGGTGCAAATATTTATATCTTCTATTTGATGATTCATTTTTAAAAGATGGTAATTACATATTTACCACTGAAGGCCATCCCCTTCCAGTACTAAGTGTTTGGCAAGAAAGGCTCCCAGAAACTTACATTCCTACTAATTGGACTTACATGAAGGTACTTGAACAATTTCCGGTAGTGATTTCTTTTGTTCGTCTGAAAGGAAGCATCTTTCTAATATGTCGATGATCCTGGGTTGATTGGCGTGGCAGTATATTAGCGTTTTAGATATTTTAGTTTTCTTATGCATGCTGACACAAGCATTTGATATTAAACAACTATAACAATAGTCTCAAAAATCAGTATAGCCTAAACTGTTGGCAAACCCTGGAAATGGAAAGATATGTTTTGAGTAAAGAAGCGTGGCCTTTGGTATATAATTCGGAGAGTTGCATCATAATTTATGCCAAGTGTCAAATTTATGTGTCGGACACAGACATTGTTGTGCTTGAACAAAAGGACGATGCCAATGCATGGGTTTCTTGTTTTGCAGGATGGGAAAGCATACAAAATAAGTGCAATGTCAATGCAAGTATGTCCAGCGGTGACTCTAAGTTCAGGGAAACATATTGAGAGTGGATGCCATGTACCTGACGCTCGCAGTGACCACAGGTGTTTCGCTGATGAAGATTGTGGAGTTGACTCCACAACATGCAGAAGAAGGTCATGTAGTATGGCTGGTTATTGTGGCTTATGGCTCTCCATATGATTCATCATGCTGTTTCATTTTACGCACATTTTTTCACCCTCTTAATATGCCGAAATCCCATGATGATTTAGAAATTAGAATCCAGGAAGTTTTTTCGATATTTATTGTTTAACAATATCTGATTTTGTAAAATGGGAGAGGCAGAATAAATTAATAGGCGTACCCCATAATGGGGTGTTTGGCAAAACCAAAACCACGGTTTTAGAATCACTTTTCCGCAAAACAAGATAACCTCCTCCACATATTTACTTTGTAATCCGTAAAAGCACTTCTGAAACCATGGTTTGGTTTCTATCTAAACACCTCCAGTTTTTTTTTTCCTTTTCTTAACTTCTTTCATATAAAACTATTTAATAAATTCCAAGATCTATTTGAAAACAAAATTCGTTTCATAGTTTATTATAAAAACGACAGATAAGAGTCTCGAACTTGTAAAAGCGAGTTTGTCTCAATCTTGTACGGAAAATATGAAAATAAAAAATAGTTAGGGTTGGTTCAAGTGTGTAACAATGGGAGAGAATCCAAAAATTAAATTTATTTTAAGGACTAAAGCCATGATCAATATTTTTAAAGTTATTTTCAATTTTTGCAACTTAAATCTAAAGTGTCTAAATTATATTAGTTATAAAAATTAGAAGGGAGGAGGAGCCGAAGAAAAGAAAAGAGAGAGGATCTATTTTCGAAAATTTACTTACAAAATATTCAAAAGTCTGGCTTGTCAATCGTTATTGAACTAAGGCCCCCTTTGACATGAAACATTAAAAATAAAACATAAGAATTAGAATTGGAATTGAAAAAATATATACTCCTCTGGTCCATAATATAAGATCTATTTAACTAATTTGATTAGATTAAAGAAATTAGATAAGATAGTTAATTATAAGAAATATGACATGTTTTTCCTAAAATAACATAATCATCTTTCTTAATACCACATCTCTCTCTTCTACTTGATTATAGTTGAGGGAGTATCCATAGGGGTAATTTAGAGAAAATTAATAAATATGAGAAATGAATCTTATATTTAGGACCAAAACCAACTCAATAATTAGGTCTTATATTAAGAACCGAAGGAGTATTATAAAAGTGTTTAGTATAAATGATTACTTAATATTTGGGATTAAACAAATTCAAAGATGTGAGATTAGAAAATACTATAAAGAGAGGTGATATTCTTTAATTCCACCTATACAGGATTGTCTAATTTCATATAATAAAAAATTATGTATACAAAATACTCTTCAATATTTTTTTTTTAATTTCAATTATTTTAATGTTTGAGACTTTATAATCCACTTGTACTATGGAACAGCTGGACTTGTTCCAAAAGAGTGCATACACGTCAATCACTGCCCGACCTATATATTTTATGGGAAAAATTATGAGTCATTTTGAAAGATAAGTAACTTCACTTAATCAGCCTTTTATGAGACTTAATGACGGGATTAAAATCACTCACAAACAGTATTTTAAAGACAAAATTAAATAATAAAATATTTTAAAATAATAAATACACTAGACACATTTTTTAAGAAAATAGAAATAAAGTCAGTTATATGAACCTCAAGATATTATTATTAATAATTAAATCTTTTGAAATTGTTAACTAAAATATTTCCCTAAATAATTTAGGTGAGGGTTTTTTTTTTATCTTCTATTTTTTCCCGAAAACTGTGTTACTTGGTTTACTATCTTCACCTACTCATCTAATCTGATAATTTTTTTGGGTGAAAATAATCTAATAATTTTTTACATGTCTCTAAAGCACCTAAAATAATTTTATATGTTTAAATTTCCCATGCCAAATCATCCACTTAGATATTGTACGGAGGTGTCAAATCTTATTTTTAATTTACTCAAAAAGAAAACATTATTTTAAAGATAGGTGGGCTGAGGCGAACAGCGGCAAAATAAGAAAGGACTGGGAACAAGTGGATGGGCGAGGGAGTCCAGCTGGAAAGCTGATTGTTTTCGAGAGGTGGCATAAACGACAAGCGATTGGAGGCCCACTGAATTAGATGGATACTTCTCCCTCCCCTCCTCCATCCCCTACACATCGTCGTTTAGCTCAGTACGGCAAGTACTTGCCTTCTTTTTTATGCTTACCAAGAGGCAGTGTCAGACTTTGGCTCTTGTTTCGGTGTAGCCAGCAGCCCAAAGCTGACTGATTAGTAGTATTCCTATTTGCCTTTGGGATTATTATGATTGTGGTTCCAGCTGCCATCCATCTGTCTTCCATCATCTTCTTCCTTAGACAGAGGAGGAGAGAGAGCAGAGGAGATGGGCGTCAAACTTATCCAGGAACCGGACCGACGGTGATAATTACAGGTGGCGTCATGAGGGGCCCGAGCGTTATTGCACGTCACTCGTAATCCTCCACGACCCCCTTCACCTCTCTATAAATACCACCCGCTGGGCTGTAAGTCCAAACCAACATCTGTCCTCTTCTAGTCTGACACCGCCCTTTCTTGTCTTTGCTCTTCATTTTCTTCATTGATCAGCCATGGCGCTTCGCCTGCTTCTTGTGCTGGGTGCGATGTTTCTGATGCTGTCCCTTCCAATGGTATATGCACTAACATGCAAAGGCCACTCACTCTGTTTTAACACCACAGTTTTTGAGACCTGAACTCTCTGATGTTGTATTCTGAATGTGTTGCATGACGCAGGTCTCATCTGATGTGGACGTTGAACAACATCTGGACGAAGAAGAACTCCTCCATCCTCTCCCAGTGAGTATTAATATTAACACGCTTTACCTCCTCTGTGTGAAATCACAGACATAATATTGATACTTGAGAAGTAATGTTTTTGATGTGGTATGAGCAGACGGTGAAGGAGGGGAACAGAAAGCTGATGCAGAACATAGGTGAGTGTATTAATTAGATATAGTTAAGGAGTAGAGGAATGATGGTGATAGAAGAAATATTGAAAATGGGATTGTGGATATGTGCAGATTGTGGAGGGCTGTGTGCGGGAAGATGCAGCTTGCATTCGAGGCCGAACCTGTGCAAGAGGGCGTGCGGGACTTGCTGTGTGAGATGCAAGTGCGTGCCGCCAGGGACGTCGGGAAACAGGGAGCTCTGTGGAACTTGTTATACTGATATGACCACCCACGGCAACAGGACCAAGTGTCCTTGATCTTTCACTACCCTTGCTCTGTTTTCTTGCTCTTCACTCTCCTCTGCCTCTTTCTAGGAGTCAACTCAAGTGTGTACATTTGTCACTTGTTTCGTCTTTATGCCCTCTTTACTCTCCTGGTCTACTTCCTGTTTTTCTTAGTTTTCACTTCATCTGTGTTTGTTTTGGTATTAAAATATATATATATATATGTAGAATGGTTGGCGAAGAAAGTAGTTAATTATGTTCTTAAAATCCGACTCCCTATGTCTTTGTTCTGTTTCGGCTCTGGCAAGTATTTTCTTGGCGAAGAAGCGATGTTAGTATAATAAAGCCTGTTCTTTTTGTGTTCTGGGGGCATGGGATGGCAGTTCGATCCGCTGGTAATGGCTTACTTTTGTAATAAAAAAAATGAGCGATGATGTTCTTAAATATATCGAATATCTAGCATCTAAAACCTCTTTTTTTTTTTTTGAAGTTCTTATACGTCTCCAAAGTAAATTTAACGAACTGTTTATAACAGCTGTTATGAAATAAAATTGGGAAATTAGGATAAATTTTTTATTGAAAATTTAATTGAAATAGGATTTCGGAGGATTGATTGCATAAAGAAAGATTAGTTACATATAAGGGATGATAAGCTGAAAAAAAAAAGTTTGCACAAATATTATCTGGATATAAAAATTAGTTGGTATGTGGGGGGGGTGATTTGCACAAAGTAGTTTGCATAAATATTATGTGGATATGAAAATATAAAAATTAGTTGGTATGTGGGGGGTGATTTGCACAAAGTAGCTTGCATAAATATTATGTGGATATGAAAATTAGTTGGTATGCAAGGGATGATTTGTATATAAAAAATTTTTATTTTGTATAAAGAGAAATTAGGTGGCATGTCAGGTTTGCGCACACACAGATTTATTGCATGTAAAAGAAGTTAAGTTGTGTAAAATCTTTAGATTTTATTTACTAATTAAATTTTTAATAGGGGATTTATCTTCCATTTTTCCAATAAAATTTCACACGTATGAGTAAAAAAAAAAAATTTCAAAAGCGTTTGTGCCCTCTTTACTCTACTGGACTACTATCAGTTTTCGCTTCATCTGTGTTTGTTTTGGAATTAAAAAAAAAAAATGTAATAACAGCTTACTTTTGTAATAAAAATGGGGGCTAATGTTCTTAAATATATTGGATATCTGGCATCTGAAACCTTTTTTTTCAAGGTCTCGTACGTCTCCAAAGTAAATTTGACGAACTGTTTATAACGGAGATGTTACGAAATAAAATTAGAAAAATTAGGATAAATATTTCGTTGAAAATTTAATTTACAAATGAGATTTAGGATGATTAATTACAAAGAAAGGTTACTTGCATATAAAGCATGATAAGTTGGATAAAAAAAATTAATTTGCACAAATATTATGTAGAAATAAAAATTAGTTTGTATATAAGGAATGATTTCTGTATAAAAGAGTTTTATTTATATAAAGAGAAATTGGGTGGCATATCGCATAAAAAAAAAATAATTGGCTTGCACATAAAAAAAGATACATTACACAAAAAAAAAAATTAATTTGTATAAAATCTTTAAATTTTATTTACTAATTAAATTTGTAATGAGGGATTTATTTCCAGTATTTTCAATAAAAGTTCACACATATAAGTCAAAAAAAAAAATCAAAAGTGTTGATTGTTTTTTCATGTACACCTTGGGGGACTTTATTCTTAAATTTTTTTTTTGATTACTGAACAGTTTATTTAATTAATTATAAAAAAATTAAGCGTAGAATTTTAAAATCACAAATTAAAAATTATTATGAAGATGTGTTGTTATTTATTTTTAAACATAATTATTTTTAATATTAATTTGAAAATTTAAAATTTAAATGTCATTTGTTTTAGAATTTTCTCTAAAAAGCACGTAGTTGCACATGATAGAAGAATAAATATGTTATTATAATTTGTTATTGGTTTTTAATATAAGAATTTATATAACTTTTATTTTGATTTTAAATATAATACTCTAATTTATTTTATCTCTTATATTTATTTATTTTTTTAAGATAATCACTTTATTAATAGTAATTCTAATCAATAAATTTAATTATAATAAATAATTTATTTTTTTAAAATTTTTTTAAATTATTTAATTAATTTTTATATTTAGAATAGCTTGGACCAGTCCAGCGGAATAAAAAGATATTCCTGTGCACAAGAGGTCGTGACTTTGACAGTGACTAGTTGTCCTCCAATAACCCAAAACAAAAAAAAAGAAAGACACGTTGATTTAAACATAAAAAAGAAAAGATTCCAAAAGATATTTTAGTTCAAAATATCTGTCTTACGAGAAAAAAGTGGGGCTAGGTTTTCTGGGCCGAAAAAGGACGAGAAACCAGAAGAGCCCGAATTGATGGCACCCGAGTTTTTTTTTTTTTTGGGGTGATCTGGCATCCGAGATCTTAATTTACTGGGCGCCCAGGTTTTGGAGCTTAGTATATGCTGCCATTGCAAGGTCGGTGACGAGCATTTTTTCTCCTCACATAATTTGAATTTTTGTTAAGACAAAGTACTTTTATATTTATATTTAATATCCGACAATATCTTATTTGCTCTCACCTAACCCTATCAAATGGAATTGCCTGTACTTATCATATTTGGTGGCGGATTCAGTCGGTGGCAATTAAAGGCGCTCTATCATTAATGAACACATTGAACATGTTTGGGCTGAGCTTGTTAGGTTTGAGTAGGCCTACCAGATCTTTTACTGTGGTCCTCCCCTTGTTCCTTCGGGCCTCACGTGACCCCCCCATGTGAATCTCCATTTTCTTTTCTTTACCAAAAAAGGGCATTCGGTTTCGGTTTATAAAATTATTCTCATCTTGGGTCAAGATTCCTAAAGTATTTTTTCATTCAGAACTCACTATTGAGAATTGTGCGCAACTTGGTTGAATTCTTTTTCCATATTACCAAACATCCTCACTGCATCAAATATCAATAACACGTGAACTTTGACCATAATTGCTGATAATTCAAATAGCTGATTCTTTAATGAAAATTTATAAGATGCATAGCTCAACTTGACTACTGCTTCGAAGACAAATTTATCTTTAAAATAAATAAATTATTATACTGTCTCTGGTCCTTGGTATAAGAGTTAGTTAACTAATTTGAGTAGATTAAGAAAACTAATTAAGTTAATTATTTATAATAAATAGGTGTTGTTTTTCTTAAAATATCCTTACTTATTAAGTATATTAGTTAAAACTACCATTATTATAAAGACTACTTAAAAATATATATAAGAGATAAAGTGGTCTTATAATTATTATCAAAATAAAAGTCAAACGAACTCTTATATTAAATATCGGAGATAGTACTATGTTTTATTTCGTTAGATTCTTTACACAATGGATAAACTGTTTGCGTTAGCTTGAAATAAGTGCTTTCCCACCCTGTGACATAATTTTTCTCAGAAATCTACCTTGCACAGCGAAAACTATTTCTCTAATCCAATTTAGCACCACGTTATTTGTTGATTTTCAAGACCTGTCAAAATCCAGTATCAGTCCCAAAAATTGAGTCGTCAAAGGCCAAGATGATTGGGCGCTGGATTTTGGAACAATTTTTTAATCATAATTTATAAAATACGAAATAAATATATAAGAGAAGTTTTATTTTAATTTATATAAATCGTGTTTATAAATAATTTTGGACGTGATTTTTAACGGTCTCTTTGTCTTTTGATGCTGCAATAGTCAATGCTCGATCTCTAATTGACGTCACCCCTCTTCTTCAAGTCTGGATTTGGATTCTCTCCTTCTTCAATGGCTGCCCACGTTCTCTTGGCTCAAAATCGCTAGCTAATGTCACGTCGCAATTTGTCACGCACGGCAATTAAACAAAGCCCCATTTGTGGTCTCTATGCTTCTGCATGTAACTATTCATCACAGTAATTATTCGAGAGTCGTCTGCTCATCTAATCATCATTATTTAAATGGAAAAGGAGTTAGATTCTTGCTTCATTACTTAAAATTAACTGATTCTGACCCTCCGGAGCATCCAATCATGCGGACTTTTTTTTTTTTTTTTTTCTTGTTCTCAATTACCCATTGATTGAATCTAGGAGTGGAAATGATGGCGTATATTTGGCCTGACTTATTTCAAAATAGAAAAAAACCTTAAACTTTTTTGATGGCATGTTTAGCCTAATAGGTCATATTTAAGTTTTTTGAAAAGCCTGTTAAGCCTGTCAGACCTGGCTTGGCTTATTTTTTCATCTTATTTTTAATTTTTATTTTGTACCTATGTCTAGTCTTATTTTAAATTTTTAATATATAATTATAACTTGTTTTTAATAATATTAACTGTAATTAAGATTTAAAATATTACTTATGACATTAAAATTTCAATAAAAGATAATAGTAAAAAATAATTATTATGTTGTATGTATATTTTACATTTTTTATTAGCCTATATATTTTTTACTATGCATTTTGAAAATTTTAAAATTACAGGCTTTTTTAATAGGTTTAGGCAAGACTAGACCTTTATACAGACCAAACTCATACTGAAGAAAATACCTATTATAGACTACAAGCTAGACTCAAGCCAGTATATTACTAAATAGGCCTGTCTGTTTTCACTTCTAATTGAATCTTCTAATATCACAATGTCTGTGATAAATACAAAAACAAACCGGAGTTTGAACCGCTTTCCACTTTTGCAATTCTTTTGTTTGATGATGCCGTCTTCATCAGGTGGCAGCTCCTTTTTTTTTTTTCCCCTCCCTTTTGAACAAATATATTGATGTTCGGGGCAATTTTTTTATCTTTCATTAACCAATTGAATAATTTTTTTAAAAAAACTTCCTTTCAGGCTGGTCTTTGTTTTAGTTTTTCCCCCTTGAGAATATTGTCGTCTTCTCAGAACAATCAATTATTAAGTGGTCTCACCTTTGCGGTAACATATCTGTTTTCAAAATTTTATGTGTGCGCGCGTGTGCGGGCATTTATTACTGGAAATATAATAATGAGATGAAGTTTGAAAAACCCAGAAGTTTATATAAAGAAGAAAAAATAACGATCCTTGTTCAACAGACATTGATTAATCAACATTAAATTAATACATAAAATGAATAATAAAAATATCATTAACAGATAATTAAATTTTGGTAAGTAATAAAAATATGATTTTTTTGTTACAAAAATATGAAAATTAAAATAGAAAAAATTACAAATAAGACCCCCTTATATGTGAAATTACGATCTGGAACCCTCAATTTAAAAAATGACAAATAAAGACCCAGTCCTATATTGTAAATATAAAATTTTGATGAAATATCTGAAATATCTGTCAGTCAAATCGTGATTCGGTCTATTGAAATAGTCATTCTCTAAAGTGAACTTGTCATTTTTTATAGTCAACTTATCATTTGGCATACCCTTAACCAAATTGTAATTTAGCCTATTAAAGTTATTATTTGTTAAAGTGAACTTATCATTTGGCTGAGGGACATTTCAGACATTTTATTAATATTTTATATTTACAATATAAAATCAAATCTTTATTTACTATTTTTCAAATTAAAAGTCCCAAATTTTAATTTCACATATTAAGAGTTTTTATTTATCATTTTCTTATTAAAATAAAACAATAAACATGGATGATATATGCGATAAAGCATTTTGACTGCAAGACCGGTTGTAGTTGTACCCTTGTACTGCACGTCTGTTTTTTAGGAATAAAATATGCGAGTTGGTTTCCGCTTTCGATTTTGTAGCTCCAAACATTCCCAAGATGAGAAAATTCTGACAGCTCCAATTTTATTTTATTTGGGTAGAAATAAAATTATATTTTTAAAAGTGTTTTTATAATATATGAAATGAATATATATAGAAAAATTTGTCTCAATTTATAAAAAAATATTTTGAAGCTACCGTACACACCTACCTCAATTTACCAGTTTCCGGTTAGTAACCTTTGAAAGGGCCAAAAACAAAAAAAAAGGATAATTTGTCACGGACGAGTCACGTTTCACGCTGAGGTTAGCTCATGCTCATCGAACGCGAGTTCAAGAGCGGCGGAGTGTGGACCCCCCTTTTACTGAGTCAGGAAACGCGCTTTCATTGGGCCCCGCACAATTCCTGGAGAAAGACCCACCATTTACTGTGAGCCCATAGAGGAAGCCGCGTTCTCTCCTCGTGCAAATTCATATTACCAGGCAAGGGATGGTATGGTAGCATCAGTAGTTGAGCTTTGCTTGAAGCCGAAGGAGCAACGAAAAGTAGATGGCCAGTGAGCTTCGTGGCCAAGAAGCATTCCACACGTAAGCAAACAAACTCAGTTAATGGTAAGAGATGCCTCCCACACACACACAGACAGAGTCACAAAAGGGGCATAACTCTTTGTAGTTTTACCAGTTCAATAATTTCGTCATTTACTGGCTTTAAGGCTGTCCTCTTTTGATTCTCTTCTGTTTCTTTAGCCGCATGTTTTTCGATTTGCATGCTCACAACCAGCGCCTCCGCATAGCCTTGCGCCTCTTGCAGTCTTGCTTAAGCTTCGGCGATGTCGCAGAAGAGACGCCCCGAAGATGGCAAGGCTAAATCAGAGAGCAGCAGTCCGGAGGATAAGCGCAGAAAGGTTCCCCCCTTTTCCAGGTAAGAGGCTTCTGTTTCTTTTCCTCCCATCGATTTTCTATTCAATCCGCCCCAACCTTTGTTCGTCGCTGTGATTTAAGAAGATTGGAATATTGTGTGAGAAAACGGATAATTTTTTTGTCGTTGTATCTGACTCGTTGGTTGTTCTTATGATGTGAATTCCTAAAAATGCGAAGTGCATGTATGCATTTAAACTTCGCTGGGTTCTATTAGGGGAATTAGCGATGAATGCTCCATAACCATTCTAAATTTGATTGCTATTAATTTGTCTGAGTGCCGAAAGCTTGATATATCATTGGGTTTGCTTATTTATCAGAATTTATATGGTGTTAATTGTGCTTCAACCTAGAAGCAAATTGCATTTGGATTAAATGTCGGGCAACCCACCTTCAGGGTATGCGGGTGAAATGAAGAAAATGGTACAAAATATATTATCGATGAATCTATGTATCACTTAAGGCTTATGATATTATGTTGAACTTCTCTCGAAATGAATGGAATTTGGCTGCGTGTGGGAAATTGATATCATATATGTATTCCTTACATGGTCGTTAATGAGAAATGATTGTCAAATTAACCTTCTATTTGATATAATTTAAGTTGGTGTTATTTAATGAGGAAAATATGAGTGGCATTATATAACATGTTTGATTAACTGAACTGTTCAATTTTGACTTTGTACTTTAATTAATTTCAATGTTGTTCAGTGTGGTGGAGGTGATGAAATTAAACAATGTCCGAAATTGGCTGGAGCCAACGCTAGAGCCCTTCCTTCGTCGAGTGGTATGGAACTCTCTTATTTCAGATATTTTCATTGTTCAATTTCTATAGTAGTTCTGGTATGGCATCCTTTTTTCAAAATTTATGCTGTTTTTGAATATATGGTGATGTTTACTTTTAGTTCACTCGGATAATTTATGGACGCAATTCATAAACCCTAGAATAATTGCATTCACCTTAGACAATTTAGGCATGGATTTGTGTCAACCATCATGCTTTGCATGCTGCAGATAACTTTTTGTGGCATCCATTCGATGTTGGCAATTGTTGTAGCCTGGTATAACTCATATGAGGTATCCTTCCACATTGTGGGTGTCTGCACACGGCCTTCCAACTAGCCCCTCTAATCATAAAAGCTGCATTTTTATCCTTTACCTGGTCATAGGTCTTTCTTTTGTGATTGGACTTCTGGCTTCACAGAATAGCTGGAAAAAGTGAAATTGAACCATTTCTAATTTCTTTGTATTTCAAGCCCCATGTTTTGTTTAGGTCTTTAGATGATTAGGCCTGAATGTTAAATTGGAGAAAAAAAAAAGGGTGAGATGTTCTACTTAAAATGGCCCCCCATTTATGATAAATGGAAGAAGTCAGACAAAAACCATATAAATTCTTCAAGAAAGAATCCTTTTTATTTTTTATTTCCTGGGCCAAGAAGAAAGAATATTTTTGAATGAATATGAATTTCCTGGTTTCCTGTGATACCAACTTGCTTAATGGATCCTGACTGAGACAGTGATGCAACCAATATATATATATATATATATATATATATATAATGAAGGAGATAAATGTTTTCATCCAAGTAAAGTTTACATGTTAGGTCAGATGAGTGAAATACTTATCGGGCTTTTGTTACGCATTTTATAATTTTTCTCTCTCGAATGGAATATATATTTTTTAATTAACATTAATTATTTTTGGAGAGGAAGATTTAATGTTTTCGAGCAACTTAATGAGACTTGTTTCACTTTGGATAAATGAACCAAAAGCTGTGACATTGTGTTCCTGTCAAATTTTGTGCTATGAGTATTGACTCAGGTAAAAGGTGGTTTTCCAGTTGGAATCCTATGTTGATAATTAATTCTTTTTCTGGTAGTAGCAAGTTTGGATTTTGATTTTGTGATGTATTAGTTCTGCTTTTACTGGATAGTTGACGTCAGATACCAATCTTAGACATGACATCTTTGCAGGTTAAGGAAGAAGTTGAATCAGCCCTAAACAGACATTTAACGAGCATGAAACAGTAAGAAACATTCCTCCGTCGATATTGAAATTTGCAGCGACAATGTACATGAAATGGATTAGAACAAAGAGGGGGGAAAAAAAAAGGAAACCCAATGATTTGAACGAGTTCTGCTTGACTCCTCTATTCTTTTCACTTTCCTTTTTCAGGGCATGTGAGGAGGTTCTAACTCCTGAATCCAGGAATTTGCAGCTGCAGTTTGAAAACAATATTTCTCCTCCGATCTTTACGGGGGCTCGAATTGAGGGGGAAGATGGCTCCAATTTAAGGATAAGTTTATTTGATTCGTTGACAGGACAGGTTGTTAGTTCAGGGCCTGAGTCTGCAGCTAAGGTGGAAATTGTAGTACTTGAGGGTGATTTTGAAGACAGAAGTGACATTTGGATGCCTGAAGAGTTTAAGAGCAACATCGTAAAAGAGAGAGATGGAAAAAAGCCTCTTCTTACGGGAGAAGTATTTTTGGATCTTAAAGATGGGATCGGTGCAGTGGGTGAAATTTCATTTACAGATAATTCAAGCTGGACAAGGAGCCGGAAGTTCAAGCTAGGAGCTAGAGTTGTAAATAACTTTGATGGATTTAGAATAAAAGAAGCAAAGACAGACTCATTTATTGTCAGGGATCACCGAGGGGAATGTAAGTACTTCAAATATACTTCTGTCTTTTTCCTTGGATGCAGAAAGATATATTATTTGCAAATGCTATCTGAGTTTACTTTTGAGTGCATTCCATCTTGAACCCCGCAGACATCTGAGAAGATGATGAAAAAGAGCAAATATCATGCATGAAAGAAATTTATTTGCACGAGTGACTTTTTGTGGTGCTAAAATGAGCTAGATTGGATATTCCATATTTTCAAGTTGTTTGCTGGTTCTGAACATTTGTTCTTTTCCCATATATGTTTTCGTTTAGTTGCAAATGATCAATCTTAGTTTAAGAGTATTTTTTTTCCCAAAAAAAAAAAAAGTACTCAGAATCCCTTTATCATAGTGGATATCATAGAAGGGTACTTATTTGAGCTTTTGAATTTGTTTATCAAAGCAAGAGAGGAATTGAAAATTACTTGTAATTATTTTTGGCTGCAGTGTACAAGAAACACCACCCTCCTAGTCTGTCTGATGAAGTCTGGAGATTAGAAAAGATTGGCAAGGACGGAGCTTTCCATAAGCGGCTGAGTCTGGAGAGGATCAATACTGTAGAAGATTTTCTCACACATCTCAACCTAGACCCAGCAAAGCTACGCAGTGTAAAGATAAATTAACTACCACCTTATTCCCCGTGTGTTTGCAATCACTACCTATTAATTAATCCCGAGCATATAGAGTTTTAATTGTCATATACTTCGAATTCTTCTGCGAGATTTTGCCATTCAAAGGAGTTTACAAAAAAGATCGTCTTACAGCTTAGTTTGTCCACTGGTTGGATCATTGAGCTTAAAATTATCTTCTCCACTGTGAAGTACACCTCTCTGGTTGGATGTGTGTGTGCGACTTATTTTTTATATCTATTCTTCTTTACGGCATGACTGAATTCTTTATATCAGACATTCAGTAAACAATTATAAAGTTCCGATAAAAAGGCACTTGTTATTTCTCGTACTGGTTATAAATAAAGTATTTATTTATCTTTGCTAAATTGAAAAAAAATCTTGGGCCTGTGCAGATACTGGGGACAGGAATGTCTACAAAAATGTGGGAAGCAACAGTGGAGCATGCTCGAACATGTGTGCTCGATACGCGGAGATTTTTGTACTTCCCTTCTCATTCTGAACCAAAAACTGGTGCGGTCTTTAATGCTGTTGGACAAGTGACGGGACTGCTCTCTGAAAGCCAGTATGTCCCTGTAGATAAGCTGTCTGAAACTGAAAAGGCACTCTTCTCTTATCTACTTTTTGTTTTGTTTTTGCGTCTCCTGCTCCATTCCTTTCCCCATTTTCAATCATCTTACTAAGCCTAATGTATGCTGTCAGGCTGATGCTCAAAGCTCAGTAAGTTCAGCAATTCAACAAAAGGAGGAATTTGACTCTTTCAATGATGAAGCCTCTCTAATGGAGGGGTGTACATCCTTAGACAATGTACCTTCCTCCTCATACTCACCCAGATCAGATGGATTTAGTGCCCACAAGCTTATGTCTTCTCCGAAGACTGATCGATTTGATTACTTCCAAGGGAGCGGCCCTACTCCGGATATTTTGTCATCTGTGTACCCTGTGGGAGCCAGTGGCTTTGATGAATACCTGTTGCCCATCAGCGACAGCATGAATTTTAGATATGACCAAACACTTGGTTTTCCAGTCCAAACCTCTAATCCTTTCATTGGTGAAACAGATACCATGTCTAATGTCTTCGATGACCAGGCTCATCATTTCTTTGATACTGATATTCGCCCTCCACGTATGGATAAGCAAGCAGAAGTAACGAGTGCTCAGAAGAGATGGAGAATGCTATTCAATGTCCTAAAATGGCTCCCATTGAGAAAAAAGAAGCCAGGATTGAGAAGCTGAACACTGCAGGAATGGATCTGTGTTCTAACATGAGCAAACTGGCTGTGTTCATGATTGCCGCCTCAAAAGGCAAATAACAAAAGGATGTAAATTGTTGAGAAAGTACAGATGTAAATACACATTCGATGACCTTGGCTGTCATATATCTTGCCCGAGGTCATTGAACTGCTTTCCTTTCATTGTACATGCTTAGTGTTATACAGTGAGGCGGTGGTTTCTGGTTGTTGAGGAGGTGCTTAGACTAGCGGAAGCTATCCTGGCGATTCAGTGGCTTCTATGCCGAATCATAATTTTGTAAGCAAGCTTCTACCAATAAGATCATTCACTCTGGACAACATACATCAGAGCTCGTGTGTTTCTTGGGACAAAGCCGTTTTTTTTCATTCATCATAGCTTATGCACATCAAATATATGCTTTTGGTGCCAGCATTCAGTTGTTAACAGAGCAAAGAAAACTGAATTTTTTTGGGTGAAAATAAAATTTATAATTTTATTCATGAGCAAAATGCCACAAGTAGGTGAGAGCACAACAGCTATATAAATAACAGCTAAAAGGAAAAGAGAGCAATTAATCAAGAAAAAGGCAAATAACGATGCAAAAATGACTCCTGATGACTTGATATGTACAGAGAACATGACTGATTCTTAAAGAGTAAGATAAAAATACTTGATTAATTTCTTATGGGCGTTTAATTCAAAACCTGAAAATATTTTCCTGACGTATGCACATAGGAAAACAACTGAACTCCACAATAGCATACTATACATGGACAACACCACCAAAAGTATTGAATTAAAAATCAATGAGACGTGCTGGAACACGACATACATTTCTTATCAGATCCGAACATTATATGAATATGTTTATTCTTCTAGAATATTAATGCTTAGTTATCCCGTTATAATACATAGAACAAAACATAATTTTTATATTCATATATTAAATAACTTGTAAAAATAAAAATTAGTAGATGATAATTACAAAAACATAATTCACAGTAGAAAGTAGAAACAAAGAAAAGAGAAGGATTCGTCAATCCATGCCTAATGACCTTTCTTCTTAAAATTCCTTGTCAAAACAGGAAATGCTGATATTGGCTCATCAATCCCCTCTATTTTCTTTGTTTGACTAATCAAACGACAAATGTTCCAGGAACCTTTTAGTATAAATAAAAGCGAAACCATCTCACGAAGCAAAAAAATGCAACAAAAGTGAAAGAGTGAGGGTGAGAAGATGCACACCCCAAAAGGCCATGTCATTGTTCTTCCCTACCCTGCTCAAGGGCACATCAACCCACTCCTTCAATTCGCAAAACGACTCGTCGCAAAAGGTCTCAGAGCCACTCTTGGCACCACCCCTTACACAATCAAGCACATAAACGCTCCCACAGTTTCCATTGAACCCATCTCAGATGGCTACGATGAAGGCGGCTTCAAGCAAGCTCCAAGCGTAGAAGCCTACTTAGAGTCCTATAAATCTGAAGGATCCAAAGCTTTAACTGAGCTTGTATCGAGGTTCAGAGACTCTTCTTCTCCTGTTCGTTGCATTGTATACGATTCTCTGCTTCCTTGGGCGCTTGATGTGGCTAGGCAGTTAGGGATCTATGGAGCAGCGTTCTTGACAAATTCAGCTTCTCTGTGTTCACTGTATTGGCGAATCAGAGAGGGCTGCCTCAGTTTGCCTTTGAACGATGAAGAGCTTCCAATCTCACTGCCTGGCCTTCCCAGTCTTGAACTCTCTGATTTGCCAAGTTTTATTGCGCGACCAGTTGATCACTCGGCTTATTTGGCCGCAATCATGGACGGGTTTCAGGCTCTGGAGCTCAATGACTGGGTTTTCTGCAACACCTTTCAGGAGCTGGAAAATGAGGTAACTTTAAGGTCTAATTAGTAATTTTAATCTTTCCATTGTGTCTGCGCGTGAAGCGACTCGCCAGGGCAGAGGGAGAGAGAGTATTGTTAGGAGTATTTTTTCAATTTTCCAGAGTATTACTAGTATAAAGGAAAATCTGGAATTATTTTTTGCCTTCAAGGGAGTAATACTAAATTATTATGAGTATTTTATTAAATTTTTAAAACCAAAACTTGATATTATTTATGTTGTTAGATTTTTTAAAAAAAATTACATATAAGTTTCAAGTAAAAAAAAAAAACATAAACAAGTTCTTGAAATTTCATTCAAGACTCGTACATCTCAAGCGTTTAATATTGGTAAATTAAACTCTCACATTTATGTTTCGAGATATTTGTTTATTAGGCGATTCAGGCAATTAGTTTGCTTTTTGTTCAAAAGCATGTCAAACTTAAAATTAATTAGATTGAAGGGCCCGATTACTTAATAGAACAGTAAAAGGAGTGTATTGTCGCATTTCATATGTAAAGATCCTTTTATAATTTACTACTTCGAATCCTTAATATAAAAGCTGGTTGACTAATTTAAGTAAATTAAAAAAAGTAATTAAATTAGTTATTTATAATAAATAGATATTTTCTTAAAATATCCGTACCAATCAAATGTATTGGTTAGAACTATCATTATTACAAGAATTACTTTGAGAAAAAAATAAATAAATATGAGAGAAAATGAATTAGAGTCTTATATTTAAGACCAAAATAAAAATCAAACAAGTTCTTATATTAAGGACTAAAATTAGTATTAGCTAGATAAAACTTGATTTGTCATCTCGCATATTGCACCGAATATTAGAACTTATAAATTGAGAGAGAGAGAGAGAGATGAATTTTTCCCCGGAGCATAACTAATGTCATTAGTTGGAGTGGTGCCTATGCACTTGCATGATATCTCGTCTAAATTGAGTTGCACCATAATTTATAAACAGTATTTAAAAAAAATATTTTTCGTATTTTATATTGACTATTAATCACGTCCTTGACTATCTATGTGCAGTTTTATATATATATATATATATATATATATATATATCGTCAGAATGTGCAATTATATATTTAGAACTGTTACTGAAGTGACTGAGACTGTACACGGGACTTGCTTTTCTTCCTTGCATACATCTTAAACTGCACATGTTCGTGGAAGCAAGTACTGCTTAGTCTCTAGGTTAATTGTATAAAACTGCAACAAGCTAAAAGCCCCTAGATTATTTGAAACAGATACTGATTGGCAGATAAGCACAAAATAAAGCCAAAATTTTCTTGACAGTTGCCACACATGATTTAGACAAGTTCAGAGCTTAAAAACGAGTTTTTAACCTTTAGTCTGCTCATTCATAAGTGACTTGTTTGTATTGTCGTTGATAGCTAGTGAAGTCATTGGAAGGCCAGTGGCCACTTGTAACGGTTGGTCCAATGATTCCATCAGCCTGCCTTGGCCAACCATCAGACGGCGACACAGCTTACGGCGCTAGTTTCTGGGAACCAAGCAGCCATATCTACTTGAAGTGGCTGCACACGAGACCACCAAAATCAGTAGTATTTGTGTCATTTGGAAGCATGGGAACTACTTCAGTCAAACAGGCCCAAGAAATTGCCAAGGGCTTGAAGGCCAGCAAGAAGCACTTCTTATGGGTTCTGAAAGAGTCTGACGACAAATTACCACAAGATCTGCTAAACGATGAAGGATTGGTGGTGACTTGGTGCAACCAAGTGGAAGTGTTGGCCCACCCAGCTGTGGGTTGCTTTGTAACTCATTGTGGTTGGAACTCCTTGTTAGAAGCATTAAGCATGGGAGTGCCAATTGTGGGTGTGGCTCATTGGAGTGATCAGCCTACAAATGCTAAGCTTGCAGAAGAGTTATGGGGAGTGGGTTTAAGAGCAAATAAGGATACAGATGGGATTTTAAGAGGGGAAGTGCTGGATAGATGCATAAGAGATGTTATGGATGGAGAAAAAAGTGAAGATATCAGAAGGAATGCTTCTAAATGGCGCGAAAGTGCCGCCAGAGCTGCAGCTCCAGGTGGGAGTTCAGACAATAACATCAGCAAGTTTACAAGAGTCTTAATGGGATGAGAGGGACTATATCTGATATCTGTTAGTATACCAAATGGATCTATATAGACAAGCACACGCATGAGTGCTCCTTTCTGTTTGTTTGTGTATGCACATGCCAATGGAACCTTTTACTTACCCTCTTCTGTCTCAGTTGGAGCAAGTACTGGTCATTGGGAATTCAGAGATCTAATAAAATATTAAAAAATCTTCTTAAATTTATGAAAATTATAGGAAGAAAGAAAAATAAATGACTTACATACAAGTGATAATGAGTAAGGACGCATATATTCAAGATCTTACAATTCATCCAATAAAAGTAAGGGCAACCAAAAGTAATCCCCACGCTCAGTAGGGAAATATACGCACACAGCATGGATAGGGGAACTTTCTGTGTTTGTGTATTTACGTGCAAATGGAACTATTCTACATATCCTTCCCTGATGATACACATGCCCCAAGTGATATCTATATACATTCCCAGTTCTTATTTCAGCTCACGGCAGCAAAATTTATAAATGGAAAAAAGAAAAAAGAAAAAAAGAGTTACCTAATACATGTACTGAAATAGACATGAATTACGGCTAACATGGAGAAGAGCTGTGACACGTATCTATGTTGGCTTGTTTTTCAAACCAAGCTCATATAAATGCAAACTTTACTAGTTGTGAATAAAATGACCACAACCATCAGCTATCATGGAAATTCACTTCTTGCAAGTGTTGCTGTCTTTGCATACTTCACCCTGTAAAGAACAGGGAAAACTAAATGCATATCAGCGCCAAACAGATCTCAAATCAAGCATATTAAAGTGAGAGAAGTGTGTGCTAAAAGAGCTAATTAACAATTAGGATCCAAAACAAACCCTTGAATGGAATCAGATTATCTAAGACGTCTTAACGTTATGCACATTGATTTGTGACATATCTTAGCAGTCTTTATTCAGATTGCCCGGGTATCTACTGTATGAAGCATCACCTTTGGTATCAGACAGTAGGGTTAGTTATAGAAATGAGACTTCGTAGTTCTACATCTATCTACGCATTATTTAAAATTTTGTTCATTTTAGGGCATTTTGCTGAGCTCAAACAATCACATCTCTTTAAAGCTACAATAGAGTGGGAAGTCCTACGTTTTAAACAAACAAATAGTCTTCAAAATTTTAATCAAAACATTACAAACTGTTTCACTGTTTCCAACTAAAAATAAAAAAGTTTCATTCTTAGCTGCTCCATGAATGCATGAGTTGAAACAATTTTAGTCCCGAGATAACTCCAGAATCTTAGAAGATTTTCTATCATCATTTTTTTTCATTTTAACCCCAAAAAGTGCTTTTGAAAAGTACTTTTTCGCAAATTGAGGCAAACTCTTCCACGTACTTACTTTGTATACCATAAAAGCACTTTTAAAACTAAGGTTTTGTTTCTACTCAGACACTCCAATCTTTTTCCCATACTTCTGCCCTGTTTTATCCAGCAGATTTGTTCTATAATAACAAATATAATAACTTTTGCATTTGCACTGTACCTACCTTAGTTTTTCGAGTTTTTAATATTTCTTCCATAGGTGGTCGGCCTGAAATTAAAGCAAAAAAAGATATGAATATATCAATTTGACAATCTGAGCATTAGTATATTGGTGAGCATCACAACAGAGGCCAGTCTTGATTCAATCATGTAGAAGTGAAAAATGCAACAAAAATTTGCATAATGCGTGCCAACTCGTGGATGCATATCTGTTGATCATGTGAGAGAAGACAGCCTATCAATACAATCCGGGCTAGTAGACTTTATGCTTCTCTAATATGAATATCACTACATCAGGCTAATTCAGCACAACTAAAGCAGGAAAGCTTTTACTCTTGGCAACAGAACTATGACAGAATAATTATCAGAAAACTTTGGCAGAAATTGTTCATGTAAAGTGTTCTTTGCTGTTACCTGTAATTTGAAGACGGTATTTAGCCCACACACCATATACTGCATCAGCAATTGTAGCAATCTGTCGAAGGAATTTTCTTACGTCAATAAACATGATGTATAAATAAAGAAACCATATTCACTGCAGTAAAGCAAGAGTGGGGGTGTGCCAAAGTTCAAAAGTGAGCCGAGGCATTTCAAAAGGATGGTAGGATGACTTACTGGTTCATATTTTGTAATGGCATAAACCCAACCAAGACCAACTTGTTCATATAATCTCCTAAATGCCTGCAATATATCTCACTGGCATGATATTCATGCACATACAAACACACATTTACATTTAATAATATATAAACTTTAAATAAGACCATAATACAAATATTCCTCCGAAGATTCAACATTATATTAAAGGCCTTAACAGCAACCCTTTTTGGGCATGTCAACGTCAGATTTTATATGACGATGTGTAGGACGCACTGCGTTGGCTTAAACTGAATATGCGAGTAGTATGCCTAAGAATGAAGCTCTAATCTGTGAATTTTTAGTAGTCCATAAAGATTTTCTCAGCTCAACTCCACACATTGTACAACCACTTCAAAGCACTCATATTTAGATCATGAAATCATGGAGCGAGGTTACTCACAGATGTCACAGAAGCACAAGAATTATCCCATATTTGAAACTAAGGACGACCAGGAAAGAAGCCATACCTCAACATCTGTGACCACAGTTCCATCGGAGAGAATAGCATGAATTCTTCCCATAACCTGAAAGAGAAATAACCACATTGTCATAGCATCTCTCCAGATCAAAGAAATGCCAGTAATCTTGCCTGCTAAATATTAAACGCGCATTGCCGGCGAGAACATTTCCTCACAAGGTAAACATCTTCGAATAACCAATTAACCACATCATATAAATTTTGTAAAACAAAAAGAAAAAGATAGAGCAATTATGTCTAAAGAGAAAAAGATCTGACAGACTTCATTTTGAGAAAAGTGGGGCTATATGGAGTTTCGAGGTCACGATATATACAATCGAAAAGTAGTTGTCATAACCCTCCAAATGAACCGTAAAAGTTCACCCAAAAAAAGAAAGAAAGAAAGAACAGTGAAGAGAGGAACTTCATGATTTACACCATTCTTATTGGAGACACAATAAGCGGTTATGCTTACAAGGAAATTTGCATTTAACAGGGAAAACATAGAGAGTGCAAACTCACAGTTTCGTAGTCGAGGCCTTGATTCTCCTGCGGAGAGTAGTCATCTGAGCTTATATCGACAAATTCGATTGTACGGTAGTTCTTATTCCTCTCTCTTAGCATATTGACCTGACACAATTAACAAACTACAATTTAGGCTTAAACTACATTTTCATCAGAGAATCAGAGCAAAAATCTTAAAGAATGTCACTTTTTGGCCAACAATAAAACACCCAAAACACCTATGTCCACATTGTTTGCGCCAAAGTAAAAGTATTGCGCGTAAGCACTAGTAATATAAGGCACACCTCGCGCATGCAAAGTGGACAATCTCCATCATAAAGCATTTTAATCTTCCAGTCTCTGGGTGATTGTTCTTCGTTTTCTTTCTTGGAGACTTCGATCTCCGCAGCTGCCTGACTAATTGCCCGAATTTGACATTGAAATCCTGGACGATGAAAGAACAATCAGGACTTGAGTTCAACTAGATATAAGGAAGTAATCTCAGGGAAACCCCATTCATATATCCAGGAAAAAAATGCAGGCCACAAAGAAAATTTCATCTCGTTTGCTCAAAACCTAAGAAGATAACATATGGAAAGGGGACAGGGGATTCACCGGGTCGACAAATAGGAACGGTTGGAAGGGTATTGGGGTGATATGAAGGAGGATTATGGGGTTTGAGCGTAAAATGGTGAGGGATTGAGAGGAAAATTGGGGTTCTTCGTCTTGCAAAGAATGAAGAGGAGACAGAAGCAATGGAAGCACCGGCTGCTCCTCTCAATGCCATTGCTGATGCTGAGAATTCCCGTTGAATGGGAATATGGGAAATATCAGCTCCATGAACACTGCTCTGCCTTAAATATTAACGGTATTACGTGGTTGAAATGCATGCCACACGATACTCTGAATAATTTCGAGTGGTTCAAATCCGATTAATCCATACACTTATGTGGTGGGAATTCTCTGTCGGATCTTTAACGTGCACACCAAACTATTTAAGCTACGTAATCTTTTTAGTGTTACAATATGTTTTAAATTTGTTATAATTTATTATATTATAACTTTTTTAGATTTTACACCGCATCCAGATTATAGGATAAATAAATACACTTTTGCGACATTCCAGAAATTAGGTTATAAAACACTAATTATTGTAATTATAATTTTTTTATTTGTTATGCATATGTATCCTTATAAGAAAAAATTATATTTGAGATATTATCAGATACTTTAAAAACACTAATTATTGTAATTATAAATTTTTAATTTTTTTTGTTATACATATGTAGCCTTATAAGGACAAATTCTACTTGAGATACTGTCATGACACTAAATATGAATTTAAACTTTAACATGCTACATTATAAGGACTATCACTCTTTTATATTTTAGCATCCATCTTAATTTTATCACACTCAAACAAAATTCCACAGACAAAAATAGTTTGGGCTCATTTGCTTCCATTTCATAGGGTCCCTGAAATGGGAATAGTCTTGATTCAAACATAATCAAATTTTAGTTGGCTTATTGACCAAGCAAACATTATTCGTAAAGAAAATACACGAGGCATGAAGTTTAGGAAAGTTGGACATAGATCTTACTATATTTATCTCCAGTCAAATCAACATAAGTAAATGATAAATTTTAAAAATAGTTTTCAAGTATCAATTTTAAGAATTGAAAAACTAATTAACTAATTTAAGTAGATTAAAAATATTAATTAAATTAATTACTATGATATTTTTTAATTCTAAAACATTCTAAGGATGGTAGTGGCAACTAGTCGGGCCTGCCTGAGTGTTTATTATGGGTCCTATATATTGTCGATATATTATAAATGAAAAGCACACATTTCATTGTTATGATCCAACAGTGAATTTGTTTTCAAAAAAAGAAATCGAACAATGAGCGTAGGCCCTGCGAGATTCGATGCTTGGTTTGTCTTTGTGACGAGAAGCTAACCCTTCAGAAATTTGGATGACAGTGACACTGACAAACCACCATAATAGTACTCGGGGGTTTAATTTTATAAAGAAAGAAAAAATTAATCCCGGATTCCCGGTTGTAAACAAGAAAACATCCATACCCCGTCCGTCGAGCTTCGTGTGGGGTTCCGCTGTGTCAGGGTTCTGTGATCCATTTGTATTATTCACTTGACTAAGGTCACAGCGAAAAGCCAAAATGGCGTTCTTGTTGAGCAAAACAAGCATTGCTTCCCATTTCCGATCTCACTCCCAGGTATTTTGGTATCTTCTCCGCTGATCGGTTGCGATTGTTTCAATCATTACTAAAACTAATTTTTCCATGTCAAATTAGATTCGTTCTCTGGATTTTTAAACTTTCTTTTTAATGAAATCCCAAAAATTGCAGAAGAGGGAGGATTTTCTTTCTATCGCGCGCCGTGAATTCCACATCGAACCCGGGCCTCGTGAAAAAGCTGTAAGGCGTAGACTTCTCTTGCCTCTTCTATTCAATTCCTTACTTGTTGCCTCTAGATTACTTGTCATCGTTTGCCTGTTTATGACCTGTATTAAATGCTAGCTGGGTGCTTAACACCCAATTAGTTTTGTTTTCTTCACCTTTTTCGCTAGTAGTTGATCAGTGAAAATGGGTTTGACGAATCATGTCAACGTAGTGTTGTGATTGATTTTTGGGATTTCTGTCTAGCCCAGTCGCTCAAATGAGTTTCTTACTTGGTTTGTAGGATGGGCTTATAATTACTATTCGTTGCGAAGCTGAATGGAGCTTAGAAGACTAATTTACATAAACTTTGCCACTCCTTACAATTTAGAGCATAAACAATCATTGAGTTTCCATTGCATGAACTTCTGAGCATTGTAGAACCTTAATAATGTTGCATAATTTTCCTGAGCAAAGTAGTTGATCTCATATACCACTGAATATGCTTTGACGAGTTCTGTTCTTTGCATGATTGGGTCACTTTGTTAGCGTAATTTTTGTGATTCCTTTGGATTCACTTTTGCGCTCAATTTTGTAACATTGATCATTTTGCAGCTCTTGGCAGAGGATCCATCTCTGAAGCCATTCAAATCGTATAAGAAGAGTGTGTCGCGAATCAAGAGAATTGGGGATGTTCTAACAGTAGTTGTTGTTGCAGGTATGCCGTTTTCTATTCCTTATTCTAGGGGAGGGCGAAGCATGCGCTGATTCTGTTTAACTCTGATAGGGTTATCTAGTTCTCATCGTTTAGAAATAGCAACAATATGAATAAAACCAATATCATGCATGGACTAATAGGGGATAAAAGAAATAGACATTCTTTATTTTTCTGATATCTTTGACAAGTGGATATTTCCTAAATATACCATTCTAGGAGAATAGTGTCCTCTGGATTCTTGGGGCACTTGAGAGGTTACTAATGTACCATTTTCAGAAGGCTAGTCTTTTATTGAGTCAATAGGTTATGTCTCATTGAGTGCATTGTGTGCGCGTATGCAAGTTTTTCTACATTCATTATTCCTAGACTACTCTTTGTAACTATGCCCAGTCTTCAATATAAGATTTAGGTAACTAATTTGTGAACATTGAGAAAATTAGTTAAGTTAGTTATTTGTAACATATATTATTTTTCTTAGAATATTCTTTCTAATCATGTGCATTGTAACTACCCTTGATAGAAATCCCCTTAATATGTGCAATCAATAGGGATTTTTAGGGAAAAATTATCAATTTGAAAAACAAAGTGGATTAAATTCTTATATTTGGAACCAAAATAAATCCTCGGAGGTGGTGGTATCTTTAGCATTGAACAATGTGCTTATGGGTGTAATTCCAGTTTGCTGTTAAAAGTTGAGAGCTGGAGCTCCTTTCAGTTGGAAGGTCTGTTCCGGCTATAGGAAATGCAACGGTATTCCATCCATTTAATGATCTCCATCTAACACGGGTATTATTGGAAGCAATTATACCTTGAAATTTGGGACAGGACATATATTTAGGGACAAAATGAAAATCCAATTCAGGACACGTAAATCGGGACAGAGAAAGTATCATTCTATTCCATACCTGCCCATGGTATAAATTGTTCATGTTTAATGCAGTAACTCTTTTATATCATCAAACTTTGAGGGGGAGGATCTGTATTTAGATCGGATATGGATAGAGATAACCATCATTTTGTTTCAAAGAATCGATCCTTAACTTTTAATGTCGCCTGTGCGTTTTTCCAATATGATTTTGTGCTTTTCGTATGTTTCTGCAGGATGCTGTTATGAGATATATGTCAAAGCAGTAATGAGAGAAGAAGCTCGGAAGCAGGCAAGGGACCGCAGTGCATGATGAAGGGAATATTGTGTTGTTATGTTGTTACATTTGTCTAATTTCTGGCAACAACGTGGACCTGTGACGACTAGCCGTGTGTTGAAACTTAGAATAAGCCGAAAAGCATTTCAATCCAAAATGCCTTGCACCTCAATGGTTTTATGCCATTCTGGGTAGTTGTACCATCACCATAAAAAAATAGACTTTAGGCGACAATTTTTGGCGGCGACAAAAAAAATTACTGTAGAAAGTAGGTTTTTAGCGGTGACAATAAAAAGTCATTGTTGAAAGTCTACTTTTTGCGGTTTTTTTTTTTTTTACTACTGAAAGGTATACTTTCAGTGGCGACTTGTGTCGCTGCTGAAGGTCTGACTTTCAGCAATGACTTTTTTGTCGTTACTAAAAGTCTACTTTTTGTGGTTTTTTTTTTCATAGCTGAAAGGTATACTTTCAATGCTGACTTTTTAGTGTCGCTACTGAAAGTAGACTTTTAGCGGCCACTATTAGTGTCGCCGCTGAAGGTCCAACTTTTAACGGTGATTTTTTTCTTGTAACTGAAAGTCTACTTTTTGCGGTTTTTTTACTGCTGAAAGATATACTTTCAGCGACGACTATTAGTGTCACCGCTAAAAGTATAATCTAATAATATATATTTTATTTTACAATAATAATAAACAAATTCAATCCAGCTGAGCGGCAAGACGATTGGACACGAAAAGAGGTGGTCAAAAGGTCGAACCCTTAAGAAGACACGTTTAAGGTGAAAAAATTTGGGTGGTGACGTGGTAGGAAGGAGTGACGTGGCATGAGAGTGGTGATATGGCAACGATGTAGAGGCGGCCGACGATGACATGGAGGTGGCTAATAGTGATGTGGCATCTGATCGGTGATGATGTAGCGACCGACAGTGATGAGGTGGAGGTGGCTAGTGATGACGTGGCGTCGACAGTGATGACGTGGCGTCAGTAAAACCAATTTTTCTTATGCATCACTTTCAGCGATGACAAGTCACCGCTAAAAGTCACTTTTGGCGGCGACAGATTGTCACCGCTGAAAGTTCTTTCAACGGCAACAATAAGGTTGCCGTCAAAACTAGCTTTCAGTTGTTACTAAAATTTCTAAAAATTGCTGCTGAAAGTGTTTTTCAGTGACGATTTTTTTTGTCGTTGCCGAAAGTTTCAACCACGGTCGCTACGGTAATGACTTTTCAACGGCGATTTTTATACGTTCAGCGATGACTTTTTGTCGCCGCTGGAAGTCAATTTTTTTATAGTGCATCTAATGTGAGGAAGCATTTGAGAGATGGAACTTGGATGAATTTGTGACTATATGTGGTGATGGGCATTTCTATGAAATGACAGCGACATCTGCCCTCTTGGGGTGAAAATAAGAATCCCCCTCTTCAAAATTTTCGTCTATTTATCATATTTTCTTTATATTTTCTTCATGAATATATGTTATCAAAATTTTAGCGGTGATAATTAAATTTTAAACTAAAATATTTTGTATATATGCTTTTTGCCAAAAAAGTCTGCTTTGGAATTAATTATTAATTTATAATGGATTAAGCTTATTTTGAAAAATATTAATGGTGAACTACGTTTTGATAAAAAGAAGCATTATTAGTAGTAGGTCACCTTAATTTTCTCAATTATTGCTTCCACAGTGATATTAATAAATCATGAATGTTTTGAATAAGATGACCAGCATGAAATAAAAGATTGGAAAGTGCAAGATTTTATCACTTTTATCCAAATATGTCCGGGTGAATCAGGTCCTTTCGGTTCGGGGAAAAAATGAAGACGATGGCCCTTACTCCCCGATGTATTGTAATACTCCGTAAGAAAAAGTTTAGACTAAAGATGCTCCTACGATTTTAATATCAAGCCTACATTGTATTGTAATTTTTATCATAAATTAAGTTTATACTCCTCCGGTCCTTAATATAGGACCCAATTGTTGAGTTGGTTTTGATCCTAAATATAAGACCCATTTATCATATTTATCAATTTTTTCTAAATTACCCTTATGGATACTCCCTCAACCATAATCAAGTAGAATGGGAAGAGGGGGTATTAAGAAAGATGATTGTAGTATTTTAGGAAAAAAGTGTCACATTTATTATAATTAACTAACTTACCTAACTTTTTTAATCTAATCAAATTAGTTAAATGGGTTTTATATTAAACATTGGAAGAATATTAAGAATCGAAGAGAGTATTGATTATTATGGAGATTCCCAACTCAAGAAGTCAAGGACCGTATCTAATCCTTCATTATATGATGTGAGGGTCAGTGGTGTGTGGTTCCATGTGATCCACGTTCATTTGGTGTACTGTGGCGGAGGCTGTGGTTGGACTTATAGGCACAACTATGACATAGGGCGTTCTCAGCTGAGAAAATGTTCCTCGTATGTACGCGTGGTTCTGCTAGTAACACTCCTCTGATTTTTTTTTTTTTCTTGTAAAGAAAAAGTTCTGGTTTTCATATTAAACCCACGTTATATTACAATTGTTATTATAAAATAAGTTTTATATTAAAAGTAAGAAAGTACTCCTCCGGTCCTTTATATAAGACTCATTTAACTAATTTGATTAGATTAAAAAAATTAGGTAAGTTAGTTAATTATAAGAAAAGTGATACGTTTTTCCTAAAACACTATAATCATCTTTCTTAATACCCCTCTTCCTTTTCTATTTGATTATGGTTAAGGGAGTATCCATAAGAGTAATTTAGAAAAAATTGACAAATATGATAAATGAGTCTTATATTTAAGACCAAAACCAACTTAAGAATTGGGTCTTATATCAAGGATCGGAGGAGTATTAGTTATCATGAAGATCCCAACTTGAGTCAAAGACATTATCTAACTCGTGAATTGATCCTTCAAATGGGTTTGGATCCTCTCAAAATCTTTTTTTCTCTTTTTCTTCTCATACTCTCATTTTCACCGTTGCATCAAATAATTAATGGTTAGATTTAATATTTTAAAAAATAGATATCCACCTTCTTTCTCTTATTTATGTAATATTATAATAATAGTTTTAAAATATGAAATTTGAATCATTAGTTATTTGATCGAATGGTAGATCAATACTGCAAAGAAAAAGAAAAAAAAAAGATTCTGAGAGGATTCAAACGCAAGATATGTTATATTCCTGTGCATGGTCTCCCAATAACTTGCCTGCCTCATCGTTGATTCAGGTTTCACCGGCACGCTCTAAATAAAAGTGCAGAAGTTGTTCTTTCTAAATTGAGAAAAATCATCAATTGTAAAAGTGAAAGTAAAACAACCCAAATGGGGAAAACTAGAGCCATCATCCTTTCGTCAAATGTCGGAAGACTCAAAACCGCGGCATGTTGGAAAACCGGCAATATAACGGCGTAAAAACGTGGTAGTAAGATATCAGCGAGGCAAGCCCATCAAAATTGCACCAAATTCGAGAAAGTATCACAATTTCAGCATTTGTAAGTAGGGCCAGATAGAGCCGTCACGAGGAAGCTCCGAGTCAGTGAATCAACAGCCCCACCGAACTGTCCATTATGATTGACAGCTAATTAGTGTATATTTTTGTCTCAACTCTCAACTGTAGGCCCACGTCATCACCAACCTGTAAGCCTCTCTTCTCCCTTCCCCTTGAGCTGTAAATGTTCCAAAACCCCACACAAATTTGAAAACACTGAGCGCTAAAGAAACCTCAACTCATCTTCTCTTCAGTTGGAAATATCTCTTGTTTCGTGCCTTCAATTCTCCCGAGTTTGAACCTTTGGCTCTTGATTTTGATATGGCGACCTTTGCAGGCACCACCCAGAAGTGCAAAGCCTGTGAGAAAACAGTGTATTTGGTGGATCAGCTCACTGCTGACAACAAGGTTTACCACAAGTCTTGCTTCAGATGCCACCATTGTAAAGGTACACTTAAGGTGAGATAGAAGCATCTCTTCTTCCAAGAAATATACGATCCGACATGGACATTGCATTGCATTTGTACTTAGTGTTGTCTGTTTGATCTATGATGCATTCGGGCATTCATCTGCTGTCACGCTCTCTGAAATGAGAAAACGTATATTTTATGCGTTTTTTGCCTTTGATGATGATCAGCTCAATGCAAGATGGATTTATCCAGGAAACTTGCTGATGATATGCTCTGCCAAAGCTCTCTGTTTCCAGTTCCGTTTAAGATTCATTTATTGTATTCGATCTACGCTCCTTAGGCTTCACATTCCACTGATGATGATGCTTTTGATAGTCCTTATGCATGATCCTATGAATTTGTCTGTTCAGCTGGTAGTAAATGGGTGATGGCTTGATGAACTATTCAACTAAGAATTAATTGCTGTTGCTAAAACTTTTTGGACTATAATTATTTAAAAAGTTTTGAACTTTGGATCTGAGATCATACCAGTACTCTAATTGATGCTTGTTCCAAAGTGATAGCTGAGTTTGGGATGCATAATTATCTATTGACAAGATATACAACTGGTATACTTTAGAATTCCTTTTGAACCTTGATAGCGGCACATGTAAAGCATCCTGTGACATGCTGTCTGATTTTTCTTTCGTTGGATGGATACTGGAAATTGGTTTCAACCTTCTCGTTGGTCTCATTATATTTTGAAATGCAGAAAGATTAGCATCTGATACAACTTTCTTTTGCTCTTGTGTATCGTGCATTAGTTGTCACCCTACATATCCTCATTTATTAGTCCTCTTGTGCATCCTTGCAGCTGAGCAATTATAATTCCTTTGAGGGAGTTTTATACTGTAAGCCTCATTTCGATCAACTCTTTAAGATGACTGGCAGCTTGGAAAAAAGTTTTGAAGGTGAATTGCTGTCATTGATATTTTTCTAAAACTTATCCACTTCAAAGTTCAAATCTATCCTCAGCATGTCTATGTTTTTTCATTCATTCCTCTAACTTCTGTATTTGTCACTTGTAGGTATTCCAAGAACTGTTAGAGTTGACAGATCGGCTGATCAGGTATTTTCACATCCTTAAAAATGATGTTAACTGCTTGTAAAGGAATTTTTCTACTGCTTCATTGATTTCCAGTGCACCTGTGATGACGCTTTTTCTGATTTGAGAAATATGCAGGTCCAAACTAACAGTAAAGTTTCAAGTTTATTTGGTGGAACTCGAGAAAAGTGTGTTGCTTGCAAGAAAACAGTTTACCCGATTGAAAAGGTATATAAATATCCTTCAGTGAACTTTTTCCATAGCATTTTCAAGTCACTTGGTCACTAAATTGATGCGTGGAATGAAACAATATGTTTTTGAATCTCTCAGTTCAAGTTCTGCTTTATGCTTTCAATGAACCATATCTTCCTAAGAGTGAAAATAGAAGAATCTCAATATTTGTTTAGTATGTCAATGGTGTGCCAAATATTGCCGATGTAAGCTCTTGGATTTCGCTCTCAACAAAGTTTGATCAACAGCCCATTTTGTGGAGTTGATCTTCCTTTCGAGATCCAGCTACTCTATCTGATTTTACGTTCAGTTTTCCTTGACTGCACCAGAAATGGAAAGTCATAAAGTAAAAGGTGAAAAAAGTTCAGATTTGACACTGGAAATTAAGTTAGAAAAGTTACTCCGTGTCCAATTATTTTGTCTATCAGGAATATTAAGTAATATCTTTTCCTGTATTCTTGTCATGACTTCCCTATCATTGTATGATGTGACTATCCAAGAGCTAGTATAAATGAATAGATAGTTTGGAGGCAACCAACAAGCTGTTGGTTGAGATGGTAAGTAGTCTCACCTCCTCGTAAGGAAGAGAACACAAGTTTAAATCCTGAGAGTGTAATTATTGGAAGGACTTTAACCTTAACGCTTCCGCCCCATAGAGGCTGGTCTTAAGCCCAAAACAACTTGAGGATACTCTGACTTACACCAAAGATAGTCTAGAGGCAAAGTTGTCTCAGAAATTTGGTTGGATATTAAAACCTTGTTTCCTGATGGTGGAAAAGAGGTATCCATAATGAATTAGTGCAACAGAGAGGAGAGAAGCATATATGGAGAGGAAGTTGGATTAAATTACTGGTCTTGTCAGTTATTGAAACTACATGTTCTGCAACATTATACAATACCATGTGTACATATTAATCTTCCCTGATGATATGTTCTTCTGCAGGTGGCCGTTGATGGAAGTTCTTATCATAAGGCTTGTTTCAGGTGCACTCATGGAGGTTGTGTAATCAGTCCATCAAATTATGTGGCCCACGAACATCGCCTTTATTGTAGGCACCACCATACTCAGCTTTTCAGGCAGAAGGGCGACTTCAGTCAGTTTGACAAGCATGAGAATGGCAATGGGGTGGCTGAGAACACACCAAGCGAGTGATACTTCAACCCATCAAACTTCAGTGGCCATGCACACGAGACTTGATGATGGCATTCTCTGTTAGACATCAAATGCAGAAGTTGTTTCGATACAATACAGATGTTGTTGCAGTTCTCCTTGTTTATTATGTATGTAATATTTTTGTGAGGAAATATTGTAACAAAAGAACTCAGATTTTGTGGGAAACTGAGGTTGAGTATTGAGAAATAATTGCTAGACAGTTTGGTATCTGCTATTCAAATGATAATCATGATGATGTATTACCATCCCGCTTTTAAGATTTCTGGAAGCAGTTACCTTTCTCTTTTGCTGTCAGCATTATCTTTTGGATATAATGGGCCTGTGATGTCCTTCTGTTTTGGCTTAAATCCCAATAATTACAAAGCTGCAGGTGTAGAACTAATGGCTTTTCGTGATTTGAGTTTGACAAACAGATGCTATTCTTCCTGGTGCTATAAAATGACCATTCTGAAATCCGTTGAGTATATTGACAAGGAATGGTAGAAATTTTTTGTGTCAAAAGAAAAGGTTGAAGCTGTTTGAATCTTATGAAATCACCTGAGCAGTCCATAGCCACTGTTTGATTCCATGCCTAACTGCTTTGACTTGTGGTTTATAGCATGGAGTAGCAGAAAATTATGAAGTTTGAGTTGGGGTTGGCCTACGGTGGAGGCAATGTGATGGAAGGTTTGATCCATTGTTATATATTGTTATATGTTAGAAGCCTGCGAAGCTACGTATAGTTTCTTAATGAACCTTTTAATTTTAGAGGCTAGTTTCCTGTATACTAGCTAGCAGCCTAGTGAATATAACCCGTTATCAGAACATGAAATTTGCTGATATGCGATGATTGATTTGTTTGAGTGCTCTTATACTTACAGCCTAAGAAATGTTAATTGAATTAGTTTATTTATTAGGGGAAAAAAAATCTCTGTTGCCTTTATTCTTTTCTTCTTTTTTTGGTTTTTTTTATGGGGGGGGGGATGTTGTCTTTATTTCGCTTTAATTCCCACCAAACACTTGCATTCCAATAAGATAAATTAAAGAGATAATCAAAGCCTAGAAATATGATGAGGAAGGTGAGGATGATCTTTGTTGAGGAAGTGCGATGTCAAAGAGGCAAAGTCAAACTCAAAAAATGAAACAGAGCATGCCTTGGTCGAATGCTTATGCATATCTAAGTTCCATGATTGGTCATTATAGTATTCCACAAAAGAGAAATGGAATAATGGAAAAGTAAAGAAGGACGGAAAGAAAAAGTTGGCCTAATGTTATTTGATTTTCTCATAAGAATGACAAGGCACTTGGAAAAGAAGCCGAAGCTTGGTGGGCCCTGCCTATGAAGCTCTGTTTTTCTTTTAAGGCGGGGAAAGAAAGAAAGACAGGTAATAATAATGCCAACGGGCCATGGGATTTGCTTGTTCTTGTTCTTAATGCAACAAAAAGAATTGTGGAATCATATGATGCTGCAATTTAAAGCACATCAATTGCACCTGCTTTATTCATAGCCTCGTATCCCATGTTTTTAATAAGCCTCTTCTTCTTTTTTAAAGATATTTCTTAAACTTTCTTTATTAAAGCTGTGCAATTTCCTAGTACAAAAAAAAAAAAAGCTATACAATTTCTTTATTTTCAAAACTTGATTGTGCTTCATTTAAAACAAGAAAGTTAATTACACATATTTTTATTGAGCTTTCTTAAAAACACAGAGACACCTTTTCAATCTGCAGAGAAAATTTTTATATTTTAGAAATAAATGATAAATGTGTAATCACAGTGAATTTAATGTGGATTTATGGTTTATATGTCACACGAGTCACATAGCTAACAAAATTTGAAAACTGAAATTCTACCCATTTATAATATTTGCATTTTATTAAAACCTGAGCAGAAATAGTGACAGAGTAAACACAAATTTGAAAAAAAAAATTGAAATAAATTGCACAAAACTCAAAACTTAATAGTGAGTCGTGTGAATTTTTATAAATTTTATGTGATATTGATATTACTTATTTGCGTGATAAAATATAGCGTACTGCGGGCTTTATTCTTTGGCATGTAGGTGCTTCTTTAAATAAAGGGACCATATCAGAGGGATATTTAAAAAATGAAAGCAATGATTAGAATTTAAATTTCCCAAACATTTCAGCGGCCAATTGGTTTTTGCTTTGGAATAAAGAATGCAAACCAACTTCACTTCTTCAAAGAAATTTGTTGCTCTTGTTTTTGGTAACCCATAACACAAAGCTGTAATCTTCCCTGCATAATTTAATCGAAACCCCTCTATGATCTTTAGTCTTAGAGAGACGCGTGCTACAATTTAACATTTACGGGGGAATAAAAGATGCAGCCACAAAATAATAAGAAGAAGAAAAACTAAGAAGATGAAGATTTTGATGATGTTGAAGCCTGGTTTGATATAAAAGAGAAGAGCTTGGATACATCACTTGAAGTTGGATATGTGAACCTTTGATTTGATATGCACAATTATGCAGAAGGGTTGATTTGGTTGTAGAAAATGAATTGAAGTGTGATCTCAGTTGCAATTGTAACTAGCATTTCTGGATTTAGTATTTAAAAAAGTTTGAAAAATCTATAATCCAATCATGGAACTTCGATGTGTCAGTCCCTGAAGGCAAGGCAGAGAGCTCCATGTGGGTTATTCCGCAAACACAGATCAGCTTGATGCCTCTGAGATGCTCTGTAATGAAGGCTCCCATGTTCTTCCCCTCCCTCCATTACTCGTTCCTCTTCTCCTTCCTCCTTCTCTCTCCCTTTTCCTCTCCTAAAACATTTATACAAGTCATACTTTCAGAACATTAACATAAGTATGAACTTGTAGTACATAATGATCCCAGTATTTACATATAGTTTGTCTGGTACCACTATTAAATATTTTTCAGAACCCAAATGACTAATTTCTTGAGATTTGCTGTGGCTGATGTAACGGTTCTGATATATGATGTAGAATACGGGTAATCAAGCTAATGAAGGGTTCAGTGGTTTTTCATTTACCCTTAAAAATATCAATTGACTGAAACAATAAGAAACTTCCGAGAAAGCCAAACTTGGATAGAGATTAACCTGGCTGTTCTCCATATCATGGATCCTGGTGATTGTCTTCATCTCAAAGCTTCGTCTCTCTGATTCTGACAAGCTTTTCTTCATCTTAGCTTGTTTCTTGGCCCACAAACCCCTCATAACCTCTGAACAAAACAAGCACAAGAGAGTCATAAGAGGGAAGAGAAAGAATCAAAGTTTTCAAGAGTAGAGATGAAAGGAGGGGGAAGAGACCTTGAGAGGTGATGAGTCTATAAACATGGCCGAGAAGGAGGGAATCCGACGGCTTAAGAAGCTTGATGCGAGTGAGGCGAACAGAATCACTATTGTGTTCACGGTGATGATGATTGTGTTGGGAAGAACATAATGTGGAGGAGATGAGGAGGGCCACATAGTGACCAGGGTTGGTCTTCATGATCTGAGAAGCAGTCACCGGATGATACATCCTCTCCACTTTGCCATTAGGATGCTGTACCACCAGCGTTGCTGCATCAATGGCCTGGCAATTTCCCATCCCCCCTCTCTCTCTCTCTGTGAGAGTGAGGAAGGTGAAAGAGAAATGTTGGAGGACGCAAGGAGGTGTTTATAGCAGCCTCACAGTGCCAAACAGGGTTCAGGGGACACACACAAACTAAGATCCTGTGCAAGCCTGCTTATATACCCTCCATTGGATTCTCTCTCCCCTCTCTCTCTCTCTCTCTTTTTTTTTTAAATGTAGATTTGATGCTTGACATTTTTTGTGTCTTCACTGAACTTTTATCAAATATATGACGTCTAGACAGAAATTAAAAAGGTTTCATTACGTAGTACATTAACAACTGAGGTATGAATGAATATCAGGGCTTCTGTGTCTCTCAAAAGAAAGTTATGTAAAAGAAACTACTCCTCTAGTTCTAAATATAAAACCTATTTTATAATATAATTTATACAATAAAATAAATCTTATATTTAAGACCGGAGTATAATGTTATAGAAATCATGTGAGGTTGATTGATGCTCATAAAATCCATAAATTGGAAGTGAATTAAGCATAGAGGATCATATTTGAGGGCTGACGTGGTGAACATTGGCAACGGATTGATGTGAAATGCAGGCCTCACACACACACACACAACATTCTCTTTGCTCTATCCATTTTTGTGGGCTCAATCACTTCTTCCATCCCATCTTCGTATTAAATTATGTATATTATTATCTAAACATTCACGCATCCTGAATTATGAAGAACAGAGTGTGATATGTGGAACTTCGATTTTATATTTTGATTTAATAAGTTGTTTCCTTTTATAGGTAGGAGTGCATTACTGGTCAAACGGCCATAATCCCAGAGTGAGTCCAATCATTATAGTCAAATTCTTGGTTGCATTTTACCATCTTTCGTAATCATAATGCTACTCGTCGGGCAAATGGAAGATATATGCGGATAAATGTTGGCAGGGCCAATTCGGTATAAGTATTAAATAAGTCAAATAATTACAATATTTAAGAGATTTCACTTTCGAGGATTTAATGGGCGGGTCAATTTATCATTAATATTTACAGGGACCACGCCATGCCCGCGGCCGTTGAGGTGAGTGGTGTGGGATGATCGAGTGAATGTGACTATATAATATTAAGCTAAACTTTATGTTTATCGGAGGGCCTTAGACTTTTATAAGATACTCTTCTAGTTCTATTTACATTTCCCACATATTTTATATAAATCAAGAAAAATATTAAAATGTATTAATTTTTTATTAAAATATAATAATTTTTTAACTTTACTCCTATTTAATATATACATCTTTCAAAAAAGATAATTATATACGCTTTAATAAATTAAGAACGAAATAGTTCATTCACATTAAAAATTTAATTAAGTGATTTATAAATGAGACAAAACAAACTTTTTCTCCCTGTCCTATAAATATAACCACAAGAATAACATTCACTTTTATCTAAGTACTCCTCCGGTTCTTAATATAAGACACATTTAACTAATTTGATTAGATTAAGGAAGTTAGGTGAGTTAGTCAATTATAATAAATGTGACATGTTTTTCCTAAAACACCATAATCATCTTTCTTAATACCTTCTCTCACTCTTCTACTTAATTATGGTTGAAGGAGCATACATAGGGGTAATTTAGAGAAAATTGATAAATATGATAAATGGGTCTTATATTTAGAACCAAAATCAACTCAACAATTGGGTCCTATATTAAGGACCGGAGGAGTATTTAGTGAGTTTTTTTTCCTTCCAATTTTACCATGCATATTCTCTTTCTTCTTTGATTTATTTATTACATTTTTTATTTATTCTCTTGATTAGTAAGGGCATATTTGAAAAAAGAAATATATGTCTTACATATTTATTGTTTTAAACTGATTTTAACTAATTTCTTGATGAACGTAAATAGATAAAATTTATCTTATATTTTGAAATGGAGGGGGTACTAACTTCAATTCTTAATATAAGAACTAGTTGACTAATTTAAGTAACTTAAAAAATTTTATTAAGTTAGTTATTTGTAATAAATAGATATCCCTAAAATATTATTGCTAATAATGTATATTGGTTAGAATTATTATTTAATAAAATATTTAACATGTACAACTATCATAAGAACTATCTTAAAAAAAAGATAAATATAAAAAATAAAATGAATTGAAACCTTATATTTTATATTTAAAATCAAATTGAATGTCAAACTAATTCTTATAATAAAAATAAATAGTAGCATATGAGTTAAATTTTACAGGGACATGCTGGATGATCGAGCGTGGGCCACCCAAGCTGTCGTCATTGATGTAGTGAAGGACTGGAGGGGCTGTTTTTCGGCCCTGTAATTATGGAACATTCGGTGTTAAATTTCATTCCCCGAGCACCGCATCATGGTTAGTGTGCGTCGCGTGCGAAGCTTCCCATGCACACTGGTTCGCCTTTTGAGCGTTTATGTTATTAAGACGGTGTGAGAGTAAAATCAAATCATAGTTTAAAAAATATTTTTTAGAGAATAGATTTTGAAAGAATATATTTTTTTTAAAAAGTAAGAGTGTTTAAATAGTTATTATCAGAAAAAAATTTTATATATACAAATTACTAAAAAGGACATAAATTAATATGATAATTATATAAAAAATAGATTTTATAATATATTTTAATTTGAAGAAATAAAATTGTTAATAATATATTTTTTACGAACATAATTAATATATAAGATAATATAATTATTAATTAATTAATATATGTATATATATTTATAAAATATAAAATTAAATATGTTTATAGAAAAATAATTGAGGGGTGTTAAAGTCATATTACTGTTGGGATTTACTCTGACAGGCACAATTATCCTCTCCAATTTGAGTCAGAAGTAAAATGGATTCACTTTTTCTAAAATCATGGTTTGAAACCCAAAACCATGATTTTGGTCCAAAACCGTGGTTTGCTGATTTTTTTCCTGCAAATTTTTTACCCAAACTATAGTTTGGGTGCCAAAACCATAATTTCAGGTATTTACCAAACGGGCCCTAAAAGGGAAGCACCCCACATTGTTATCTGGGCCTGCCGTTCTCATCCGTGGCCCACTTGAAGGCCCACTTATCCCCCCCAAAAAAACAAAGGTCAAAGTATAGATTACACAGTTGACATGATGTATAGATATACCGTAATTTTTTGAAGGTATCATCTCTTTTCTAATGTGAAATGATAAATGCTGGCAAAAATAGGATGAGAAAAGTACTAGTTCATGAGGGTAGCTAATAATGCGTCATGTTTGATTCCGTTTAGTAGTCGTATGTTTTATGGTGCAGAGATAACTTCTTCTTATAATTTTAATGTTGTTAGTATTTGTTTCGCAATATTTCCAGAACAACATGTCTGAATTAATCATTTGACTTCATGAAATCCATTCACGTCAGATATCCACATTCAAATACAATGCAGAAAAAAGAGGAGGGTGGGGATCATGGAATGCTAAGGTTGTTTAAATATGGAACCAATGATTTACATATTACCTTAACATATCGCCAAAAGAAGGCAGGCAGGCAGGCAGTGTCACATCTCGTTGTCTCCTCAGATTTCATGCACCCTATCTCGCTTCTCTAACCCCTAAATAATAATCACTAATGATTGCTGGTCCAAAAAAAAAAAAATCAATAATGACAACTTGGTAGTTTATATTTAATCCCTGAATATGCAAATCTACACTTTCCGTCCTACTCTATTTTACTAAATTATTTCTTGCCTCTTCACACCAGCTAGAGCCGGGAATCAGGCCGGCCTGGCCCTCCAGGGCCGGCCCTTCAGGGCTGGCGGGCTTAAAAGGGCCGGCCCTCCAGGGCTGAAATTTTAAAAATACCCCAATTTGCTAAGCCCGGCCCTTAAGCTACAGGGTCAGGGCCGGCCCGCGGGCTTTTGGCCCGTTTAAGGAAAAATACTATTTTTTTATATTTATCAAATTTTTTATAAAAATATAAAAATAAACCAATGAAATTATTAATAAAAGACATAAATATGAATAAAATTAAGTCACAAATATAAAATATCATCATATATAAATATTCATCAACATCTAAGAACATCTAAAACGTTCATTAACAAGATAACAATATCTAAAAGTTTTATCTATAATGCAATTGTGCAATAAATAAACACTATCATTAATCTTTTGAAACTTCATCATCACTATAATTAATTACTTTTCTTCATAAGTATGCTTTTCTTTCGTAACAAAAATATCAAGTTTTTCTTCTTTATAAGAATTTTATTTTTGAATTTTGCAATCTAACTATTATTTTACTTTAATGTGAGAAACATTGTTGTTGAAACTCATGAATTTCTAATTCAAATTATAGAATCACAAGTTATATAAGTATAAAAATATTCTATTATCAAATATATATATATAGTTTAAAAATATCAACGCATATAATATAAATCAAATCATTATTAAAGTCTAAATTAACCGATTTTTTAAAAATTTAATTGGATAAATTATTGGCTAAAACTAAATTTAATTTTAAAATGATAATAATAACTAAATATTTGAAATATTATTAACAATGTAAAAAATTAATAACATTAATATTATATAAAAAAATTTAAAAAATAAAAAAATTATAAAAGGGCTTAAAAGGGCCGGCCCGCGGCCCTCCAGGGCCGGCCCTTTTAAGCCCTCGGCCCTCCAGGGCCAGCCCTCCAGGGCTTGTTTCTCATTTTAAGAGAAAAATATCAAGCCCGGCCCTCGTAATTTCAGGGCCTAAACGGGCCGGCCTGATGGGCTTGGCCCGTTTTCCCGGCTCTAACACCAGCGGTAGTGCATTGAGATATCCAAGAACTCTCTCTTTTGATTATGAAGCAAATGGATTCAAATTTAAAAGGATACTAAAGTATTACCTCCAGTCCTAATTATAAAACCTTATTTGAATTTTATTTTGATCCTAAATATAATATCCCAGTTTACTTTATCTCTCATATTTATCTTTTTTTTAAGATAGTCCTTATAATAATAGTACTTTTAACCAGTATATTTTATTAGTAAGGATATTTTAGAAAAAACAGCATTTATTTATTACAAATAACCAACTCAACTAATTTTTCTAATCTACTCAAATTAGTCAACAGGCTCTTATATTAAGAACCAGAAATAGTACTAGTTAGAGTGAGAGTGAATTTGAAGATGACAACATCAACCTCACTCAAGGTACAATATAAGATTATTTAATTTATCAATTAACTGAGTCTACGCATCATGGATTAGATCAATGGCTTCACTTCACACCTTTGATGTTTGTTTTTTTTGGCTACGCATAGTATCCTCCTATTTAGAGTTGGTAATAGGAGCCAACCCGCCGATTATGGGTTGACCCGTGGTGGGCTCAAAGACCGACAGGTCGATCCTAAAAAGACCGACTTCTGGCGAGCTAATATTTTTCCAACCTAGACCTGCCAACCCACTATTTTTTTTTTAAATTTTTTTGTCCCTTTTGTTTTCTTTTAATAAAATTCATTCTAATTCTTAAACACCTAAAATAAAATATGTATATAGAAATTATCATAAATAAAATATGAAATCCAAAGTTCCAAACATTCCAAAATACTACTATAAGCATACATGATACATCATCTTAAATGATTAAATATACATCCCAAATTAAAACATAACGAATCTAAATTAATAATAATACAAACGCAATGTTATAAATCACTATCAAGTGCTCAACTATGAGCCACCATTCAATGTTAATATAATTCAAAGAATGATATGAAGATGTGAAATTATTTGGTTAAGCTTCATAAGTAGAATCACCTTCTTTTTGCTCAACTAACTTTACCATAAGTAAAATTCATAATACAAAGCAAAAGATATATTATATTATGGTAATTTTAAATAATAAGAATAAGATAAAGGACCAAAGAAGTAAACATAATTATATTGGGGGAGAAAAAAATTTAAAAAAATAAAATAAATAAAACGGGCTGACTTGCCAACCCTACGTGTTAGCCCATCACGAGTTCAGTCTCGGCTGTTACAAGCTCAAAAGATCCGTTTTAAAATGAGTCTGATTTTTATTAACCCAACCCGCCACTTCTCCCATATTACCGATTATATTCCTATTAGAAGCAATTCTATTCAAAATACCGTCAGATATTAAATATGAACATATTTTTTAGAGGGATTCAAATATTAGTTTGTAACGTTATTTATGACTCATGATGTTAACATTGTTACTCGTGTTTCCAAATGATGGACTCCGTGATTACCGTATCAAAGGCAAACAAACATTTTATGATAAGGAAAGATGTATCTGGTGAAAAGAAATTTGAAAAAAAAAAACATTTATAAGTACATAAGTTCGAATGATGGAGCTCGTTGGGCTGGGAGTCATTAATTTAATTGTTTTCTTAAAAAATCAGGTTGATTTTGGAGACGGAAAAGGTAGCGGGAATCATTTTGACTACGATTTGACAGTGCTTGCTAATTCTTTGAGGAGGCCTTCATGTTTCATATCCGAGACATGGTTCATCAATAAGAGTTAATCTAGTTGGTACGAAGTCAGTTCTGGAGGCATACACTAATCTTGGTGAACTCCCAGAATCCAATTCATCTAAAACTTTTCCAGATATAAAAAAAAAAAAAATCCGGGAGATGGTTCAACTTAGAAGGTTTTGCTGGCACCAAGGAGAGCATCACTACTGATCAATGGGAGGTAGCTTTTCTCCTCTATCCTTCCCATCCCTTCCCCTCCACCGCCCATCCTGACTGTTAAATTAATATTTAAGCGGTCCAAATTCTTGTTTTTTAAAATTATAGTTTAAATACTTTGATCAATGGCCTTAGGGCTTGGCCAAAAATATAAGGCCTTAGGGCTTTTAAGAAGGTGCTATTTGCATTCGCAGTGATTACCGTAACATGCAACGAAGGTCATTGGAATAAAGATCGACACTTACCATGAGACAGCTCCAAAGGTAAATATTACATATTTGTGGGATCTGATGCGTATCCATCGGCAAGGTATTAAGGCCTATAAAGCATGGTTGATATGAATCGAATGAATGACACAGGAAATTTTCACATTACTAACACGAGTACAGCTCTCAAGATTTACATAGAAGAAAGCAATAAAAATAAATGGTTTTGCAGTACTCTTAATATTCATTTAGCTATGGCGTGTACCCAGGTCCTATCTGATAATGCAAGATCAAACAATGACCTTTTAAGACTTGGTGAAGCGACATCAATTTGAAACCGCCTTAAAGTTCAGCTCTCAGCACAAAATTACACAGATGGGAAATATTTGTTTAGATTGAAAGGCAGTGAATAGAACTCCTCACTTCTTGTGTCACCCTTGAAAGACTTGAACTTGTCCCACCAATGCTTCCCCCTGTCTTTCCTAATAGCTGCATCTCTCCTATGAAGAGTGTTATCCAGGAAAAATGCCACAACACCGGCAACGAATGCTTTCGATTGGAATGGGACATTCACCATATCATTAAACTGCCCAAGAACACAAAAGTATCAGTGCAAGTGCGAACTCCGCCAAAAACAAAGATTAAAATGCAAGAAAAGACTGCACGGTGGTGTTTTAGATGTTTAGCTTTAGAGTAAAAACATCTGTTCAATTCAGCAACACGAGTTTGACTCTCAAAAATGTTCGTCTGCACATATAGTCGAAAAAACTGAATCCAGACACCTACAGAGCTGCATCTAAGTTATCCTTTTTAAGAGAAATCTCGAGTTCTTGTATCATATATCCTTACCCATCTTCCACCTGTGTGGACTGGACCAAAACCATTAATTGCAGTGTACTCATTGAAGTACTGTGGCACAGACAACCCCAAGAAGATAGAGAAGCCTAATATGAATTTTGTTCTGAAGCTGTTGAGGTTGCAGAACTGAAGAAAACTAAGGCCTCCCGCACCTACACATAATGAATGAAAATGGATAGTTTTTTTTTAGCTATCAAAACAAATTTGGGCCTTCAATAACTTTGCGAGTCAATTTATAAATCAGACTTACCAACGTAAGCAAAGAATAAGCAGTATAGCGCAGCAAAAATGGGCGGTGGGATGGAAGCAAAAACTGCTCCAAATTTCCCTAGACAACAAGATTCACAAGTTTTTCAGGGAAGGAAAAGGAACTATGGAGGCGGACCAACCATTTATCTAAGTCACACGTATTGCCTAAATACTCATACCGCACCAACTCACCAAGAATTGAAAAGAAAATCATGAATCCAGCAGATATTTGCACAACTCTTCGACTGCCAACACGAGTCAAAGCCAGTAGACCTGCATTTTCGCTGTACAGAATGAAAGCAAATGGGTTCCATCAACAAATTGCGTCTCCTTTCTTTAAGCAGAAAATACAAAAAAGTTTGAGACTGTCTTACACAGATACAGAGGATCCATTGACAGTTCCAAACAACCCTGATAACAGTATGCCAACTCCCTGAACATAGATATTGAGAGGCAGAATCAGATGGTGTCAACAATAACTGAAGCAAGAGCTCACCAAAATTATCTATTGCATTGTGCTACTTGAAATGGCAGATGAAGACTATAATTAGAATTACATTTCATTATTACTCCTGCTATTATCATTATTTATAAACTATAAATAAATGAAAAGTTTATTTATAGATAATCTTTTTGGCCTGAACATTTACAGATAGAGATAGTTAAATGTTGAAGCAGCAATTGTACCCATCTTAGCATACCTGCCAACCAATACCCCGACTGAGAACAGATGGCGGTAATGGAGTTGCACTTGCATACCGATATACAGCAATAAAAGCTCCACTAGACTGCTTGTAACAAATAAAACTGTAAGTAGATTTACTCAACCAAAAAAAAAAAAAAACAATAAGTAGATAATTTAACTTTGGCAAGGCATAATTATTCAAGGAAATGGCAAAATACCAAGCACAAGTTACTGATTCTCAGCCAATGCACAATTAAGGAAGCCATATAATCCCAACCATGCCACTAAGCACATAGTTATTTGTTAACGTGTTAATATCAACCTCCCCTAGATTGCATTGAAGGAGACAATCTTCCCATTATTACATTGAACTTAACAGACGAGAAGTAGGGCAATAACCAAGACCCTTAACCCCACCCCTTCCCCCCTTCTTTTTTTTTTTTTATTTGTTTATACAGTCCCATCCTTTAGACCATTGACCACGACCCCAAAATGGTTTACAGTGATTTATTGCAAAATTTCCTTCTCACTATTGCTGCTTCATGCAGCCAGTATATCCAATATATATTCAGGAAAGCAAAGGAGATTCTAGGTATGTATTTGTAGGTTCCTTGACACTACTTATGCCAAATGACAAACTAAAGTTAAAACTTCTCTCAGAGATAAAATTCAACTTTAGCCTCAAAGGTTTTCGGGAAACGTATGCTAAAAACCTATTATACTTGTACCATTTTAAAACGAAAGTACAAAATCATTAAATGATCATGGAAGCTAAAGAAGGTTGTAGCAGTATATGCTGTCTTAGATGACTATCAACAACATACAGATTGGAATTCCAAGACAACCAATGAAAATGATGGATACGGAAGCTAATAAATGATTGTCGTATGGCAGAAAACCACTGAAGAAACAAAAGTGAAATTCCAGTTGAAACTTGAAACTAAAAGGAATATATTACCTCTACGAGAGAAACAAAGGATGCCATCATCATGGCAAAGGCTTCGCCAGCATCAAATGAAGGCGCTCCCCATTGAAAGGGATATGGAATTCTTATCCTGGAAAACGAAATTCACAATACATTATTACCCTCTCCTTTCAATTCACAATACAAAGGCTAGAAGGTAAGCATGCTAATAAATTTTTTATTTAAAAAAAAAAAATCAAAATCTCACGGATGCAATTGAATCTTTCTTGAAAAAATATCAATTACATTCCTCTACGATTGAAAATAGTGATAATTATATTACAGAAAAGATTTTCAAATGACAAGTGTGACATAGATGGACCAGATAATGATTCACTTATTCGTTCGCTCTAGTTCACAACACAATCAACAGCCTCTGTGCATACAATCAACTCGTCCAGAATAACATGGCGTATGATTCAATAGCTGGGGTTTTGGAGGAAATACAAAAATCTAGCACCTAAAAACATGAATAAAAACGACTAGTTCAGATAGTAAGGTATAGGATTCGTTGAATCAAAAATCTCTCTCCATATTAAATAAGATATGCAATTTCAGTGCCTGACAAGAGTCTCCTCGAACTAGTATCGCTTGGAACTCTCAAAGCTCCACGCTGAGATTAAGAAATATAAAGATCAGGCTAAACAACAAGCGTCTTGTCCAGCTTCAGTACTGAGCATACTTAACACCTCCCCCCTTGCTATCCTTTTCCTTTTTATCGGTGGGAGCAACTTAAATTAACTAAACAGTAGTTACAGGGAAAAAAAACCATCCAGCATTGCTTTTACAAGAAATTGCACAACTAACCAAGGGGCGCCATCTATAAGTCCAGAACGATCAGTGCGGCAGGTAGCCTGTGTTTTTGGTGCAGCATGGTTATAGGCGCCTCCAACAGTGAGTAGATGAGCATATATCCACACAATTGCAATTGTAAATATAACAGAAAAACGGTCAAAGATATGTTTTCCTGAATGGAGCACATGGGGAATGTACTGCATGACAACCATTAAACATTATCACTATCAGTCTTACAAAAATCATCATGCTATATACCTAAATAAAACCAAGATATCAAATCAACCATTATTTTTATGTTAAGGGTTCATGGCCATAAAGAAAATGCTAGTAACTAGACATGTTTAATAACAGTGTATTGCACAGTTAGTAACTTTACCTGTGAAACAAATACTAGCAATATAAGCTCTGGCAATCCAATCTCCACACATTTAGCAACCTATACCCAAGGCAGACATCAATGTCAAATGATCTTATCAATTTAACTCTCACGAGAACATGTGATAAAGTAACATAAGGCTTACCCCGGGAAAACCTAACTCATACAGCCCAAAACCAACAAGGGATACCAAAGGAACTGCAGAAAGTGGACTTAAGAACCTGAAGAAAGAATCGGAACTTATATCACTTATTAAATTTACATCCAAACAAACTAATAATTTACTTAAACATGAAGACACAATTTTCATTTCAAACACCAATCCAGATCATAACAATAATTACGTCAAAAGCAATCACGTGAAAATGAGGTGAAAAAGCATAACCCATCAACTTACTACAAATAAATCCAAACCAACCTTGCAACATTACGCCAGAGGCCACTAAAGCCTAATACTATTTGAAGAGTTGAAGCAACAATAAGAGCTCCCTGGATTGCCCGCATTATCCTCTTGAATCTCTGAATATATTTTGAAAAATAAAGATTCAGAAAATAAAAACGAGCATACAGTTTTGATCAAATAAACATATAATAATCCAAAGCATTAATCTGGGACTGGGACTAAAATTCATTCCCTTATTTCCAATGGATTTGAACACAAGAGGTTAATCTTCTGAGGACAGATAATCTAAAACCAAGGCTATAATTGATAACAACATTATTAGAAAACATATGGCAGTTTGCTTATTGGTTAGATCTAATCATATTACAACATTAAATGATGTAACAAACAAATCAACCATGCACCAGTTAATATAAGAAAATGGATTCTGATCCACAAGACCTCTATAGGATCTGCAACATCACTGAAGCGACCAGCCAGAATAATTGAGATAGTGGTAGGGACGTAGGTGTAAGACCCTCCAATTACGGCAGGCAGTCGAGTTCCAAACAGTGTCTGCAGCAATGTGTTTATTCCCGCTACAAAGAGTAGTGTTTGGATAACTTGTGCCTTTTCCTCCTGCAAGAAAAAGTAATGTTGATTTTCTTTCCTTTTCTCTTCTAATTTCTGGCCTATAAAGCACGATTTCAATCACATGGTTGGATTTTTCTGTTATTATAATCTCAAACTAGATCTTAACCTAGTTGCTTCTGTAAATTTTATCAGTTACTGCTTACATTGCCACCTCCCATCTGTGGAACAAGAGCAGAAGGAATGAGCACAGTTGTGCCAAGCATCACGAGATAATGTTGAAAACCAAGAATTATGGCCTCAGCTGCACCAGAATGTCCCCAATCTTTGTCAAGTTTAACGAAATAAAACAAAGGCAAATATTTAAAGCTAAATTTTGCAGATCCAACATTGAACAAAATAATGCAGACAAGGGGGTAGAAGAGGTGTTGTGAAATCATAAACTATGTAAAATGATGACAGAATATGGCAAATGATTTTTCCAAAAATTTCAATCACTTGAAACTTAAAAGTCTAGGAAACATTATCCAACTAGCAGCTCTGAAAGCATGGCTTCGGTGGTGTCACGAAATCTCCAAAAATTTCAACAACTCGAATAATATAATTCAAGAGTAAGAAATTGTTAAGCGAAAGAATATTTTTGAAATTTTCATATCAAAGGTCAAATTAAATAACAATTGGATTCTCCGAAAGGTATATAATCTAAATGAATGACATTATTCCTTTTAGCTTTGAGAAGCCCATGAGGTTTTCCCAAGCCGGGAAGAATCTCTGAATTAATTTGAAACATGACTTGTGAATTAAATGGTCCAGAGATTTGGAAATGAGAAGGTGCTTTTCCAATAAATTTGTTTTATTTCCCCAGTCATGCGTTCCTTGTGGTGCTAGACATAAAAGAATAACAGGCCTAGAATGGAGCTCTCCCGCCCTTAAAAAGAAGAATAAGTTGGCTTTAAGGAAGAAGCGCATAAAAAATCTGGCAAATGCAAGGAAAAAGAATTTACGAAAAAGTAACTTTTGACAAGTAGACAGACAGACAACCGTCCAAACAAACAATACTTGCATAACAAAATATGCCTTGAATATACCATGTGAATTGACAAGAACCAGGTTTAAAAAACACGATTTCATCTTCAAAACGTTAAGATTTTCAAATATAAGATCAGCAAAACTCACGCCATGGGGGAGGACTCGTCATGCAGTAAGAAATGTTGGGCAGCTGATCCTTCGGTGGATGTGGCTGAGGCTCATCTGCTTTCGCCGGACCTCCTCCTCCTGCCATAATTTTTCTCTCTGACTAGCGTGCTTTCTAACCGCGTCGCACTCTGGCCAATAAATTAAAAGGACCACTGAATCTGAGAACCCTGTGAAGCTCAAATCTGACAGCAAATCTGATCCCCCATCTCAAAGAGAAGGCTCAAAAGAAAAGGAAGAAAATATTCACGAAGAAGAAGTCCGGAACAGTGAGCTACCTAACTGGCTGCCTACTGAGCAAAGAAGAAAAAGACGGAAATGGAACTACACTAAAGGGAAATAAGAGCTGAAAATGATAGTGTAACCTGAGATTAGCTGTAGGCAAGTGAAAGTAATACTCACAATAATTGCGGCAATTCAGGAAGAAAGAAGAGAAAAGGTACCTTTTAGCAATGTTTCAGAAGCAAAATCAAGTGGCGGACTATAAAGTCAAAAACGCAGGTGCCCCACACCACACCAAAAGGAAATGCTGAGAGAAAAGGGGAGAGAAAGGAAACGCAGGAGCTGTGAGCGTGAGGAGTAAAGCAGACTCCAGAGCTAGGAGAGACGATAGGGGCGTAACAGGAAGAGCAGAAGGGCACTTTCTATGAAGAATGGAGCTTCTCTGTCTTGACGATAGAAAAAGAGAGAGAAAGAGAGCTCCTTCACTCCTTATTGCTCAATCCGTGTCTCTTTCCCTCTCTCTCCTCCGACCTCATTCACTGAGCTAACAAACATTTTAACATGGGAAAATGACAATAAAATACCACTTGAATTCTAAAAGGACAAATAAGGGACCTGAATAAGCAAAATGACAAATAAGGCACTGGGTACCAATCTGGAATTCATATTTTCGGCCAAAAGACCAAAACGCCCTGATGAATGCGGGAAGACCAAAAGCTGAAAGTGAGAGAAAGGAGAGAGGAAGACCGACGCAGTGAGAAAAAGGAGAGAGGAAGACCGACGCTGATGAAATGCGGGAAGAAGGAAAGAAGAATGTTGGAAATGCTATTATCTTACTCCTTCGCATCACCATTCTGTAGAGATTGTTGATTTTGGTTGTGGGAAAGAGGATTTGTAGTGAGAGAGGGAGTGAACCGAAGCGGAAATCAGCAAGCAATTACGTAACGTAACTGCTGTGATGTGCCTGCTGGTTTTTGGTAAATCCCATTACGTGAATGGTAAATTTCACTATACATGTAGTTAATTATGAATTTTACAAAATACATATTGTGATTTACAACTTTTGTAGTGAAAGTGACTACTTTGTTAATGGGTTTTGCAACCTGTTTTCAGGAGATAAACAACTTGTTTGTAAAAACTAATAAAAGTGACAACTTTTGTAGTCACGTTGAATCAACTGGTTGCAAAAGCCATTTAAGAAGTGGTCATTTTCACTATAAAAGTTGTAAATATCACTGTGTATTTTGTAAAATTCAGCGTCAAATTTTATTGATTTTTAGAAACAAGTTGCTCATCCCCTGAAAAGAGGTTGCAAAACTCATTTAAGAAGTGGTCATTTTCACTATAAAAGTTGTAAATATCACTGTGTGTTTTGTAAAATTCAGCATCAAATTTTATTGATTTTTAGAAACAAGTTGCTCATCTCCTGAAAAGAGGTTGCAAAACTCATTTAAGAAGTGGTAATTTTCACTACAAAATTGTAAATATCACTGTGTGTTTTGTAAAATTCAGCATGGAATTTTATTGGTTTTTAGAAACAAGTTGCTCATCCCCTGAAAAGAGGTTGCAAAACTCATTTAAGAAGTGGTAATTTTCACTACAAAAGTTGTAAATATCACTCTATGTTTTGTAAAATTCAGCATGGAATTTTATTGGTTTTTAGAAACAAGTTGCCAATTCCTTGAAAAGAGGTTGCAAAACTCATTAAGAAGTAGTAATTTTCACTACGAAAGTTGTAAATCTCACTATGTGTTTTGTCAAATTTAGTAGGAAATTTTATTAGTTTTTAAAAACAAGCTGCCCATCCCTGAAAACAAGTTATAAAACCCATTGAATAAGTGGTCATTTTTACTACGGAAGTTGTAAATCCCACTATACGTTTTGTCAAATTTAGCGTGAAATTTTATTAGTTTTTACAAACAAGTTGTTTATCTCCTGAAAACAGGTTGCAAAACCCATTAACAAAGTAGTTACTTTCACTACAAAAGTTAAATCACAATATGTATTTTGTAAAATTCATAATTAACTACATGTATAGTGAAATTTACCATTCACGTAATGGGATTTACCAAAACCAGCAGGCACATCACAGCAGTTACGTTACGTAATTGCTTGCTGATTTCCGCTTCGGTTCACTCCCTCTCTCACTACAAATCCTCTTTCCCACAACCAAAATCAACAATCTCTACAGAATGGTGATGCGAAGGAGTAAGATAATAGCATTTCCAACATTCTTCTTTCCTTCTTCCCGCATTTCATCAGCGTCGTCTTCCTCTCTCCTTTCTCTCACTGCGTCGGTCTTCCTTTCTCCTTTCTCTCACTTTCAGCTTTCGGTCTTCCCGTATTCATCAGGGCGTTTTGGTCTTTTGGCTGAAAATATTAATTCCAGATTGGTTCCCAGTGACCTCCTTGTCATTTTGCTTATTCAGGTCCCTTATTTGTCCTTTTAGAATTCAAGTGGTATTTTATTGTCATTTTCCCTTTTAACATTCCTGTTTTTCTTTTTCAGTTTTATTTGTGTAGACTTTATTGTGTTTATAATTTACTTATTTATTATTGCCGTTTTTCTGGGTTACACTTCGAGGAAGAGGCAGCTCTGGGAAGGGCGCCGACGAGCTACGCGAGTCGCTGAGAGAAACGTAACGTGGCTGTGGGACCCAGAGCAAGCCACGGCCAGTACCCTGGTTTCCAAATGCCCACTAGTTTACTAAAATTTTTCCGAGTTATAAAACTTGGGTGGGTGGTAATGTATGATTTCCAATAACTACAAAAAGTGGTTGTATCCTTTGGATTTACGACACATGGGTACGTTTGGCTTGTGACGGTGGCAATGTGCAGGGGAAAGATGGTTATGCTACTATTTACAGTGTGTTGTGAGTGACATTTGAGATCACGTGGGAACAGGAGCATAGAAACAGGCAATGCTAAAAACATACGAAGTCCAATGCGTGAAATGTGAATCCCGGTTATCACCCCAAAAAAAAAAAGTGAATCCCCGGTGGCGGGTGGGGGGGAGTTGGGAGATTTCTTTGCCAGTGCATGCAAACAACAAAAACCAAGTAACAAATTATTACATCCACTTTGTTTAATTTTTATTTTAATTATAAGTATAAAATTTTAATTTATTTGGATTCTTATATTTATTTATTTTTTTAAGATAGTTCTTTTAATATAACAGTTCTAACTAATAATTTAATTGACAGAAATATTTTTAAAAAATAATACATATTTATTATAAACAACTAATCTAATTTGTTTTTTTAATTTATTTAAATTAGTCAACTAGTTTATTTAACACAAAAAGTATTTTATTTTGGTTTATGTGAAAATAGTTATGAGTAATTACAATAACGAGCTCTTTGCCGCTTCCGGCCGCCACTCACAAAGAAGCTAGCATGCACGTGGTCGTGGTCCTAGAGACGCTAGCCTTTTATTTCAGGCTTGGTCGTGTTCACATTGCTATTAATTCTTTTTATGTTCTCATTATATCAAAGATATTTCATCTACCTCCAACTGAGACTTAATATAGGTGGCTCTCTCTGGCTAATATAATGTTCAAATAAAATTCGCAATGCGTTACACAACTCTCATGTTTTCGGCAATGCTTAAGGTTAATGTCTTGCCTTCTCAAGCGGAGCACAAAAAATATCTCATGGAATGTTCATTTTAATATTGACTATTCATATTAATTTTCAGTGGCCTAAATTCAACTTAATTTTTTGTATTTAAAACCATTTTTATTTTAATTGATCTAGAATTAAAATTAAAATAATTTTATAATTAAAACTTCCTTTAAAAAAATTAAACTTATCATTTAAAAAAATATAAATTAGAAATTTTACATCCATATCATTTAGAGTGTCATCAACTGTGGAGCCTGCCCTAGAACTGGTTTTGATGCTGCGCATGATGAGGACGATAATAACTATTCTTCCGGTTCTTAATATAAGATTCTTTTAACTAATTTGATTAGATTAAAGAAGTTAGGTAAGTTAGTTAATTATAAAAAATATGACACGTTTTTCTTAAAATACCATAATCATCTTTCTTAATACCTCATCTTTCTCTTCTACTTGATTACAGTTGATAGAGTATCTATATGGATAATTTAGAAAAAATTAATAAATATGAGAAATAGGTCTTATATTTAAGACCAAAATCAATGAACAATTAAGTCCTACATTAAGGACCAAAAGAGTATCAAATATCAACCATTTAAATTTAATATACATGGTCAAAATTTAATTTTTAATTTTTTTTGTTTTCTAAAGTGTTTTCTTTTAATAGGTAGACAATCTAAAATAAATGTAATTTTTTATTATAAGTTTTTCTAAAATGATTTTATTGAAAAATTATTAATTAAAAAATTAAATTTAGACTATTAAACTATATCTAAATGGTATAGATTTTACTGTAACGGTAAAAATTAAATAGTTATTATTATGATGAATACTAAAATTGGAGTTAGACCCGTCCGGTCATGAATGCCTCCGTGCAATGGCCTCTTTAAAATTACAACGCCGCATTCATCCCCTGCAGATGTAATGATCTGAATTTCTCAGATTAGATGTCGATTTCCAGCGTGTCTTTTCCGATCCTTTCTCTCCGTATATTTATATTTCCTCGTCATCATCACAGATGTTTTGATCATTTGGTCTTTCCGCAGATTGCCATTTGATTTGGAATTAACACGATCCTTTACAATCGAAGTAATGATTATGAACATTTTTTATTGATTTTAAAATTCTTATTTTAAATTCAGATATTTATTTTATTCTCTCATTTACTTCACACGCCACTTTCTGTTTCATATTTTGCCATCAAGTAAAAAGTATTATTCATAGATTTTAAAGATGTGTCAAATGATTGTTTTCTATTTTTGCCTCTTATTTTTCATCGGATGCCCCCAAAGTGAACCTATTCAATTTGCCTCTTATAATGCACTCATTAGGCGTCAAAAAAACATTTATAAGTACTGTATGAGATTAGTTTCACATAAACTTAGGGCCCGTTTGGATGAGCGATTGGAAAAGCTACTTATTGGAAAAGCAGCTTATGGATAAGTGAAATGGGATATAAGCTAAATTGAATAAGCTGAATTGTGTTTGATTGGAGTGGAGTCAGAAAGCCCGTTTGCAAAAGTAAAATGGATAAAAAGCTGTTTGGATTATGGTTGAGTAAAAGTAAGTTTGGTTGTAAATGACTAAAATGGGTATGAGTTTTAATAAATAGTAAAAAATAGGAAAAAATATTTCACATAATACAATGGAATTAAAATAATTTAATACGAATAAGTGAATTAAATTTTAAAATTTAGAGAAATCTAAAAAATTATTTTAAATATAAAAGTGAAAGAAGGAAAAAATCGAATAGAGATAATATAATGATGAAGTAAAATTTATTTAGTGAATTAGAATTACGAACTGTAGAGAAAATCATAAAAAATATTTAAGAAACGAAGTGCAACATGATAAAAAAAAAATAACATATACAATAAATTTAAATTAATTTAATACGAAGAAGTCAACTAAACATAATTTAAATGGATAACAAAGTTTTGAACTCCAATTGACAAAGTAAAATAATAATATTACATAATTAATTATTTGATAAAAACTATGAACCAAGCCTCCACATAATTATTTGATAAACTATGAACTCCAATTAACCACGCCTCCACGCGCTGGCTCATAACCAAGCCGCTGGTCTGCTTTATCCGCAATTGCCATGTCATGGTACTGGACCGAATCATACGGCCTAGACCGATCTGCTCCATGCTCATAGATCGGACCGGTCACCGAAACTTTCTAGGGCGTTTGACTCAGTAGCCCACAGAATCATTTTCCTGCGAAACCTTCGAGAGAGCCACACCCAAGTGCTTCCTGTCACGGAGGAGACGCGACGGAGCTCACGGCAAGTCTCGGTGGTTTCTGGGGACGGAGGATGAGGGGAGGCAACTCGCGTGAAGGACCAGGCTTTCGGTCACTCCAAGCCACACCCAACACGAGGACCTCACGGCGGAGACGCGACGCAGCTCACGGCAACTCTCGGTGGTCTGACGACAACGCGACGGAGGAGGAGGCAGGATGAGGGGTCGCCGGTCGGGTAGAAGGGAGAGCAGATGGGAAAGAAGAAAAGAAAGAACGAAGACTCCAGAAGAAGAAAAGAAAGAACGAGACGCGAAAGAAAGGCCGAAGACTTCAGCAAAAAAAAATGAGGACCGGCTGATAGGATCCCAACGGTAAAAAATAAAGAGCTTATCTGATTCAATAAGCCAAAAAATTGGCTTGGGCCAGAACGTGCGTTGAGGAGCTTAAAATTCATAAGCCACTTTTTTTTCCAAGCCCATCCAAAACAGCATCTGAATTCCAATCGGGCTTATGCTGATTTTAAGCTACTTATAAGCTCATCAGAAGCCCAACCAAACAGACCCTTAGATCATCTATGATTTTCTTGGTCACGTAACAAATATTTTTGCGATCATTATTATGAAATAATGGAGGAAGTAATTTGTTAAGCGCGTGCGTACGTAATTATGCATATCCTCCTGGTCCCTATTACTTGTGAGGAGCAGAGAAAATATTTATTATAGTTTGGTAATGTTATCTCTCAAGTTTTAACATTTGTTATTCTTTTTTTATTTGGTCCCCCCCCCCCAAAAAAAATTTCAGACAGACTTAGTATTAAGGACAGACTCTCCTTAATTCCGGTTTAAAAAAGCTGAAAGTTACTTGTTGGAAAAACCAGAGGAAATAAATAACTTTTATGCATGCATTCCAAAATTTTAAAATCTGACACATTAAAATCTGACACATTGTGATCAACTAAAGAATCCACAAAAAATACGGCGGGTGAGAGGCAAGTAATACTAATTAATGCTACTGTATGTCTTTAATATAAAAACTGGTTGATTAATTTAAGTAGATTAAAAAAATTAATTAATTTAGTTATTTGTAATAAATATGTATTGTCTTTCCTAAATATCCTTACTAATCAAATGTATTGACTAGAACAACTATTATTGTAATGACTATTTTGAGAAAAAATACATAAATATAAAAACAAAGTGAACTAAAGTTTTATATTTAAAACTAAAATAAAAGTCAAATGAGTTTTTATATTAAGAATTGGATGTAATAAATTTTTTTTTGGCCAACAACTAATTAATAATTGCGGCTTGTTTTTGGGTTGAAAAGTAATCTTTTCAACTTCGGTTGTTGACATTATGACAAAGGACAACGGGCGAGCAACTTTAGCCGAAAGCTAGTGGGCATTTGAGCAATTTTCTTATTTACGCACGCAAAAAAAAAAAAAAAAAAAAAGAGGTACTACAAAATTATACTATTATTATAACTTATAAATGTGCATTGAGCGGTCTTTTTTTTTTTTTCTTACCAGAGCATTGAGCGGTCTTTTAGCTTGTGTTATTTGGACTCCGTTTGATAACACACGCACGAGGGGAATAACAACTTGTTGAGAGAGGTATATATTACATATAATAAATTTAGGAAAAATTAGTAAAAAAATCTTTGTTTGAAATTTTAATTGGCCAGAAAGATCTGAAATTATACAAGTGCAAGTATGATCTATGAGAGGTATATTGCACACAGCGGATGATATGTTACACTCACGGATCCTACTTGCACTCAGCGGATGATATGTTGCACTCATGAATCATGCTTGCACTTGCACATTTCATGTCTTTCTGGCCAATTAAAATTTTAAACAGATATTTTTTTACTAATTTTCCCATAAATTTATGAGATAATTAATCTGTAAGTCCTTGTAATTTTAACCAATTGTGAATTAGGTTTTTATAGCTTTTTTTTCTTTTTATTATATGCTTATATTTTCCCCCTATACCAGTATATAATCGGCATATAATTTTGCAAAAATTCTAGAAAAAACTCTTGGAATATAGAAAATTCGAGATTGGGTCCTAGAATTTTGTAAATGACAGAAAGGGTCAATGACCCAATCTGTCATTTGTAAAATCAAAAGGAATTAACAATTTTACTCTGACTAAACAAAAGTAAGTAGTTATTCTTTAAACAAATCTAGATAACACTTAATGATTAGTTGTGGTTAATAAAAAGGTACCTAACTACGAAAAAGTGAGTAGTTATTTTCTACACGAATCTAGATAACGCTTACACAGTTCTAGTGATTACATGATTAGTTGTAGTTAATAATAAGGCACCTGACTACGAAAAGTGAGCAGTTATTTTTTACACGAACTTAGGTAACGCTTAAACCCTTATAGTGATTCCTTAAATTATTGTAGTGAATGAATATAAATGAGGGCAAAGTTGTTAATTTCTCTTGATTTTATAAATGACCGATTGGGTCATTAACCCTTTCTGTCATTTATAAAATTTCACGACCCAATTTGAAATTTCTTATATTCTAAGAGTTTTTTTTTGGATTTTCCCTATAATTTTTCTTTTTATCAGAGAATTTTTACATCTTTTTCTGGGCTGATGAACGAAATTGCCCCATAGTCTGGTTTAAGATGCGTATAACTCATTGCAGGTTGTTTTATGACTATTTTGCCATTTAACTCATATGATCAATAATTACTACTACTATTTATCATATTTTCCCCCTTACCCATAAAATTAACACGTATAATTAACCCATATATATATATAACATTATTTTTTTGGTCAAAATATATAACATTATTTAAATATATTGATAACACTTTCTTGAAAAATACTCCTCCGGTCTTTAATATATGATTTAATTGTGAAATTGATTTTAATCATAAATATAAGACATATTTCTTATATCTATTAATTTTTCCCACATCATCCCTGTTGATATAATCAAGTATGAGAGGGAGGAAAGATATAATGAAGATGATTAAGGTATTTTAGGAAAAATATGTCATATTTGTTATAATTAACTAATTTATCTAACTTTCTTAATATAATTAAATTAGTTAAAAGTCTTATATTAAAAACCGGAAGATTATCATATCAAGTTAAGCCTCTTGACCTTTTCTTTTAGACTTCTAATCACCAGGAGTCATCTGGTGGATTTATGATGTGGAAAGGGAAAGGGAAAGGGAAAGGGAATCAATTAGGGTCCCTTTCAAAAGTCACTCATGAAAGTGAATATACTAAATAAGAGAACAAGAAAAATGAATCCGAATTTTCTGACAGTCTCGCATGAAAAGCGCAATAAGAAATTATTGACTACTTAAATGAAATATTTTTTTCCTTTAAGCGACGACATTTATTGGTGTGTATTTTTTTTCCACACTAAAATGACCAAAATTTTAAGAAAAAGCCACTACAAAAATTATCGTAACATTTTAAAAATATATTGTAAAAAGGCAACTACTTTTCCCAATATAATTGATGAGAAAGATAATTACAATTATTTAAGATATTTGTCAAAATATGTGTCAATACTTAATTAAATGTTGGCAAAGTAAAAAAAAAAAGTGCCGTTGAGTTATGCATTGTTTCTTATAATAATTACACTATAAAATAGGTCTTATATTTAAAATTGAAAGGAATATCTTGTAAAATGATATATATATATATATATATATATATATATTATATGAAACTAGAGGCGTTGAGGGAGTAGTGCCCAAAGCGCACACTTTAGGTAACACTCAAGCAAGATGATGCTCTCTCTGTACTTGTTATTCCCACTGACCACCACACACATTATAAGAAAGAAGTTGGCCGTCATGGAAACATTCATGTTAGATTTGTTATATTCACATTATGTTTTTTTTTTCTGGGTTAAGGAAAATATTTAATACTCATTAAATAAGTTGTGCTTCAGTCTCATTATTAAAAAAAAAATCTGAATGGACCATCCCTTGAGGTTAATTTGAAAATTATGGATTATGTGATTAGTAATAACGGTCACTTACAAATACTGATTGGTCCCGAAACAACTTGTCTCTTCCGGGAAGGGAAAAAAAAAAAGAAAGTTTGATCAGCTTGAGGTTGTCTTTTTCGTAGGATTTGTGAAATGTGTCCAGGTCACCTTTCCTTGGGATTTAAGACACGTCAAAGTCATATAGGTGGGCTTTTTGTCTCTTTGGTATTTATGGAATGATCACAATATTTTTTCTTTTTTTTTGCCAACTGGAATGATCACAATTTAAGTATATTATTAAACTGAGGTTATCGAAATCACAAAACCCTAGTAAAGAATAAAGAAATATTGGTGAAAACAGAATGAGCTGACGGTGGAATGGTCCACAGAATTAAAAGGAAAGGTTAGAGAATATTGGGAGCTCTCTGAAACAAAGGGTTTGTGACGAGGGAAAGAAGACAAGGTGCGCAACGTGGTCGTTGCCCTGTCGCTTCATTCCAAATGCCCACAGATTAAAAAGTTAAAGCACATTTAACATTTTAAAATATTTTTTAGGTATATATAATACGTTAAAATATTTTGTAATGTATTTAAAATTTTAAAGTATTTTTTAGTTACGTTTAGCATCCTGAAATTTTTTTTAATTTTGATACTGGATCTATTAAAAAAATATTTTATAGTGTTAGACGTATCTGAAACAAATACTTTAAAAAAATTAAAGATAACATAATTAATCAACACACATTTCAAGGCCCTCTTTCAAAATTTTCTTAAGTATTATGTCGCTGCATAATTGATTGCCAATCCTTATGTTAGTTATGTTTCCTTTCTGTTTTTGCTTTCAGTCGCAATGGAATGGCCCATTTCTTTGGTTTATTTGGTTTTTCTCAAATTAACCTGCCGTAATTGAATACACTTTTTAAGTTGTGTTCATTTTGCTTGTTATAATGAAATTGTCTGTTGATTAAAAAAAAAAACAGTGTTTATGCTTTTTATTTTTTTTAGGGGTTAAGGTGTGATTTTGATCTTATTCTTATTTTTTAGGTGCAATTTTGCCTTTTATCTTTCTAGTGGTGCAATTTTGATCCTGATACTTTTTTGTCAAGTTTGACCTTGAAAGGCAAAATTACACTTAAAGATTAAGGACAAAATTATACTTTAACAAAGATGAGGGGTAAAATTTTACTTAAAAAAAGATCATGAGCAAAATTGCACAGCTGAAGATTAGAGACAAAATTGCATCTTAACTTTTTTTTTTTTTAATTTCATTACTCTCTCATATATCCTTACAATAAAAAAAACAACAAATTTTTATTTTTTAAAACCTTTCTTCCGTTGCTTTGCATGTGCAAGCGACGCAGACGCCACCCGCATGTTTCTTAATATATTTGCTATATAATTGTTAGGATCACATTAAAACCGAAGCAGCCCAACAGCTTCAATCATACACGTGAACGCGCGCATACACTTCCCAGGTCACTTTTTTCTTATCGATCTCTCCTCCAAATAAAAAACAAAAATCCAAAGGTGCAGACATTGTGCCGCGGAGCTGTGTAAAATTACACTTGAAACCCACGAGTTGGGGAAAATGACAATACCTTGGTCCTTAAAAGACAGTATATGTATCATGTATTTTAAGACCTTCTTCACAACTCTCTGTTTATTAATTATATTAATTAATAATGTTAATAATTATACTTATTTGGTTCTTAATATAATATATATTTAACTAATTTGATTATATTAAGGTAGTTAGGTAAGTTAGTTAATTATAAGAAATATGACATGTTTTTCCGAAAACACTTTGATCATCTCCCTTAATTTTCTCCATCTCTCTTCTACTTGATTATGATTGAGAGAATATCTATAGGGGTAATTTAAAAAAAATTGATAAATGTAAAAAATAGGTCTTGTATTTAGAATATAAATCAACTTAACAATTAGGTCCTATATTAAGAATCAAGGGAGCATATTATGACCGGTGGTCCTAATGATTAAAACACAGGCTGTCAAGCAATCTCTACCCACAGTCCCCACCAGTGACAACAAACATGACGAAACGCCGCGTTTCATTGAAAACGAGCAGCAGCCTCCATTATGCAGCAATCATCATCATGCACCTCCCATAATGTGCTTTCTAACTAAAAGCAATTGTTTATGGGACATTATTCCAGACGTCGTATCAGAGCAGGCTTTCTGGGGGGCGGGGGCCAAATTACATGATGCCTTCTTTTTTTTTTTTTACCAGCAGCCAAATTGCATGATGCTAGTGTTGTTGTTTAATTACTGGCATTAACATTTTATGTTGCTTCCTGTTTTCAATATAAGACTTGAATGAAGGGTTTACTTTCATTATAAGCATAAAATTTCAACACACTTTATTTCTCATATTTATAATTTACTATTCAAAGCATTTTTGTTGATTGCACATGGTAAATTTTTTTTATTACGAGGCAGTCACAATACATATAATTAAAAAAAGATATTTTGGACTAGCCGACACATCTTGGTTGCAAATATCTAATTTAAATAATTTTTTAATATTTATAAATTAATTATTTAAATTTTATATCGAGTAACAAAGTTGTATTCGATGTTTCGTTCCTTGATGTAGCTCAAGTAACTATACAAAATATGAACAAAGTATCCCAGTTTCATTCCCTTCTTTTTTTGTTTTGATAGCCATTGGTATCCTCCCATTGAGCTAATCCTGTTTGAAGCACCGTCACCATATTTAGTTTTTACTTTTTGTTGAGTTGGGCTACCACTATACATTTGATCGTTAGATTGGGTAACCAATATGGGCTTCTAAATAAGGCATTATATGAAAAGCAAAATGAAACTGACCCATTAAAAAAACACAAAGATATTAGCCTAACCTAATGGTTTTGCCTAAGTCCAAAATCTCAGAAGTTCAGGTATACACAGGTTTACAATTATGTTGTCAGTTACAACGGGGTTAAGTTTAGTAGAAGAGGTTAGTCCCTGTGAGTCATGAACTAAAGTTTATATTTAGTGCTTGACGGTGTCTCGAATATCATTACCTCCAATAGAATGATACTTGTGCTTGCCCAAAAAAAAATGTTGTTAGTTAATTTTCTGTTTACAAAATTAGCCTCATTCACAAGAATATAGTTCCTCCCTTACTCTTCATACTTCACGCGTAGTATCCTTGCTGAACTCTCATGTTACTCTGTTTGTTCCTCGCCTTTCTACTTTTTCGTGTCCACACCAGCTCTAGCAATTGTCCCCTCTAGCCACCATTACTGGTATTTTTAGTATAGGTTCCGCCATCCTCTATTTGTTTTTCTGTCATCGTCTTTTTTCCAATTAAGCTTAAAAAAATCTACTAAAATTTCTTTCGTTTTGTATTGCCGTAAGATAGTTTGCAATAGTTAGATGCTTAATCCTGAACTTTCAACATTTGAATCTTAATGTTTCCTCGTGATGGTCATCGCTTGTATAAACCATATGAGCGCATCTTCTGTCAACTAGTGGGTCAATAACATCCTAGGTCTTAATCCTGAGGTTTAGAAGTAGATAGGCTTGATTTTGGGTAATTAAGTTGGTTAATTGTTGATCTTTAAGGTTTATTAGAGTTTGGATAGCATAGGTTTGGATTGAAGGCTGAAAAATAGGAGAAGTAATACTTCGGTGCAAATTGCCACTGGCAATTTGTGGAAAAAGCCGCAGCTATTTAGGTAGAATTAGTCAATTAGTGATTTTTCTTTTTGTACAAAGTGTTGAGGCAATTGGTGGAAATAGCCACGGCAATTATTGCAGAGCCAGTAAATCCTCCCCTCAATGTAAATTGCCGCGGCAATTTGAGGAAATAGCTCGGCAATTGTGCAATTCTTTAAGGCGATTTGTGGAAAAAGCCGCAGTTATTTAGGAAGAATTAGTGATTTTTCTTTTTGTGTAAAGTGTTAAGGCAATTGATGGAAATAGCCGCGGCAATTATTGCAAAGCCAGTAAATCATCCCCTTAAATATGAGAGGTTGTTTTAGAAGTGAAATTGAAGTTTTTAGGGGGAGAATTGCCTTGGTTTACTAGAGTTTGAAATTTTGGACTTGGAGAAATATTTCTAAGGTTTTGATGCCCCAAATAAGTGTTCCTAACCTCTTATTTACCCTTTTCTCTTTGATTTTGCAAGGTTAAGCTAGTTGAATCTTAAGATTTTTCAATGGTTTAGAATGGGCTGAGATTTTGACGGATTATTTTGAGTATAAATAACTTATATGAACTAGGTTAAGTGTTTAATCGATTTAGTTTTCTTGGATTAGGAGTTTTGAGGATTTTAGAGGCTAAAGTTTATGATTCTTGGAGGTTTTTTTTTATAGTAGATGACAATATGGAGTTTGGAAATGAGGTTTGATGATTGGGTTACGTTAATATAATTTATAATGGATGTTTAATCAGTTTAGAATATTAATTTGAGTTAATTTTCAAATTTGAGTATTTTTTTATGATGAACCCTAGATTGTGAAATTGGGGCTTTTGATCAATTGGTGTAATCAGGAGTCAATTGAGAATTCTATTGACCTGTTGGGATAGTTTTTTGAGTTTTGGGAAGGTCAATTTGGAGTTGAATTGAGGATTGGGATAAGTCAAGGGATTTAAGTATCCAATTGTTACTGTTAAGCATTTGATTGGTTTGTTAACTAATATGTGGTGATGTGTGTGATTGGTGTATTGTGCATGGGGTAGTTTTTGTGGTAATTGATCCTATCTTAAACAAGAGGTAACCGTTTTTTACTTATTATATATATTAGTATGTTGTTTGTGAGTAGCTTTATTATTTTAGAATTATAAAAGTTATTTTGATATATACTTGAAATTACGTTGGTATATTGGAAATGACTATATCTTGTGGGACTGCGTGTTGACAATGCAATCCTTTGATTTGTGATATACCTTAGACTTTGATTTGGAAATGGATTATAAAATTAGAAATTGACTTTTTGTTGGATTTCTTTAGCATGATGCATATTATGGGAATTAGTGAGTGAAATATGCTTATTATCGTTACCTGATGAGTGCATCTATTAATACATGATGGTTGGTGTACAATGTTTCCCCCATAAAGATGGAACGTTCCCCTTTGCTCATATCACCTCATAGTAAGGGATTGACTCAGGTTTTATCTCTCAGAGTGAGAAATTAGCTATTTTGGCTCATACTTTCCATATATTCCCTCCGTCCCTTATTATAAGATCTAATTTTTTGAATGAGTTTGTCTCTTTTTATAAGATCCTCTTTGAGTTTGTTTGAACATTTAATGCAGCATTACCTGTTTTACCATTAATTTAATGTATTTAATATATTTTCTTTCTTTATTTATCTCGCTATTACTTTCTCACATTTATCCATTTATATATAGGGGTATATTTGAAAAAAAAAAACTGCATTTGCTACATATTAATTACTTTTAACAAATTTTAACTATTTTATTAAACTGCGTAATTTAGTTAAAAAAATCTTATAATAAGGAACGGAGTAGTAATGAGGAAATGTGGTTATTAGGATTATATTTACATGATAATATCGATGCATTTTTATGAGACTTGAGGTTTTTAATGTTAAGATATGTGTGTGTGTGTGTAAACATGTTTGTATATCTGCCCCACTTAACACCTCACTAGTATATATTAGTATGTACGATGAGCTAGATTGTTGGTTACTAAAGATTTTGTCTCAATTCATGGTTAAACTATTTTTAGGTGAAAGTTCTAGGAGTGCGTTGTCAAAGAATAATTCGGAGACCCAAGCTTTCACAACTTCTTGTACTGCCTCCACTTCTTTTTGAACATGTCGAATGAATTGTATATTGCCATATAGGGCCCTTATCTTTTACATACTTTCCATCGATTAGAGATTTGTTTATTTAACTTATTATTGTTTTATTGAATTGTGTTTAAATACTGGTAGTAGGGTGGAGGCCTTAGGATTCTGCGTACTACTTTTGTGGATGAACTGTGATTATTTATCGTATGTATTATATATTATTTCAATAATAGGCTTAGTATTGTTGTTATACCTGGACTTGACGCTTAGAGGGCCAGTTCAAAGCATTCATGTTTGATAATTGTGTTAATTGGGGGCCTATTTTCTTATAACCATACTAGTGGGATTGATTCCTTCCTAACATAATTTTGTTTGTTCTAATTACTCAATCTTTTTTTAAAAAATGCTTAAAGGATAAGTTAAAACCTTTCTATTATGGTAGCTTTATGTAACTGTTTTTTTTTTTTTTTTTTATCATAGTAGAGTCTTAATTGATTTTGGAGTAAGCAAATCATCGGTTTTAGATGAAAATTTTACAACATCTTTTTTTTTTTTTGAGATTACAAGGCAAGCTAAGCTTGAGAAAAAAGAGTCAAACTAGTAAACAGAAACAAAACCCACTAATGTCTAAGCTAGGGGAGTTTGGCGATTAATTTGCAAATCCTCCAAGAAAGTCTCCCAGCATCCCGCTGGAACCTCCGGAATGAGAGTTAGTTCTTCAGCATTTGATTGTCCTTCTCTAGCTAGAAGATCGGCGCACTTGATAGCACCTCTACTCGTATGACGCAATTCAGTCTGTCCATGTTGAAGCAAGAGAGTTCTTACCTCACGGATAATACTACGCAAAGGGTGGTCAGGTGCATTTTTCCTCATGAGAAGATTGAAAGCATTTAAGGAGTATGAACTGATGATAATTTTGTCGAAACCCAGATGATATCCAATCTATAACCCATGTTTAATTGCTAGCAGCTCGGCCTCAGTGACAGAGCATAGTCCCAATGAGCGTTTAAAACCCATTATCCAGCGACCCGCACTATCCGGATTAATCCTCCACAGGCGCTTGCTGATGGAAATTTTACAACATCTATTAGGATAAGTATGACTACATGCGAGTTAGGTTATTGGTTTTACTTTTTCTTGAGACTGAAGAAGGTAGACAAACATTTTACTATATATTACAATTGTTAAGAAGATTATTTTGTATTGACATTATTATTGAAATATTTAGAGGACAAATAGGTATTTGGTCTATGACCCATTGTGCATAAATAAGGCCTGACTCGTTGCATTGTTGTGTCGTTATATTTTGGGCTTTTAGCCCTTTTATCAATAATGATGAATTATTCAGTAATTTCTTAATTTGTTTTGCTTTACCGATAAACTTAACATAGTATTAGAGGCAAGTTCAATGGGCTAAAATATTAGGAGCCCAGTTCTTGTATTTTTCTTTACTGGTAAACTTAATGTGGCATCAGAGATAGATTCAGTAGCCCAGTTCTTGTATTTTTCTTTGCTAGTAAACTTGACATGGTATTAAAGGTGGCTTCGATTGGCTAAAATTAGGAGCCTAGTTCTTGTACATAGATCTGTGAGCCACTCAGCCTCTAGCGAATTGTAAACAGGATGAGGTCGTTTATGGTCCCTATTAAATGCTGAGTTTGGGATCATGTTGTCAAACCCTAGCTCCCAAAGCCTCTTGTCTATATTACGATCGTTCTGGTGAGATAATAGCTCCTAAAAGTTCTTCGTCCATATCACGATCATTCTTGGAAGGTTCTTGATCAAGAGATTGCCTTGCTCGTTAGAAGTGAAATACGAATTCAGGATTGTTACAGAGGTGAGATTACCTTGCCATCCTCAAAATCATTGAAGCTTGGAATGGCGATATCGTCTTCCACACTGTAAAGATCACTAAAGCTTGGCATTATTCTCTCTCTTTTTGGGTGAGAAAGTTTATATATCTTTTTCTTCTTTATTTCCACTGTTCTAGTTAAATGATGGGTAGAGAGGAAGAGCCGTCCGTCACCACTAACCTCACAGCATTGATTTCTTATACTAAGGAGTTAGGTTATTGGTTTTACTTTTGTTTGAGATTGGTTGTTTTGTATAGAATCTTGGTTTGACAAGCATTTTACACTGCTATAAATACATAATTTCTTATGCAAACAATGATACAAATCAGATGTGATATACATAATCACGTCCAGCTACATTATCAAAAGGAGGCAAGGGGTGAAAATAGCAGCTCAACTTTTTCAATAAATAACCAACCATAATTAAGGTCGCCATTTTATGTGGCTGCAAATAAAAAGCAATAACGCCTAATGCCTTTCTTTAGGAACAAAGCAAAATGAAAGGAAAGCATGTGTGAAGAATAAACAGAGTTATCTAATCACTTCATATACTAAAAGTTAAAAGAATGAGCCGAGCCTATCGGTTTAACCCGTTCAAACCTGTATAAGTCAAAGGCCAGACTTATAATTTAGAGTCTTTAAAGATAAGTTGAGCTTAAAAAAATTAGTTCAACAGGCTGGCTTTGCAGAGTCACAAGCTGGCTGATTCAAACTTATTATCTTATCTATTTATATTTATATTTTTTTTCCCTAACTTCAAAAAAAACCCTAACTCACTCTCTCAGCTCTCAGAGACTTTAATCACTCGCTCTCTCTCTCAGCTCGGACGCAGGACGCAGGATCTCGAACGCAGGGCGCACAACGGTCGACGGCCAAGAGCACAGCAGCAGAGGGCAGCGCCCTCACCTCTTCCTCTCGCACAGTCGCATCTCGTCTTTCCTTTCCCGTGCAGCCGTGCTTCACTGCTCCTTCTTCCCCCTCGCCGTGCCCGTGGGTTGATTCTTGATTGTTAGTATCTTAGATTTAGATTTCCTGCTCATATATGTTACTTCTCTTTGTGTTAGATCTATATATGTATATTCTGATGTAAATGTTAGATTGACCAGTACCCTTGTGTTTGCTTGCTTCTCTTGCTGTAACAATCAATTGTATTCCTTCTTCTTTTCTCAACACTGTCCAAAGCTTAAACTGAAGTAACCCCTGTTTCATACTCTGTTGAATGCTGTAGCAGATTAAAGGAAATACTCTACTCTTCTAAAATGAATTAAAATCAGATATATGATTTTCCAGATTAAAAATTAGACTTACCAGGACTTACCAGCGATGTATGAATTGACTATTGAGGCGAAAGAAACAGCTTAAGTTGTATAAGAAATCATTCTTGCTAACATGTTGGATTAAAATTTGCCCGAGGAATTATTGTGAAGTGAATTTATTTATTTATACAATAAAATTAGACTCTATTGCACTGCCATGGATGTTTTGTATGTTTACATATGATGATGTTTATGTATGTTACTTAATTTTATTCATATTTATTTTCATTTTCATTTTCATTATTTTGACAAGATATGCAAGAAACTAAAAAAAAAAAAATTTAGTTAAACGGGCCAAAAGCATGCGGGCTGGCTCTTAGCCGGTCAATTCAATGGCTGTGCCTGAGAAAATCACCTATTTTTGGGACCAGTGCTTAAACGCCTGGCCTGTTTAGGTCTGAATCTGTGACAGCCGCCTGTTTTCCTAGTGCTACATGTACCATGCATACACCTATTATTGTCCTTCTCACCTCATTTGGTTCACAAACAAAAGTCTGCAGTCTGTGTCTCAAGTTGCCCGCATATAATTTGTATTTCACCCAATCATGTCAATGTCAACAATGACAGTTTACCAACTACTGCCACAATTTGCCCCTTTACCTTTCCACTACGGCTGTGTGAGGAGATAGGGCGTTTATCTATTTAGTATTTTTTTTTTTATCATGTCAGTGTTGTTTCTACTAGTGATTCATATTTACTGATGTAGAATTAGGCTTGCCATTGTGGAAGAATTTACAGAATTTATGATTCATATTTATTGCTGCAATAGCACCTTTTGATTTGGTTGAATATGCATTTTTCTGAGATTATGAAGTGATCTGAAGAATGTTATGCTCTTGCAAAATATGGTATCTATTCTCTGATTATTTGCATGTTTTTGATTTGGTTTTACTAGATGAGATTGGTATATAGTTCAACTCATTTGTGCTTTTGCAACGAGTAGTCATTCTTCGCAGTCTTTGAAAGCTGATTTTATTCCATAATGGTTATTGATTCTTCACTTGCTCCAAGTAGAAGACTGGTTTTCTAGATGTACGATATACACAGTGCCATTTCTTTCTATTTTCTTACCTTGTAAATGTACTACCATGCAGCAATCTGACTGGTTACAGTCATGTTTTTATCAAGAGCATTGGGAAGGACACTATTAGCTGCTGCTAGGTCAGAGACTTCCGCCTCTTCTGCTGCAGCCGCGAACGCAGCCAGGGAAGGATATAACCCTCTTCAGGAGTTTTTTGAGGCAGATAGGAGCCCAGATGATGACAAGCCTGTTGTATATGGTATGGACCTTTTCATTGCTTTAGTTTTTCCTACCAGTCTTTTATTGACCGGGATGGGATTTTGTCTATGGATATATGTGTGTAAGAGAATGGTGTTAAGGCTATGCTTGGTATAATGGAATGTTGGTTATGGAAAGGGAAAGGCAAAGGGAAAGGGAATGCTGATGTGAATGGAAATGACTGTTGTACCTTAACTAGAAAGATGAACGGACATTGTTGGGTAATGATAATAAGATATAATGGACATTTTATTCAGAAGGTAATCTCCCTCTGTTTTTTTTGGTGCGCTCATGTTCTGATTCCATGCCTCCCACCTTGACCATGCGCCTAGCATAACCTGAATGGAATGTTGAAAATATTTTTTTTTTTTGGGTGGGGTTTCAAGCAATCTGTCTGGGAGTTTGAAATAAGTTTGACCTTGTTTTTCTTTGTAATTCATAGATATAGATACAGTGGTGGACTGCGACAGAAACACGCTCCACATCAGTCACTCAGTCTAGGTCTATGTATGAGTATATGCCCGAATTGGATTTATGTACCGCTTCATTTGATGTGAGGTGTATCCTCTGTCTTTAATGTCACATCAAAGTTAATGGATGGTTTTCAATTAGCGCATCAAGCCTCTTTTTTTTTTTTTTTGGGGGGGGTGTTAAATTAGATATTAGCTTTTGGCCACCCTCACAGTTTTAAGGGTCTTATTTAACTCTTCTATGTTGTTTCATGAGAGGATTACAATGAGATCCCAAAGAAGGAAAATAATTACTAAAAAATCCCAAAAACAACTTAAACAGTATGTAATACCAAATTCCAGAGTAGAAAATGACAACTTCTGGGACTTGTTTTGTAATTATTTTTCTTCCTTGGGACCTCATTGTAACTCTCCCTTAGTTCATTGCCATTTAATTGCACTGCTGTGTTTCAGTGTTTCTGGTCTTAATTCAAATCAGAATGATCATGTAAAGATTATTATGATGAACAATTTAATTGTTGAAAATGTATTGGAAGTTACCGAACGGAATTGGGCCTAGCAGAATGGGCTAGCTCCTTTCAACTTGACGAACTAAGGTTTGAATTCCTATTGGGAAAGGTGTCTGTGTTTAGTATTCAACTGATTTGAACAGGATTGCCTCTAATAGGAAAATATTTGTGCCCAAGCAAAGGAGAAAAAAAAAAAAGAAGAAAATTTATTAAAAGTGTCATTATGCTTATCTTAAAATCGTCTTGTTATCCTGTGTTAAGCTGACCTTTCCAAGTTTAAACATACCACTTAATTCTGGCATTAGTTTTGTGACACTGGAAATATTAAAAACATAGTGAAATAGACATTTGACAATGAAATTGACATTCATGTAACTGTAAAATAATATAGGTTGGATAAATGATGGTTGAACAAATCAGAGTTGTATTGAATGATTCAGTTTAAATCCCAAGAGGGCAAACGGATTTTAGATCTATGCACAAGGATAAACTATAATGTATCCTTTCCCCCTTATCTTTTATGATAAGTTTATTTTTAGTGAAGTTCATTTTTCTCAGACATTAGGGTCTATCGAATTTGGTCTTCAGTTCACTGCTCTCTTACCTATTATAGTGGTTCTAGCTGCTACCAACATTTTTTTAATTCAATCTCTTTTGCTTATTTGTTATCATAAGGTCGGGGTTGGAAGGCCTCTGAGCTGCGTCTAAAGTCTTGGGACGACCTTCACAAACTGTGGTTTGTGTTGTTAAAGGAGAAAAACATGTTGATGACTCAACGTCAGATGCTTCATGCGCAAAATCTACGCTTTTCTAACCCAGAACGCATCCCTAAGGTGCTACTATATACTTCAGAGTTCAGATCTTTGCATTTATTCAGCTTTTCAAATAAGCTGTTTTTAACCTTTGTTTCCATGGATGATTGGCGTATAATAATGGTGCCCATTTTCTTTTTTTGGCAAGTTTTTTTACCTGTAGATTTGAACATTATGCACCTAGGTTTCTCTTTTTAACCATTTTGGCTTAGAAGAATTTAGAAACTTATCTTTGATTCGAATTGTTTGACTTGGTTGGAAGCAATAAATTACCCAACTTTTTGGCCTCACAACAACTTAACAGAACATGTTTTTGTGAAACTAAATTTTTACCTATAGCAATGCTAACTCTGACATCATGCGAACAAAGCAAATAAAATATAATATTTCTTCTAGTTTTAGTTCTAAGATATTTTTTTAGTTTAATCCAAGTATGATATTACTCCCAAATTAATCTAATTCCAAATGACCAAAAATTAAATGAATAAATATATTTTTGCCTAATAAAAACTATGCTAATTACCTATCAGAAAATGGGTTTTCATTTGTTGGAAATTGTCTATGATTGCTCTTTACATACGCCATTACAAAATAATAAATTGCATTTGCTTGGTCGATGTAGAAACTGAACCGGAGTAGCATCTTAACTATAAATATGATGAGACGTCTATAGAATCTTTTAAGTGTGAAAACATTGCATGGCATGAATGAGATGATTTGGATTGCTAAAATATTTAATTCTTAATTTAATTTGAGAATTTTAGCATTTGATGGTCAGTTTCTTTCTTTACTGGAGACCTGTTGGGCTTGCTTATTACAAAAGTAGGTGGTTTTCTCATTCCTCAGTGAAGGCAGATTATAGTCTCAATCCTTTTAACTGGAGACCTGATGGATTTGCATATTACAAAAGTCGGTAACAATCTCATTTTGCGATGAAGATAGATTGTTGTAGAAATCCTTGTTATGTGCACCAAATTTTCCTCCAAAATTCCAGCCACCATGCTGCTAATACATAATGTGTGGTGGACATGGCTTGGTCTGTACGTGTAAGTTTGTTGGGCTTGCAAGGTATATTATGGTTGGGAGAATGACAGAGCGAAAGAGCTAAATAATCAACTCATTCCTCTGATAACTTCCCAAGCAAAATAATTGTTGGGAATCTTACTAAAGGACAATTGATTCCTGTTAATTTTATTTGCATATGCTGAGAAAACTTGGGTAGTTCTCTGTTTTCCTATATGTCATGGTACTTCTGTGAGAGTAAGGGAAATTGCACTTTTGAATACCAAGGTGTGTATGGGGTTTATTAGTTTGGAATCATTTTTGCCACATGCTGAATTCGTTTCTGATGGATCACGGCAACGAAATCGTCATTGATTCTTGTTGACATTTGTTATGTTAAATCAGGTCAGAAAGTCGATGTGCCGCATCAAGCAGGTGCTTACAGAGAGAGCAATTGATGAGCCAGACCCCAGGAGGTCTGCTGAGATGAAGAGGATGATAAATGCCCTCTGATGACTTCCAATGTATATGCACCCGAAAGCATTATTGTCCATGTTGATACAGCGTAACCTTGCTCACTCGAGGGGGTCTATTTGTCTAGAAAACTTTGTTTAGAGGACTTTTGCTGGCCTGTTTATGGATTCATATTTGATTTTCCTAGTCTCAAGGTGAGTCGCTATTATTTATGAGGCAGGTAACGACTTGTAGCCCAAACGGTGTTTCTATTGAAAAAAAAGAAAAGGTTTCAAATACTTGATCATGCGACACATTAATAGGCGAATGCCTATGAAATAAGGTCATGGCATACTTCTCTGACGCCAAAGCAGTGCTTTTTATGGCGGGAGGAATTTAATTCCTAGGTTTTTCATTCTTCCTACGCCATGCGAGAGATTTACATCCTAAATGTTCAATCTGTTTCCCTTTTATCCGGAGCCAACCACATTGTAAAAGACGACAGTTAAGCTCTATAATGGAAGTTCGACAAAAGAAATTGCTTATGAAGTTATTTGTACACGAGACTTTTGTGAGACTGTTTTTTGGGCCAGCATATTTGTATACGTGAGACTAAACATATACAAAGAAAGTAAACATGCTCGCATAAGCATATGTGGTGTTGCATGGTGGAGGAAAGAATCCCAGCCGTAATGATTGCTGGAATTGGTAATATGTTGAAAATAATTTAGGATTTAAGCCAAAATTGTGGAGGTTAGGCACCGAAGATTGAGGCCACACAATCCTTGAACTTGATTGCGTTTATATATGGTCGAACGTCGCTTCCTCCAGGCATAATTGGTGTCCAAAGAACCAGGGTGTCTAGAGTTGGCCTGTTTGTTCGGAATAGTTCCAAGGAAATAAATGCATGACCTGACCGTATAAAATATTTAGAGTAAGATACATTGATTACCTTTAATTATACCTTAATTACACGAACTTCTCCTCTATTTTGAAAACATACCGTTTAATCTAATATGTTAACGCCATTAAGAATATTCTCAAAAGATTCTATGAACATAATTTTAATTAAAATTGATATGATAATAAATTTATTTACTATTTTACCCATTCTAATCAATCCCCAAAATTTACATTAAACAATATTTTATTTTATTTTTCCTTATTTTTATTTTCTTATTTTTGCAAATAGTTATTTGCTTAATGTTTTCAATCTAAACTTAATGTGTTTATAAATGTTTGTAGTGTTTAACAATTTTAAATTATAGATTCAAATGACCTTAATAATCTATAGATTTTATACTATATAGTGAGTAAAAATATGTGCTTGATATATATTTTAACCATTTAAAAAATAAAATAAAGAAATTTAAAATATGATGAAAAATTAAAATTATAAAATTTTACAATAAATTCAAAATTAATAAATTTTATAATATATTAAAAAGTTTGAAAAGTCATGTATTAAAAGCAGTTCTTGGTTGCTCTTATGATAAAGAGGGGTATTTTGGTAAAAAAAAAGAGCTTAAAAAGTTAAAATTAACAGTTAACTAATAGTTTGGATAGATGGAAATAAAATATCAGTTATACAAAGGAGGTTAGTGTAACCTGTATTTTAATTGTAAGGGAAGTCTATATGGGTTTTCAAAATAGAAGGGATGCCTATGTAATTAAGGTAAAACTGAGGGGTGGTTAGAGTATTTTATTCAAATATTTATTATAGGAAAGACGTGTTAAATTCTGTTTTGTATCAGCGGAGCAAACTGACTCTGAATGATTCTTAAAATGACAATTTTTTATGTACAAAAATATTGAGATATTCAGATGATGTGTTTTTTCAATTGTCCATTACATTTTTACTAAAAAAAAAAAGATGACCATACATTATTTTATTGATGTAATAAACGGGGATCTTGACGAATTATTGGTCCGACCCATTAAAAGCTCCATGAACAAGTCTAACAAGAAACAATCGCGATCTTAATTCTTAGATTTACAATGGGCCAGCCAGACGTAATTGAGCCTGAAACACAATACCTATGACTCAAAACCACATTAACAAGACATGACAAATACTTGGCGTTTGGTGTATCATTCAAAGCCGCAATTCAACAGAGTTGCCTGCCTTTTCTTTTTCAAATCTATTTTTAATTTAAAAACCTTATTTTCACAACTTGACATTAATAATTAATTAAAAACCAAAGTGAAATTATTGCGGAAAATGGCTTGTGTAGCGGAAACTTGGTGCTGAACGGAGTGACGGAAAGTTCAACCATGGTTTTTCCGGGCAGAAACCACACTGTTCACGTCGTGCTATGGCTTCCCTTGATATTTGCTGGAAGACAACCTTAACTTCCTCCATCATAAATGCTTTCATTTAAATCGTACCCCTCCCAAATAGCCTGTTCCTTCTTTGCCCCTAGAAAAATGTCAATTCACAAAAAAGCCCTTTCCTTTTTGGCAATCATCACGCATCAACTCCTCGTGTACTGGGGATAAAACTTATGGATCGAAAATAACCCCAAAAAAAATTAAATTGAGTGCAAAATGTTTTTAAATATAAAGGGTCTGTTTGGATTAGTGATTGAAAAAAATAGCTTATAGAGAAGTAAAATTGGGTAAAAACTAAATTGGATAAGTTGAATTGTGTTTAGATTGGAGTTCAGAAAAACTAGTTTGCAAAAGTGAGAAGGGCAAAAGGTTGTTTGGATTATGGTTGAGTGAAAATAAATTTGGTTGTAAAATGACTAAAATAGATATGAGTGCGAAATGTTTTTAAATATAAATTGTCCAAAGTAAATTTAGTTTAAAATAAAATATTTAAAATTTAAACTATTTGAAGTAATAAATTTAAAATAAATTGACGACTTTTTTTTTTAAAAAAAAGGGAAGCAGACTGTTCCCCAATCTGCCTTGAGTAAACCGGGAAAAAGAAAGATGCGAGAAACGAACAAACTCATCAAACTGGTTTGTGTCAGCGTGATCGCAAATGTGTTATGAGATGGCCGGGAGATCTCAGTGCGAAACGCTGAAAAAATAATAGAAAGTCAAAACGAGGAATGGGACCAGTCAACGTTTTGGGTTTCCCAACCGCAATCTCATGTCATATTCTCTACACGTGGCTCCCTCTGCCTCACCTGCCTGTGACGTTATCATTCTCCTGCCCAAACTGCCCGATCTGCCCCCTCTGAAGCTCTGCCCCAAGTACCAAGTACGCCTTTCCCGTTAGCCCGTATGCCCCCCTTCTCTTGCAATCTTTCTCTCTCTCCACATTTCTCCCGCTTCCTCTCTCTCCCGAGATCGAAACACCGTTCGAAATTTCCTCTTTTATTTCTCCCGTTGTATGGATCCGTGCTTCGATTGAATCCGTTTATCGTTGTGGAAAGCCCTGAATTCATCTCGGTTAAATTCGAAAAAAGTCGTGGAATTAGGGTTTCGTGTTCTTTGCCTGGGATGTTGCTGGAGTTAGGGTTTTGGGCGGATCTAGGGTTTCGCGTCGCTGTAATTAGTGAATTTTGAGGCTGCTTGGGATTTGTTGTGGGGTTAAGGTGGGATTGATGATACTCGTTGGGTTTGAAGCTGGGATTGAGGCTTGGATTTGGGAAAATGCAAGGCTATGCATGGGCGGGAAGGTGAGGAGAGGAAAAGAACTCGGCACATGTGGACAAGCCCCACTCGTGGCCAACCGATTGTAAGCGCTGCTCTCGATGTTTCTTCTTCATCTTCGCCTTCAGCTAATTCATTCTATAAGGTATGTATTCTTTTTCGGATTTTATTGTTGTTATTTTTTTTTTCTGGTTAGATTTGAAATTTTGATGGGTTTACATACGAAAAAGTTCTATTATGCCTTGGAACGTATTAAAATCTCTCCGGAAAAAAAAAATCAAATTTTAATTTTTCACTCTATGTTTACGACTAGGTCAATAGAAAAAGGGGGAAATCAAACACGATTCTCGTGACTAGGTTAATCAGTTGCCCTAATTGGTACCAATGGGGTCAGCTACCGATATGCTAATCCGAAGTGTTAGGCACTTGGAGAGAATTTTTAGAAAATTTCCTGATTCTGCTAGAATATGTATTTTTTAAATGTCGTTCTTTCATAGAGCATTTGATTGCTCGATTTAATTAATTCTTATCGAGTCTATTAGTTTCAACATTTTATTTAATCCCTAGCCCTATTGGGCAAGATGCTTCCGGAAACATGGGGGTCATGTTATCTTTGTTTATTTGCCACGCAAATTTATTTTTATTTGGGTTGGGTTTTCTTGGTTATAAGGTGGACTATCTGAAATTATAAATTTTATTCAGTTTCTCATGATGCTTTTGTTGTTTCTCTGGTATAGCTTTTGGTGTGCAAACCGTGGATTATTCGAGTAATTTCATCAAAAGATCTTGATCATCTTGCTTCTGTAATCTGGAAATCCCTGGAATATACTTGTATTCATGTTTTACTGGTTCTTTTGTTGCTTCATCATGACATTGATTTTTATGCTACGGAGAATTGTAACAGTCAGTGTCCTACAATCCAGAAATACCTTGAATGGTTTTTAATAAACTCAACTGCACAGATGTTGTTAAAGATAATCCAAGGAAAAGCTGTTTTCAATGGAAGTTATCTATCCCAAAGCGAACTGTTGATTTCCAAATTTCGTAAAGACATGAAGAAATTAACTTTCTTTGTGGCAATAGCTACGTTGGTCTAATATTATGTTAATGATTGGTTTAGCAAGGAAATGCCTGGGTTTTTTCTAATAAGAATTTTTGTTACTGTCAATCTTTCATTGCGTAAATTGTTTTCTTAGCTTCCTTGTGGATATTAGTAGTTTTTTTTTTTTACCTTTCGGGGTGTGGGATTCTTAGGATTTACAGATTGACCTTGTTGTGTTTTTATGTTTTGTTATGTTTATTCTTTGCCTTTGCTCCCCCCCCCCCCCCCAACAAGTTTCTTGGAAGATTTCTTACCTTTTTTTGGCTACCCGTAATCTTATTTTGAGATATATTTATCTATTTAAAATAATTGCAGTGCTGATATCTGGATTTTTGTTCTTAAACATCTTAGTATACAAAACAGAAATTTTGTATGTTTTCTGAGAATTCTTGTTCTTCAACATTTGTAGGACGGTCGTAAAATTAGTGTTGGTGACTGTGCTCTCTTCAAGCCACCTCAGAAGTGCCCACCTTTTATTGGAATAATTCGTTCATTGACAGTTGGTAAAGAGGGTAAATTGAAGATACTTGTTAATTGGCTTTATCGGTCTGGTGAATTGAACCTTAGCAAAGGTCTCCTACTGGAGACTGCGCTAAACGAAGTTTTCTACTCCTTCCATAAGGATGAGATTCCTGCTGCGTCACTTCTGCATCCTTGTAAAGTTGCATTTCTTCCTAAAGGTGTTGAACTTCCATCAGGGACTCCGTCATTCGTGTGTAGGAGGGTTTATGACATTGCAAACAAGTGTTTATGGTGGTTAACTGACCAAGATTATATTAATGTAAGTTTCTGATATCTTGTGTACTCTATTTTAGTCTATTACGGTGCTTATTTTTACTGCCTTGTTCTGTCTCCAAATTTCCAGGTACTTCAAGAAGAAGTAGATCAGCTATTATATAGGACTCGTATAGAAATGCATGCTACAGTGCAAGCAGGTGGTCGATCTCCCAAGCCAATGAGTAGTCCAACATCATCACAGTTAAAATCAGGTTCTGATAGCGTCCAGAATAGTGCTTCTTTTCCTTCTCAAGTCAAGGGCAGGAAAAGGGAGAGGTTGGATCAAGGGCTTGAGTCTGCCAAGCGAGAACGTACAACAAAAGTTGAGGATGGAGACTCTGGTCATTCTAGACAGGAGAACATCTTGAAGACAGAGATTGCAAAAATTACAGAAAAGGGGGGGCTTGTCAATGCTGAAGGGGTTGAGAAGCTTGTGCAGCTTATACATCCTGACAGAAATGTGAAAAAGATAGATTTGGCTAGCCGGTCCATGCTTGCTGCTGTTATTGCAGCGACAGATAAATTGGATTGTCTTAGTCAGTTTGTGCAGCTGAAGGGTTTGTCGGTGTATGATGAATGGCTTCAAGAGGTCCATAAAGGAAAGATTGGTGATGGAACTGGGTCTAAGGACAGTGATAAGTCTGTTGAAGAATTTCTTTTGGTATTACTTCGGGCACTTGATAAGCTTCCTGTGAATCTTCAAGCCCTACAGACATGTAACATTGGTAAATCTGTGAATCATTTGCGAACTCATAAAAACTCAGAAATCCAGAAGAAAGCTAGGGGATTGGTTGACACATGGAAGAAACGTGTTGAAGCTGAGATGAATATTAATGATGCAAAAGCTGGTTCTAGTCAAACTGTCCCCTGGTCTACAAGAACACGCCTCTCTGAAGTTGGCCAGGGTGGGAATAAAAATTCAGGTGGATCATCTGATGTTGCAGTGAAGAGCTCGGTCACGCAGCTTTCTGCATCCAGAACTTCCTCCGTGAAGATTACCCAGGGAGAGAATGCTGCCAGATCTGCATCTCCTGGGTCTATGAAATCAGTGCCCTCACCAACCTCAGCAACTACAAACTCAAAAGATGGTCAGCCCCGTACTGCTGTTCTCAGTGGAGTTTCTGATCTCCCTATATCAAATGCAAGAGATGAGAAAAGTAGTAGTTCTAGTCAATCTCATAATAACAGTCAATCTTGTTCCAGTGACCATGCTAAAACTGGGGGTTTTTCAGGAAAGGAGGATGCTAGGAGCTCTACTGCTATGAGTGTGAACAAAATATCAGGCAGTTCTTCTCGGCATCGAAAGTCTGTTAATGGAATATCAGGTACAACTTCATCTGGAGGGCACAGGGAGTCTGGTCGAAATTCCTCTGCACACAAAAATTCATCTTCTGAAAAATTGTCACAATCTGGATTAACGGAAAAGGCACATGACGGGGCTTCTGTTGAGGGAAGTGCTCCCAAGCTGATTGTTAAGATTCCAAACCGAGGTCGAAGTCCTGCAGAAAGTGCTAGTGGAGGCTCTTTTGATGATCCTTCAATTATGAACAGTCGAGCTTCATCTCCTGTTTTTTCAGAGAAGAATGATCAATATGATCATAGTTCAAAGGAAAAGATTGATTATTATCGAGCTAGTACTGGTGCAGATATTAATACTGAATCCTGGCAGAGTAATGATTTTAAAGACGTACTAACAGCATCTGATGAAGGCAATGGATCGCCTGCTGCTGTTACTGATGAAGAGCGTTGCAGGACTGTTGGTGATTCTAAGAAGATGGTGGAAGCATCAAAAGCTGCTTCATCATCATCTGGGAATGAAAATAAGGCAGTAAATATTCAGGATGCTTCTTTCAGCTCCATAAATGCTTTGATAGATAGTTGTGTAAAGTATTCTGAAACTAATGCTTCTTTGTCTGCTGTTGATGATGTTGGAATGAAGCTTCTTGCCAGTGTAGCCGCTGGAGAGATTTCCAAATCTGAATTGACAACCCCTGCTGGATCACCAGAAATAAACACCAATGCTGTTGAACAGTCATGTCCAGGTAATGCGATGGAGTGTGAAGGAAAGCTGGTTCAAAGTGAATGTCATGCAAATTGTGGCAATGATGAACATAAGAAGCAGGATACTGTATCTGGTGATTCATGTGGTAATAATGATAATGATTTGGGTCTTTCGGCATCTGAAGTGAAGGTTCCTGAGGAACAAAACAGGCACATTACTTCATCTACTGTGGATTTGCAGCAAGTTACAGAAGCCTGTCCAGAAAGCAAAGAAAAATCAAGTGAAATTCCAGTTGCTGCTTCTGAAAGCACTGTGCTAGAAGCCAGAGTTAGTGAATGTAGCAAACAGCTCAAGGAAAACAAAAATGTTGGGAATGTCAAGGCAGGTGGAAATGTTGATGTTAAAGTTAATGAGGTTGCAAGAGAAGTTGAGATGGACACTAATGACAACTCGACACCCCATCCCTTTGTGGAGGTTGATGTGAAGGGTGATAATTGTACAATTGAGGAATTAAGCAGTGGACAGACAGCTCAAAAGGTTCCTGTGGTTATGCATGATTCAGTGAAAGGAACAGATGAGAATGTGCTACATCCTTCTGATGATAGTGCTGGTAAGGCTGTAGAAGACCACAGTGAAAGAGAATGCAGAAAGACTGTTGATGTGGCTGCTCGAAGTCATGCAGGTCAGTCTGAAATTCGAAGAAATGAGTGTGAAAATGATGTTGTGATAATGCCTGAGAACAGAAGTATAGCTGGTTTAGCTTCAGGCGACACTGGTCTTGCTTCTGAGCATGTGGAGGAGAATTCGGAAACAAAAGAGGCTCATGACCAGCATGCTGGACAGAGTCTGCAGAGAGCTTCACGGAGCTTGCCTTCACAAGAAATGGAGCAGCATCCAGGCTCTAAAGAATCTAAATTGACCGCCATTGAAACAGAGGAAGCTGAAGAGTGCACCTCTGCCACTGCAGATGCCTCTTCCGTGTCTGCTGCTGGCATGTCTGATGTGGTAGATGCAAAAGTTGAGTTTGATTTAAATGAAGGCTTCAGTGCAGATGATGGAAAATCTGGAGAGTTCAATAGCATTCCAGTGCCTGGGTGTGCACCTGCTGTACGAGTGATCAGTCCAGTGCCATTTCCTGCTTCAACCATGTCTAGTGGTATTACTGCTTCAATCACTGTGGCTGCTGCTGCAAAGGGGCCCTTTGTGCCCCCTGAAGACTTGTTGAAAAGTAAAGGGGAGCTTGGTTGGAAGGGATCAGCAGCCACCAGTGCATTCCGACCTGCTGAGCCCAGAAAAATTGCAGAAATGCCTCTTGGTACACCATCGGCAGCTCCTATATCTGATGCCACAGCTGGAAAGCAGAGCCGACAGCTATTAGATATTGACTTAAATGTGCCTGATGAAAGGATGCTTGATGATACAGTTTCTCAAGCGAGTTGTCGTCAGCCAACAGATGGTGTTTCCTCTGCCCGCTGTCCTGGAGGTCTTGGTCTTGACCTAAACCAAGCAGATGAAGCTTCTGATGTGGGTAATTGCTCCACAGGCAATGGCCATAAAATGGATGTACAATTTCTGCAGGTGAAACCATCATCCCATGCTCATCCAAATCATCCAAATAGAGAGGCGAGCGCCCTTAGGGACTTTGATTTGAATGATGGACCTGCAGCTGATGAAGTCATCTCAGAACCGACTTTGTTCACTCACCAAGCCAGAAGCAGTGTACCATCACAGCCCCCTGCATCTGGACCTAGAACAAGTACTACTGAACTGGGAAGTTTCTCATCATGGTTTCCTTCTGCTGGGAACACCTATTCAGCTGTCACAATATCTTCAATTATGCCTGATAGAGGGGATCAGCCCTTTTCAATTGTTGCACCTAATGGGCCGCAAAGAATGCTGGGCCCTGCTACTGGTGGTAGCCCGTTTGGACCTGATGTTTATAGGGCACCAGTGCTGTCATCTTCTGCGATGCCATATCCATCTGCGCCATATCAGTATCCTGTCTTCCCTTTTAATTCTGGCTTTCCTCTTCCATCGTCATCATTTTCAGGTGGATCAACTACTTATGTAGATTCAGCATCTGGTGGAAGGCTTTTCTTTCCTACAGTAAATTCACAGTTAATTGGACCTGCCAGTACAGTTTCATCTCATTACCCCACCAGGCCTTATGTCTTTAGCCTTCCTGATGGTAGTGGTGCTGCTGATGGTAAAAAATGGAGAGGGCAGGGTTTAGACCTTAATGCGGGGCCTGGAGGTCCTGATGTGGAGGGCAGAGATGAGAGCTCAACTCTTTTGCCAAGGCAACTTCCTGTTGCCAGTTCACAGGCCCTAGCTGAGGAGCAGGTGAGGATGTTCCAGCTGGCTGGTGGTGTTCTCAAGAGAAAGGAACCAGATGGTGGATGGGATAGCTACAAGCAATCCTCTTGGCAATAGCAATCTCTAATCATACAGTCTGATGATAAAAATGCTTGTAAGTTTTCAGTTCTGTATATTCAACTGCTGTAACCTGTAGGAACTTGAGAGGAAGAGGATATATGAAAGTATATCCGGTTGCTGTGCTGATGTAATTCAGTGGAGGAAGAGATTTTTTCATAAAGCAAAAAAATATTTAAATGATATAGGAATAAGTGTTATTGCAGTTTCTTCATGGTTTTCTTTTTCTTGTTAATTGAGAAAACCTGCTTTTTTTGGCAGCATTTTCTGTGGTTACCTTTTTACATTCTCCCTGATAGATCTTTTACCACTTTTTTCTCGTTAGGTTGTCTTGGGCTCTGCATGCTGCCTAAATTTAATATTTTGTATGCTTATGTCTTGTCTTCAGCGATTTGAGGATGGACAATGGTTAGCCCCTAGAGGTCATCGTGAATTTGGGAGGCTTGTGTGGTAAGCGAGCACCTGATTATTTTCATAGGCTTCCGCCCTGTCCCTTTACTTTTGCTGAAGGAATGTAGCTGTGAGTATAGTTCGTTGCTCCTTCACTACAGTCTAGGTGGCGGCTGCACTTGAGCTTTTCCTTTGTAGATACCTTGACTGTTGGAAAGCTCTTATTGTGTGCCGCCTAGACCTGTGATAGAGTGCCCATTCTTGTTTGGACTATTTGTGGACCAGAATCCACACCATAAATAGAAGCCCGATTTCACTGCTGAATTTCTGATTTGTTTCAGTTTGCTTTTCTGTTTACTCCTTGTTGCGCGCGCACGCACACCAGCTAATTTTAATATCTGAGGTGTTTCTTATTTATGGTAGAGCTGTTGCAGTAATTTTCCATAGTTTTCAATAGGATGAAATTGCAAGCCAAATAGTACATGTTTTTACTTGGCTTTCGTACAATCGCACATGAATTTGGAGCTGGTCATGACGGATCTCGAGCTTGTGCGAGGAGCTAACTAGCCAGTTGATCTTTTTTGTATTTGGAAGTATGTAGTTGTTTTCAGTAATATTATGTAACCCATCCGCAAGTTATGCCTCTGGAATAAATGTCAGCAACTTAATCCCATGATATATGTTGAATATTTAGCTAGTTGGCTTCTATTGTAGGGGAGCAACTTGCGTTTTTTGATGTCCATATATGATGTATCCAGGATGCGCAGGAAAATAATGGTTGAGATTTACTTATTGACGATATCAATTTTTGATGCCAAAATTCTCAATATCGTTTAATTAGGAGTCTCTTAATTACTGCGTTGAAGTGAGGTGGATATTTAGCACGTCCATGCTCGCAGCTCCGGGAGCGAAGCGTTCGAAGAGATTGATGTTATCGAGTTATTGTTCAACTCTTGACTGGTTGGAATAATCAAGAAATATATAATTTATAACTATAGCCACAAACAGGCTTTTGAATATCCTTGCTCTTGATATTGAAGCACCAATTTTTAACATGTACCCGCCATCATATCTACTGAGGAAATAGCGCCGTGTGCAATCCTTCATCTGTGACGGGTCGCGGATCGAGTCATGTTCGTTTCATGACGGAGACCAGCAACATGGCATGCATCCATTAGTGGACCTGTTCGTTTCACTTATCCATGATGGGCTTCGTGTGCGTGGACCCATCATTTTGGGCTCCTGTCTCCTTTTTGTCCTTTTTTTTGTCGGACTGGGCTACAAATCTTTGGGCCCGCATGTTATTCTCTCCCCTTTGACTCTCCTGATTGTGCATTTTCTTCAAGTCTTGGTCATTGCTGTTGAGGCCATATGTTTATGGAAAAATTTCAATAAAGGCCTTAGTAGTTAGTTAATATAAGTTAACTTTCAAATTATTTCAAAATTTTAGTCAATCCTCTTGGATTAAAATGAAATTAAAGCTTTAAAGGTAAAAATATAATAATACTGGAAGTTAGATCTTTGACCTCCCATGGTTGGTCACTGAAGCTTCGGTGGCTAGAGGAATTTTCTCCTTTTTGAAAAATAAGGTGGCCAGGGGGTTTGAACTCATGACTCCTTGACACCCCAAATTAATCATATGATGCAAAAAAAACTATATATAACAAAACAAATGCAAATATTTAAATGTAAATGAACAAGTAAAATTTAACAATTTATAACAAAAATTTGACGATTTATAGAAAACATAGGGATATTCATAACCCCAAAGATAAGCGTTTAGATATAAATGAGCAAATGAAATTCAAAGATTCACAACTCAAATTCATCTATTTACAAAAAATATAAGGGAATTTCCAACTCCAAATATAAAGAGTTTAGGTGTGAATGAACAAGTGAATTTAACGATTTATAACAAAAATTCAGTGATTTATAACCCAAATTCAGTAATTTATAAGAAACATAAAAATTACAAAATATATAAGAGAATTTACAACCTTAAATACAAATATTCATGTTTCTTGTAAATCGCAAAATTTTGGTTGTAAATTGCTGAATTTTTGTTATAAATTGTTGAATTTTGCTTGTTCATTTGCACCTAAATTCTTGCGTTTCGGGTTGTAGATTTCCTCATTTTTTTTGTAAATCGTCGAATTTTTATTGTAAATCTTCAAATTTCACTTACTCATTCACTCCTAAACACTTGCACTTGAGATTGTGAATTTCTTTATGTTTCTTGCAAATTACCAAATTTTTATTTAAATTGTTGAATTACACTTGTAAATTTTTTAATTTCACTTGTTTATTTACGTTTCGACACTTGCATTTGTTTTGTTAAGTATATTTTTGTTGTATTATATAACTAAATGAATTGGTTGGCTTGATGGTTAAATTTTTTTAGTGTGCTAATGGGTTTTGGGTTCAAACTCCCTTTGACTACCTTATTTATTATTATTTTTTTTAAAAAAATGCTCCAGCTATCAAAGTTCTGGTGACTAACCACTGGAATTCCGGTAACAATTAAAATTTATTTTTAAAAAAATAAAAAGGAAGGGTATTATTATATTTTTATCTTTAAATTTTAATTTCATTTTGTTTTAAAGGGGTTAACTGAAATTTTAAAGTATTTTAGGATATTTAATTAGCTATGGGGGGTTTAGTGAAATTCTCCCTATGTTTATTTTTTGGTTTCTAGAAAACCTTTTAGGGCTATGCTAAGAGTAGTCATATTTTGGGAACATTGTTTTGGGTTCAAAGTTTTGTTTTCTATTGGTAATCATACAAAAATTTCACCAAGAGTTAAATTTAACATAAGAGGTAATTTCTCACAACGTGATGGAAATAAGATTTAAATTTCTGTTTGAAAAGATGTTTAACAATACCTTAAATAACATTGTCTTCAATAAGAGGATAACTACACATAGTAAAAAAAAATCATACAAAAATTTAATTACTTTAGCTTTTACTCTCAATAAGTTTTAATTTGATCTGTTAACTTATAAATGTATAAATGTCACTCAAATATTTTTTTTTAAAGACTACCAATATGTATAATTACCAATTAGCCAAAACTATTTAGTCAACATTTGAGGGAGGGAAAAACACAACCAAAATCAAGGGATGAAGTCGAAGTGAAAAATGAAAATTAAACTTTAAACCAAATTAAAACAAAACAAAAGAAATACTACCTCAAGTATTTAATATAAGAGTTAATTTGATTTTTATTTTAATTTTAAATATAAAATTCTAATCTTATTTGTCTCTCATATTTAATTAATTAATTATTTTTTTAAGATAATTCTTTTAATAATGAAAACTAATTTAATTGAAACTAAGACTAACTAAATTGAAACCAAACATACGCTTTTCAGCTTTTGTTATTTCTCGGATTTTCTCCCTCGCAGAAATGGATCCGGTCTCCACCTCCTCGGGCTGCGTCCGTCATTAGTCCCTGCGCCAGCAACTGCCGTGGAAGCGTCAGTTTTCCTCTCTTCATCCCCTCTCCCTCCTGTCGTGCCGATTATGTTTGTGGAATTTGTATATATTTGGTATGTATACATCTGGTAATTCGTGTACTTGAAACGCAGTTGGCTTTTCTTGAATTTCTCACCTTAAACATCCACATATGACAGGGGAAAAAGGGACATTACTGTAGTTAATGGATTTATCTTTGTTTCCTGAAAGGGGTTAACTTGGTCTTAATGGCATTCTCCTCGTTCGCCCAGTTTTACTCATTGTCTATTCCCTTGCTCCTTCTTTGTATGTCCAGTGAAATTTTCTTTAATATATAGCCGCTTGCTTTAGACTGTTGTGCTTTATTCCGGAAGGAATGTATTAATAAAAGCTGAACTTTTATCCCGTATTCACTGTACTGCATCACAACCTAAGTATACGTAATTAGAGGTTGAAATTTTTGTTGGATTGGACGTTGCGTTTGGCGTTTGAATATTGGAGGCTTTACAACCTCTTTGAACTTTTAATTATTTTGTCCGTACGCACCAACTCGTGTCCGGACACGAATAATTCTTGTTGATTTTTCCTAATAGTAGTTTTTCAGGTCACATGCGTCAGCCCCTTTTCTTAGTTGTCTGATCCCCCCCCCCCCCCCCCCGGGAACTGTGATCTTTAATGAGATTTCTAGTTCATGTATGAAATAAATATTAAATGTACGCGTGGTTAATGCTTATGTAGTTGCTGGTGTTGGTAGCATTTCTCAGTTTGCCCAAATCCTTCTCATATCCATCACCATTATTTAGTTTGTGAGTTTGGTGCGTGGCTGGGGATTTGCCATCACTATCTTTTTTCCTTGTAGCTTAGTTTTATTTACTGTTCCATTCTGTATCTCTTTTCTTTTCTATAGTACTTAATTTCCTTAATTTCTATGAAGCAACAATTCTGTTGTAAATTCTTGATTTGATTGTCATATTAATCGTTTACCCGAGTGAGAATGTGTTGAGTAAATTGAAATCTCAGTGTCCAGTTTGTTGATTCTACAACTTCAATGTAATCTTTCACTCTTGCTGACTTTACTTCTTGTCTAGTTGGATTTTAGCATACGTGGATAGCAGGTTTGTTGTTTTTGGTATGATTTTACTTAAGAGGAAAATGATTTGGCACGCGGGTGGAGATATTTAGGCCACCAATCCATTAGGAAAGCTATGGACTTCTGAAATAATAATCACTGGCTTTTTTTTTCTTTTTAAATTTCTTATCCCTTTTAATTAAGTTTGAGTCGACAAAGCAGACAGAAATACCACTTTTGTATTGGTTTCATTTGACTTCATCTAATCCTCTCAGCTCAGTTTTCTGCATTACTGTTTGTAGATAAGAACCAAAACATATTCTTTGCAATACCAAGACATGGGGGATAGCAAGCGAAAGAGAGGACGCAAACCCAAAAATCCTGCTACAGAAATCCTAGACTTGCCTACCACTGGCACTGCCCCTAATAACAATGGTAACAATCCTTCTGCTAAGGACGATGTCTTCTCTCTTGGCAGTGTTGACCTAATTGACAACACTACCTCTCCACACTACCGTCGCCGACACAAGAAGTCTACGACTCACTCGGACAAGCTTGATAACGCACCTGCAATTTCTACTGCTAGACGGGTCTCTCGTTCTGTTGACAATGATGGAAATTTTGCTGTTCCTGGTGATCCTGGGGGTTCCATGGCAGTAGCAATGGCCATGGAAACAGATCCAGCATGGGAGAGTGTTTCGGCAAGAGTGTTGCCAGCAATGGATTCTGTTGTTAAGGTGTTTTGTGTGCACACAGAACCTAACTTTTCTCTGCCGTGGCAGAGGAAAAGGCAGTACAGCTCTAGCAGTAGTGGGTTTGTGATCAGTGGGAGGAGGGTGCTCACCAATGCCCATTCAGTGGAGCACTACACCCAAGTCAAGCTCAAGAAAAGAGGCTCTGATACCAAATACTTGGCTACAGTGCTTGCCATTGGGACCGAGTGTGACATCGGTACACACTTCTCTGTTGACATATAAATCTAACTAATTTCTTATATATTAACCAAGATAAATGGAGGAATAAAATTGCAAGACAAAAACAGTGACAATTTCAACTTTTTTATGGAGATTTGGGAGTGAACCATCCTTGAATCCATCATAAAGGAGGCTGCTGATTATAATTCTTATTAGAATCTGAATCAAAGTTTTTGATGTTGCACTTGCAGCCATGCTTACTGTTGAAGATGATGAATTCTGGCATGGAATGTCACCTGTAGAGTTTGGGGATTTGCCCACACTACAAGATTCGGTTATTGTTGTTGGTTATCCTATTGGCGGAGACACTATTTCAGTGACTAGTGGCGTTGTATCTCGCATTGAGATCCTATCATATGTCCATGGTTCTGCTGAACTTCTAGGATTACAGGTTAGGTTGAAATGACTGGCCTCTGTGCTTTGAAGCATGGACAGACATGTACATGTTTACGTGTCATCTATGTGGGGTTTCTAGTTTCTCCTGCTATCTCTTTTTTTGGGGGCTAGCCGCCTTGGACTTATGTATGATGCACATCCTAGCTGAAGTTATTTCATTTTGGCATGTTTGTACATATAACGTGTTAGGGTTGTTTTGGTAATATGTTGTAGATGTGTCAGCCACTCACATAGTTGAGAACAAGCGTGTCTTCTTCATTCACTGGTATCATCAAGTTTGCTTCGTTTGTGTTTTCCTAGTTTTTTTGAAAGTTATTTCTTTTGCAGATAGATGCTGCTATAAACTCAGGTAATTCTGGTGGGCCTGCATTTAGTGATAAAGGAAATTGTGTGGGAATTGCATTTCAGTCCCTCAAACATGAAGATGTAGAAAATATAGGTTATGTTATTCCAACACCAGTTATCATGCATTTCATCCGTGATTATGAGAAGAATGGAGCATATACAGGTACGGTGATTGCTGATTTGATGTGCTAAGATGCAAAATTTTAAATTTGACTTTTACAATCTGTATCTAACCATGGGAAATAAGTACAGAAGTTTTAATCTATTAGTTATTTCTGTCTGCATCTGCTTTCAGGATTCCCTGTCCTTGGAGTTGAGTGGCAGAAAATGGAAAATCCTGATCTGCGAATGGCAATGGGCATGAGATCCGATCAGAAGGGGGTACGTATTAGAAGAATTGATCCAACTGCTCCAGAATTTAATGTCTTGAAACCTTCAGATGTTATTCTTAGCTTTGATGGGGTTGATATTGCCAATGATGGGACAGGTAAAAGGAATCTTGCAGCCTCGTACGTATACTTTGGGGCATGCTTATTTAGACTATATTTCTCTTGATTTATTTTTTTTAAAGCTGTTAGAGAATTCATTTGTTGGATTTATCATTGCTTTTCTAAAGCAACCATTATAGACAAAATGAATGATGAAAGCATGAGCCTTCTGCCTCTTCTCATCACAAAAACAACAATAACTGATTGTCTAAAGTGACGGATTCTCCCCGCCCCTCAAATTTATGAGTGGAAAATACATTAAAAGGCTTTGTATATTGCTTTGAATCAATAAAATATTATGGGCACATCTATTTTTATGATAAAGGACCTAGACAGAGAAGAGCAATGCTTTTGATGTGTGGCCAGCGAAGAGAAAAAGAATCAGGAAAATATTAAGGCCGCACAGAAAAGAAGAGGACAAGACATACTTTATTCTCTCTTCATATTTATGCTCAATTATTTGTAGATGTTAATGCAGTTGTTTTGGCCCATGATATGAGTGCAGTTTAACAATGAAGTCACGGCTTATCTGGGTGCTTTTCCCCTTCTGACCTTTGTGATTTTAGGTTGTAGTGATGGTGGATATCTTTGTTAGTTCATCATCTCTCCTGTGGATGGCATGACAAATGTGGATTATTATGCCTCTGCCATGATCTTCCTTAATCCTTATTTCTTTACTAGATGAGTTGTGGAATTTGACGTTTTTAATTTTTGAAGTACTATTATACAAGATTAAAGTTTATCTATGAGCAATATCTGATGCTTATTTCTGATGATAAGAAGAATTTTGAGCTAGGCATTTGTCCTGACATAACATTTCAACTTCTATCTTAATCTTCCATCGCTTTGTATCCAGTTATTGTGTTTGCAATTCAAGTGTCTGCCACCTAACGCTTTAACTCCTTTGTACATTTTACAGTTCCATTTCGCCATGGAGAGCGCATTGGTTTCAGTTATCTTATATCTCAGAAATACACTGGTGATAAAGCAGTAATCAAAGTATTGCGAAATTCAGAGATCTTCAAATTTAACATTAAACTTGGTGGTCACAAAAGGCTCATTCCAGCACATAGCAAGGGCAGGCCTCCCTCGTATTATATCATCGCAGGATTTGTTTTTACAGCTGTCTCAGTTCCATATCTTCGTTCTGAGGTTTGTGGTTGATTTACCATCCTTTACTGCCATATTGAGTTTATTTCATATCTTGGTTGGCAACCTTAATTTTCTTTCTAGTATGCATGCTATCTTGTGTTCTTAGTTTGTTTTATTATCACTTGTTTCATTTTCACATTTCCTAGACTTTTGAGCTCTTGGAACTTGTGAGCTTTTCCGTCTAGGCTCGTGCAGCTCTGGACCCTCTTTATAAATTTGTTGGTATAACCTGTGTTTACAAAGCTTTTACTTGAATTCTGAGTTTTGAACCTTGAATGAACAGTATGGAAAGGATTATGAATATGAAGCTCCGGTCAAGCTTTTGGATATAAACTGCTGCATTCAATGCCACAGTCACCCGACGAGCAACTTGTTGTGGTCTCTCAGGTACACTATGCCACTATCTATTGCCCTTCGCTGCTGTTTTTCTTTAGTTTTTGACAAAGTTGGACGGTCTGTGTCCGCTCTATGCTAGGTGTTGGTAGCTGATATAAACATCGGGTATGAAGATATTGTTAATACTCAGGTAAGTAATGTTTATTTTCCATTTTCATTTCCTTGCTGCTGGTTACATTATGTTTAGTGATGAATCCACTTGGTCCTTCGTTGTCATTACTTCCATTTACATATGAAGGTACTTGCTTTTAATGGTAAACCCGTTAAAAACCTGAAGAGCTTGGCCAGCATGGTTGAGAACTGCAATGATGAATATCTAAAATTCAATCTAGAGTATGATCAGGTGCCTTCTCTATTCCTTCCTCCACTGACTGCTTGGGCGAAATATTGCATTTCCCCCCTTTTGTCTTTTATGGGGTGGAACGTGGCATTTGTCCTTTTGTTCACTAATAAGCATCGCCTAAATGCAGATAGTGGTCCTTCGGTCAGCTACGGCTAAAGCAGCTACTCTTGATATTCTTGCCACCCACTGCATTCCGTCCGCAATGTCGGATGATCTCAAGGGATGAATTGGAACGCAAGTTGATGGATTGTGCTTGGAGTCCTTTTTTAACGTTTACATCATTTACACCATCTTTTGGAGCTTCAGATATGTAGGCCTGTAGGGTAGACTTGCTAACTTTTGATCTTGAGATAGTGTTTCATTTCATCCAAATGTTAATACGTCTATAGAGAGTAGAAACTGATAGAACTGTTTTTGACGTGGGGTGGAAGATACCAAATCAGGATGCATAACTTACCATTTTGACTGTATTCTTTTACATTTTTCTGTTTGCGAAATTTCGTGGAAGATAAGCAATGCGCAGAGTCCCAGTTTCTTGTATTTGATCTTTCGCTTTTCCCACTGGGAGTGCTCCTGCCCATGATTTTAAACTCTCCTTTCCCATGGCTTCCTTTTTATTTCGTTCATTTCCCCAAAGCTATGCCCCCCCATGAAGAGTAAAATTGAAGTGCATTTTACTAAATCTCGCATTGAGGTTCCAGCAATCATTGATAATCCTTCAATAAGTGTTACGTTTTTCATCCCCCCCCCCCCAAAAAAAAAAATTCACCTCTGAATTTTACTACTATAGCCTTATACTGTGAAAGAATAGCATGGTTATATAACGGACGTTAATTTTGAAAAAGAACAACTAAAACCATGACATAAGATCTGAGATCTTGATCTGCAGAACCCAAGACCTTCAGACCCACGACTTATAACCCAAAACAATGTAGGCCCAAATGCTATGTGCTAACTCTTTAATTCGGAGCCTTGTCGGGATATAACATGTGGGCCTTTATAAATGGTCCTAAGGGATTAGTTGGATTGTGTTAGGTTGATTCGCCAGCCCGAGTACATCCACGTGTCCAGTAATGAAGAGCGTTACGTCGACATGGAAACTTTAAAGGCTCATCTCCGTTCTGTTGGGTCGGCGCGTGCCTAGCCTGCCATTGCAAAATTGCATCACGTTGGCTTCAGATTTTTCCACTCGCACTCTGGTATATTTCTCCTTCAATTCTCAGCTTCGTATGGAGAAGATGGGCGCTGATGATCGCAGTTTGGAAGAATTTTTCGAAGAGAAGAAGCGCGTCAGGAACCCTCTTGTGCCCGTTGGTATTATCTATCCTTTGCCCTCATTTTCTCCGCGCTCGCGTATTTCCTTGTTTAGTTTTTACTTGGACTTGCTGCTTCCCAAGTTAGTCCTTTTTTTTTTTTCGGCCCCCTAATTCTACTGGGTTCATGTCTTTTAAATCGATTTTTCGGTGCCATATTTTATGTATTCTGTTTGATTTCGTTGTTCCGTTGTTCTTTTCTTCTCTTTGGGGAAAAATCCTCTGAATGAATGGGAAAGGTGGAATTGCAAGTACGGAATGTTGAGAAAGATACCAGGGAATTTAGGATTGGATTAAAGGAGAAAAATTTTAGGGCTTGTGAAGCCGGATTCACCCAGGACATCTCATTGATTCACGTATGAACCCAATAATCTACTTATCTAAGTGTGAATCCATCGTTCAGACCTGCATCCCCTCAAAAGTCTGTATTCCTTTCAAGTTTTTCTACGGTCTTGACTATAGCCCTGCCCACAGGCCCACAGCTCTTCGGTTGAATATGAGGCAATCACCATAATTCATAGACTGGTGGCAAACATCTTAGTCTATGCACGTCTAATCGTTACACCTTGGCCTTATTGGCTTCTCTTTCTACACGGAGCAGTAGTAAATATAAGACCAAATTACGATACACTTGGTTTTGATACCCTTTATTGATGTCTGATTTGGGGAGGGCTGTGATCCAGGGAGAATGGTCTTCCTCGATCGAAGACTAGAGAGTTAGAGCAAAGGGAACTGGAGATGCCATTGTTGAAATTAATGTGGCGAAAAACAACATCCCATATGATTTTGATTTCTGAGATCAAATGTGTATAAAGTATCTAAAATCTGAATCTGACATTCATCTGCTTTGCTAACTGCCTGTGTTTCCATCTTGAAGTAATAATCGCACCCTTCTTTTCATGGTTCTGAATCCGATCATATCCTGAGGATGCAAAATCTTGATTCACGTATGAACCCAATAATCTACTTATCTAAGTGTGAATCCATCGTTCAGACCTGCATCCCCTCAAAAGTCTGTATTCCTTTCAAGTTTTTCTACGGTCTTGACTATAGCCCTGCCCACAGGCCCACAGCTCTTCGGTTGAATATGAGGCAATCACCATAATTCATAGACTGGTGGCAAACATCTTAGTCTATGCACGTCTAATCGTTACACCTTGGCCTTATTGGCTTCTCTTTCTACACGGAGGCAGTAAATATAAGACCAAATTACGATACACTTGGTTTTGATACCCTTTATTGATGTCTGATTTGGGGAGGGCTGTGATCCAGGGAGAATGGTCTTCCTCGATCGAAGACTAGAGAGTTAGAGCAAAGGGAACTGGAGATGCCATTGTTGAAATTAATGTGGCACGAAAAACAACATCCCATATGATTTTGATTTCTGAGATCATAAATGTGTATAAAGTATCTAAAATCTGAATCTGACATTCATCTGCTTTGCTAACTGCCTGTGTTTCCATCTTGAAGTAATAATCGCACCCTTCTTTTCATGGTTCTGAATCCGATCATATCCTGAGGATGCAAAATCTTGTGCGTGAAACTTACTTTTGACCATAGATAGAGTCAATCAGTTTACTAGGTTGCTGTCTGCCGACCATTGGACGCTAATAAATTTAGCAAATGGATCATAATTCTAGGTGGAAACGGTCTGCACTCTGTCAATCTCTGAAGATTGAGATGTGATGGGCGTATGGTGTGCTAAACGAATTCTGAATCTGATGGAGGCTTCTCTTTATAATTGATGCCATCTTCCCTCCTGCATACAAACGCGATGGAAACTGTCTTGTGTTGGGTAATTTCAACTTTAGATTGTTGTCTCCAATGAGATGGTTCTTAGTGACTGTTGTTGAATGACTATTTCAGCTCTTAATTTTATTTGTTCTTTCTACTTGGTTTCGTTTTAATTTTTGTGTGACAAAGCTAATTGTTCAGCATACAGATGTTTTAGGTGTATAGTAAAAGTTAAAAGGATGAATCATGAAGCAAACTTAAAAGGATTAAGTTGAAACAATAAAGTATCACTTATTGCTGCTGGTGTATAAATTTTAGGTGCATTTATCACTGCTGGTGTGCTTACGGCTGGCTTAATCAGTTTCAGACAAGGCAATTCTCACTTGGGTCAGAAGTTAATGAGGGCCCGTGTGGTTGTCCAAGGTGCTACAGTGGCGCTTATGGTTGGCACTGCATACTATTATGGAGATAATCCTTGGCAATCGAGTTAAATTGTGAATTTTTCCCCTGCCGTTGACTTTTTTGTCGTGTAATATAAAGTTTGGTCATTGAAGGACCAAAATCCTTGTTCACATCTTTGGAAACTTTATTGAGATTACATTCGCATACGCAGTTGAATTCTTATCAGTGTACTGTGATATATAATTCATTCAATAATACGACTTCCTTGAAATACTGGAGGGAAGCACGATTGTACTGGATCCTACATAGCTAGGAATTATCATTTTCATCGAAGTGAGTGGATTGATGTGAGTTGCTTTTGTAAATTGTAACTTCAAAGGGGAAGTTACTTGTGAGAAGTAGAAGTTTGAAAATTAAAAAGTGCCGCACCCTAATTGCCTGGATGAGATGTGGCCTCAACCCTAATTGGAAATATCCGCCTGAATTTTGGTGGCGGTTATCTGGTAGTAGTTTGGCGTGATTACTGCTATAATGTACTCTTCGTCACTTATTATAAGATCTATAAGATTTAATTTTTTAAGTGGATTTGTTTCTTTTTATAAGATCTTCTTTGAGTTTGTTTGAGTATTGAATGCAGTATTACCTATTTTACTCCTAATTTATATATATTTAATATATTTTCTTTATTATTTATCTTATTATTATTCTCCCATATTTATCCATTTATATATAGGGGTGTATTTGAAAAAAAAAAACTGTATTTATTACATATTAATTATTTTTAACTAATTTTAACTGTTTTTTTTAAATTGCATGATTTACTTAAAAGGATCTTATACTTGTTTTGGTAGCAGTTCAAACCGCTGCTCTGGGCTCTGGCGGCAACAAAGCTGCTACTGATTAATAAATTTTGTGTGATCGATTGTTTCATGTGCATATAATAACAATTAAGAAAATATTAAGGAAAAAGATTGAGGCTCATGTTTCTTAAGATGTTTGCACATTTGAAGTACCCTCCTCAATGAGAAAATTCGCCTAGTAAATTGATCATGGATCACCTAGGAAATGACCATCACTTCCATATTTGAAGTATTTTCAATAATAATTTATAAATATTATAAAAACTTGTAAAGTTAGTTATTCCCGACATATTTATATTGGTTCGTAAAATTTTTCTTCTAATTTCTTTTACGTGAGGATCAGTTTTATAAAATGCAAAAAATCATATAATTAAAGTTGAAGTAGCAGAAACTGAGAAAAAAGAAGAAGTTAACGCAACATCATTTTTGTTTTAAAAAAAAAGATTGGCTAAGAATAGCTTGAAGGAAAAGTTTTCCTTTTGATTATTAACCTTTTTAATGAAAGCTTTTTTAATATATGCAAATAATGGGATATTTTAAAATAACAAATTAGTTTCATATTTAGAGTTAAAATATACTTTTCAGATAGTGTCAACTTTAAAAATATTTAAAGACTGATTAAATCACATGTTCCTTAAGTTTCATGATATTCATATACTTGAAATTTGAAATATTCTTCCATTGCAAACATTAAGTACATCTGAATGATGGCAAATTTTTCTTAACAATTTTGGAAAAAAAATCCTAATCCACTATAAACCAAATATAATCTACCAAAAAGAATTTAGTTCTAAAAAGTACTGACATTTCTCATTATTTTTATATATTTAAATCTTATTTTTGGTTTTTGTGCTTAATTGTGTGTATTTGTGTTCAAGGGTATTTTTGAAATTCGAGTGATTAATTATGTATTTTTATTGAATTTTAATTCTTTTGAAATATGATATTACAAAGCGTTATTTCTATGTGTAGATGGCATTGGATACTTGGACGCAAGTTAATTGAGCAATTTTAAATCAAAGTGGAGTCATTTTTCCAAGATTAATTATGGGAGATCGGAGATTGATCCAATGGTTGATGTTACACAAGAGAAGGATTAAGTTGAATATCAATTTGCTTGTCGTGAGATTTTGAAGAATTTATGGCATATATTTGATAAGCTAGCAATCATAATGTTGTCACAGAAAAGAAATGCAAGATTTATTGAACACATAGAAGTCAAGAAAGCTTATTAAGTACCAACAACAAGAAGTCTTATTCTACTAGATAGGGTCAACTACATGGATCGGACGATCCCATTGTGTTTTATCAACAACTAAGTTTTTGGATATGTTATTGATCATGAGGTCTCATTAAGTACCAAGTAGTAATAATCAAATAATTAAAGCGTTGCCGTCGTGTACGTTGGTTGAATTTTAGGCTTTTGCTATCGAACATGTTGGTCACCTTCTAAGTGACTGCGATTGCTGGAGATATAGGTAATATCCAGTTACGTTTCATATGTCTCATTAATTAGCTCTACATCTTCCTTTTTTCTCACAGGTTGATGAATGGTTTTGAAGTGGAGACGATGATAAATGATAGCCCATCGATATATTTGGGGTGGAGTTTCATGGTCCAAAAGATAGTACTGTCCACATTCCATCTCTCTAACTTGGCTTGAAAATATTTTGAGTTGATAATATATGAATTGGCTCATGGCATCTGTCACAACCTCATGTTTGCAGGCCCTCACGAAGATGGAGTCTGGAAAATTCTTGTTCACGTTCCACCCGAATATCCATTCGAAGCCCACAAAATACTCTTTCTGAACAAGATATTCCACCCAAATATTGATTTCGCCTGAGCACACTATTGGCTGCGAACCTTTATCGTTTTGGACTACGGAATAACAGCTGCAAAATTGTTAATTTTTAAAAAGTTTGACTATGGCTGTCCCTGTTTTGTCTGCAGAACTGGTGCCTATATGCTTGAATGTTCTTTCCGAAGGCAGGAGTGGAATATATGGCAATTGCTAATTTTAGAATCCTTATATAAAAAAATTTCAAGTACTTTTGCCTTTGATGATTTTATGGATTTTCATCATACTCAAGTGTATAACATGCATAGATATAGTCACACAGATTTCCGGAGAACCTGATTTCCTCTACATAAATACATACATTTATATGACCATGCATCTTTTGTTTTTCATCTTTCCAGATCTTGTACATATTTTTGAAATATTTCTTCTACGACTCTTGCTTTATCCAAATCCTAGTGATCCTTAAGATTCTGAAGCGGCATCGTTGTTGTACTATGATAAAGAAGAGTTTGAACAAGAAGTTAAGAGGCGAGGAAACTTTACCTTTCCAACAGCAAAAACGTTATTTAATTCCTCTAACTAACCGAATAGCTTATAGACCTAATTACCGTGTGAAAAAGTAAATGTGAAATATCGTTTCTCTTGAGACAGAATATTGTGCTAACCATGCAAAGAAGGAAGACATTGGAAGCTGGCAGATGTTAAAAGAGGGTGGAAGTGAGGAGGATATCAGTGAAGAAGGAAGCTGATCAAGTCACGAGGAAAGTCCTGGCCATGCTGACCCTTGAAGAAGCAGTTGGTGGTCTTAGCTTTAAACCTTCAACTGTCAGTAGCAGTAGTAATGAAGTTCTGTTTCATGTCTGAATTCATTAGTGCGTGTATATTCTGCTTCACTGGAAAACGGTTGGTTTTGAAGTCACTGTGTGGTATTTTTTTCTCTTTCATCTTTTCTGTGGTAATGTCATTGAAGGACAAGTGCAAAACAAGTTTCAGTTCACAACTTTGGTAACAGGTAGCAAGAAGTAACTTCATATAAATGACTTCTTTCACCTTGTGTATAATTGATTTAGAAGATGGGAATCTCTTGGGAGAAAAGCAATGAAAGCAAAATTTCTAAACGCTACTTACAACTTGAATTCTCTCAAATTAGAATGCTTCTGAAACGAGAAAGGAATTGACATAGAAAGTGAGAATGAAAACTAATTTTCTCTCTTTTCCTTTTTACTCTTTCTATTGTCTGTCTCTTTTTTTAGTTTTACTTATAGCCCTTCATAAATTTGTAATTCGTACAATCCAAATCCGATTCTTTTGACTTCTAGCCAGTTGAGAGCTGAACGTCAAACCAGCATATGCAAAATCGCTACTAAAGCAACTTTTGGACAGACATAGTCATAGGCAACACTTGGATGCCATGCGTGCAAAGAAAAGGATTAAGGGACCCCACCATCCTGTTTTGTCTCCCATTGGAATGTCTCGTGTCACTTTCACTGAACATGTGAAAATGGACTTAAGATAGAGGCTCGTGAATATTTCACATCCTACCCACTATGAATGTCCATCTTTATATTAGGGCCTCAATAACTTCCAAGGGAAAAAAATAAAGGAGAGAGGAACATCTTTAATCTTGGCCTTCAAGAATTGTTCTTTCGCTTCAATCATGGCAGGATTGACGTGAAATGGCGTAATTAGTCAAGCATGATACCGAGTCATGATAACCTGAAATGATTTCCATTGTGAACTGTGTTTTAAAAGACAAGCCACCCTAACAAGTGGACAGGTTTGGACAATGAAATTGTTTGAAAAGGTCAATATCTCGATCATTTGATGCTTTCTGGGTTTTAGAAGTACGCCTAAAACTTTGTTAAGTGTTCAATGCTTAAATGTACGAATTTGAAGGTTTCAATCAGGGATGACATTCCAAGTATAATAATACTTTTTTGAGTTACAATGAACTGTCAATAACTAAAAAGTTTCATATACAAATCAAATAAAAACCTCCGTGTCTTGTCATGATATATGCTCAACAAAATGGTGGAGTATACAGTCCCTGTCTCCAGACTCTGTCGCAGACCCTTTTTGCAGAATGAAAGGAGATCTTGAAGTCCCGTTTGCAGGATCTGATTGCCTATTTATTAATGATTCCTCTTTATTCATTGTTTAGCATTCCTTGACAAGCATTTTCTTTAGCGTGATACATTTGTGGGTCGACACTGTGAAAACATATAAAAGAGAGGACCTTTTCATTGTGTTGTCATTATGTGCTGAACCATGAACAACATAGTGTTGGCGTCTGTGTTTTCTTTAATAAGAACTTACACAAGGAATATCACATGATTCGTTATCTCAAAAAAGTTTTTCTATATATCGCATTTTTATGAAAAAAATAATACTTCACTTAAGTCATGCTCTTGTTAAGTACTGTAGAAAAAGTAAATATTCTTTGCCTCACCACCAAAAAAAAATAAAAAGCTGAAAACTCTTTGTCTGGGGTTTCCTGATTCAAAAGTAGTTAGAAGATTCAAATAACATCCCTTCAATCGATCCCAACTTCTGTGACTTCAGTTCAGTTCTTGGACTCTGTCAAAAGGTAAGATGGGTTCTTCAATCTCTTTTTCTTCAGATATACTTGCTCTTAATTCTTCTCTTTGATGGTGCTTACGTGAGAACATCTCCCACTTGCTCACAATCTCTTTTCCAGTATTCCTCTCTCCAAAGTCAAAGATCTGATTTAAGAATATAGATATCTATGAAAATGCCCAGCGTTCGACACAAGACTCAGCACATAGGTGATAGCTTGAAGTACTCGTCCCCTGAATCGCCTTTCTCTTCATTCCAAGCTCCTTATTACGTTGCTATAAATGAAAAAGAAGAGCCTTCTCCTTCATCAACAGTAAGCAAAATCAGCCCACTTATTCTATTAGTCATAATTGTTCTAGCAGTCATCTTCTTTGTCTATGGAATCGTTCATTTGGTTCTTTGGCTTCTAATGAGAACTCCATCATCCTCCTCGCCTCTATATAATTCCAATAGATTTCCAGAATCCGCGCGCTTCGTCCTTTTCAAAGGCAGCTTCATCATCTCTTTCGCTTACATGATTCAGGATTAGAACAGTCTCTCATAGATGCTCTCCCTGTTTTTTACTACGAGGATGTCTTGGGTTTGAAAGAACCCTTTGACTGTGCTGTGTGTCTCTGTGAATTCTCGGAGCAGGACAAGCTGAGATTGTTGCCAATGTGCAGCCATGCTTTTCACATCAGTTGTCTGGACACGTGGCTTCTCTCAAACTCTACATGCTCTTTGCAGAGCGACGATCTCATCAAGTTGCGCTTTTTCCCTGGAAAATCCGTTATTCAATAATGATAATTCATGGGTTTTGAATAGATTCAAAGGAGATGAAGAGAATGTCAATGGGCGTTCAGATACTGAGAGAGTACTAGGTAATGAAGATCGAATTACCGAAAAAAGGGTTTTTTCTGTGAGGCTTGGAAAGTTCAGAAACATTAATGGCGGAGCAGTAGAGGTTGGAGAAGAAGAGGGTAGCAGTTGTAATATGGATGGAAGGAGATGCTTCTCCATGGGTTCGTATCAGTATGTGGTGAGTGGTTCAAATCTGCAAGTGGTACTTTCTGATGTTTCAGACAATGAAGATGCTGTGGAGGGGAAGATAGGAGAGAGAATGAATGAAGGTGAGAGCTTCTCTGTGTCCAAGATATGGCTTTGGTCCAACAAGAGCAAGTTTCGAAGTTCTTCTGATGATGCTGCTTTGCCTTGGTTACTGTAAGTTGGTTCAGTTCAAAGTGACGGTGAAGTTTTTCATTTACAAGTCCATGACAATAAAATGTTCTTAGTTTCGACATCATAGTATACATGGGGCTATTCATAGTTGGTTTTGCATATAGTTTGTTCTTTTTCATGTTATTTCTGAAATCAGATCCACCCACATGAATTTGGGAAAAATATAACTCCCAAATGATAAGCAGTCGTTTTGGACAAAGTAATGTCAAAATTACAATGCATAGTTCTAAAAACAACAAAAGATTACCCATGAACAATACTATTTCTCGTCAATTTTGTGCAATTTTTTTAAATGGTTCATACATCCCTCTTACTTTTCGAATATTTTTCCTGCATATTTTTTGGACAATTAACAATAGACTAATTAGTATTAGTATTAATACGTACTGCAAATTTATAATACATTATATTATTCATTAATTAAAAATAATACTGCTTATTTTTAAAATTGTATACAATATAAAATAATCCAATCAAATACAAGCCCTATTTTAAGTGGCTTGCCTGACTTTTTATATTAAAAAAAAACTGTATACTATTAAATCACCAACAAGAAGCTAACAACAATATATATTATTAGAGACCGCAGAATCTAACTACCCTCTTTTATTAACTTCCGCCTCATGTATATAAGGAGATGGTTGATCAAAGATATAAAATTTTTCTATATCATATGCGCTAGTCTAGCTAAGTAATCAACATGGGAGTTTTCCTCCCTGCTTATGTAATGAAAATCAACGTGCCAATCCCTACAAATCACCATTCTAGCATCATGAAGATATCTCTATGTTGAGACCGTTAATAGCAGTTAGACAATCAATATAAATCGCTATTTTCCTGAAGCCTCTATGCCAGCGTATGTTGAGACCATTGATAATTCCCAAGACCTCTGCAGTCACCGGTGGGACTGGAACAAGTTTACCACTGAAACCACATATCCATTGAAGTGAGCTGTCTTTGATCACTCCTCCACAGCCACTGTTTCCAGTCCCTCTAACGAACCCATCCACTTCAACTCTCACGATTTCATTGTCCACTTTGTTTTCTCTCATATCGTTGCTTTGATGCCCGTTGTGGAATATTTTCCTCTTCAGGATTTCTTGATCCCAGGATGCACGGTAGAGCATACTATTGGCATTTCTCAGTTCATTTGTTGTCTACCCACTGATTAGAGGAAAGGACTGGATACGGTGGAATCTAAACCAGGAGATTGGGGCACCTCAGACGAAGAGCGTACCGTGGTCGTTGCTGTTTGCTTACCTGACTTTACTAAAGTGGTTTATGCAGAAGTTGCAATTACTTGTATATGATTTCAGTAGTCTCATTCACAACTTGTAAAACTAATTTAACAATTTTTCTCACAATTAAAAAACTACATTGAACACCAAATAACTAAATTGTAATATTATATCCGATCATTAACATAAAATTCATTTAACTAATTTAAAAAAATCAAGCAACATAAATAAATTATTTTAAATATTTATATTTATTGTTTTTCTTTAAACTAATTTACTCGACTTATTCATATATAATCTAATAATACACATAAATATTTTAAATGGATTATATAACATGTTATAATTAAGTTATATTAGCTTTTTAATTTTTTTTAAATTAATCAACTGAGTCTTACATTCACTATCAGAGGTAACACTAAAAATAAGATTACCTCGTATGGTCTTAATAATTAGAGATTTGTAATTATAATTAGTAGCTTGATAAAATTCTTAATTATCAATTTTTCCAAAGAAACAAACTTGTCAGTAACTTTGTTGAAGAGGAGTCTATTAACACCTTTTTTTGGCTTGATACCTTAATGGAACCCTTCTTCAAAACCTTCACTGAGGAATGTCACCGGTTGAATTGTGTTGACTGTGCGTCATGTGGGGTGTATGTGTGCGCCTCGATCGTTAGATTAAAAAACACAAACCTTTTTTTGGAAGAAGAGTTCATTAGAAGTGCCTTGATGCTATATAAATTGACTTGAAGCTTGCTGTCACGTCCAATGGATGCCTGATTAACTATTGGAAGCAAGTCTAACATTCTTTCACAGCAACGCACTTTGCTAATCAACTCGGCTCAATGACTTCAAATTTCAAAGTCAAACTTAAAACCAAACAGGGATCCATGCCACAAAAGAGGAGTTCCCTCTCCATTAAAAAAAAAAACACTATAGACCCATTGAAAGTACAAACGCCGCTTATGAGTGAAAAAATCAGTTTCGGCTCCTTTCCTTCGCAGCTAACCGTTTATTGCCCTTTTTTTCTTGAATGGTCTGTTATGGATGAACCGCATAGGCCCTTGCCCTAAAGAAGAATACCACCGAAAAGAAAAGACTGTGAAGCAAATAAGCAATATATGATCATCGGCTCATCGTCCTCGCCTAACTTGTATTGTTATTTTTTTTTGGGTTAATACAAATTTTAGTCCCTCAAATTTGGACCCAATTTGATATTGGTCCTGAAATTTAAAACGTGTGGTATTGGTCCCTGAAATTATGTTCGTTTCAGACCGTTGGTCCCTGGCATCTTAGCACCGTTAAATTCTACTGACGTGGCGTTAACACCGTTAAACTGATGAGTTGGCATATGACCTGGACATGATATTGGTCCCTCAAATTTGGGGCCATTTTGGTATTGGTCCCTGAAATTTAAAACTGATGGTATTGGTCCCTCAAATTATATCTGTTTCTAGCATTTGGTCCCTGATAGCTTTAGGCCCTCCTCTTTTTATCTGTTCCTGTAGAACCCTCTACTTTGCTGTCAGCGGCTCTGGTGGCTTGCTGGTTGTGCCTGCCTTTTTGTTGGAGTTGCTAGTGAGGTTCTTGTTGCTTTTTCTCAAGCTTCTTACTCTGGTAATGGGCTTCTCTTTTTTCTTGGGAGGTTCATCATCGTCTGTACTAGAAGAAGATGGCTTCAATGGGAGTGGTTTTGTATCTGAAGCCAGCTTCTTCTTCTCATTAACTGTTAAGTCACCTTTTTGCTCAAAGGTAGCAGATGAGGTAGAAGGTTTAGCTGAGAATGCAATGCGTTTCCTCCACAATAATATAGGAGCAGAAGCTCTATGTTTTGACAAAAGTGAATCCCATATTGCATAGATTCTCTTCGACCATAGCCTTCCATTGCTCATACCACATCATCAAGTTTTAGTTGCCAAGTCAAATGCCATATCATAGGTTAACAAAGTTAGAGCCAACTCAGACAAATTGATGGCGTAAAGCTATCAAGAACCAACGACACAGAACAGATATAATTTGAGGGACTAATACCATCTATTTAAATATCACGGACCAATACCAAAATGGTCTCAAATTTGAGGGACTAATACCATGTCCAGGTCATATGCCACATATATGCCAACTCATCGGTTAACAGTGTTAACGCCACGTCAGCAAAATTTAACGGTGCCAAGATGTTAGGGACTAACAGTCTGAAATGGATATAATTTCAGGGACCAATACCTCACGTTTTAAATTTCAGTGACCAATACCAAATTGGGTCCAAATTTGAAGGATCAAATTTGTATTAACCCTTTTTTTTTTTCAATTTCTTTTAACCCGAGACGATCGGCCTCACTGCCCACTCCAGTTTCCGCTCTAGTCTTAACTCACTCAAGTGACTCAACACGTGTTGAATTCTGTTCGGGACTGGGGATTTGTCTGAACTCTGAAATTTCCAGACTTCTTCCGTTTCGTCTGAAAATCTATTCGCTTTTTAGGGCCATATCGGCTCTTCTTTTCCTTGGTTACCACAGACTTCCTCGGCGTCGGATAGTCGTTCGTGTTTGGTCACTGAACGCTTGTATGATTCTATCATAACCGTCGCCCCGTTCTCCATTGTCAATGGGTGTGCAAAACAATCCCACAGTTCGAATCTCCAACATACCCCACTCTGCTGTAGCCAAAGAGCTCTTAGAATTTCTGGAGTCCATAACCGGTCCTGGCTCAGTCTTCGCCTTGGAAATCTTTACGGAGCGCGAGAACTGGAAGTCGCGGGGCTTCGGCCGCGTCCAGTTTGCTACGCTCGACGCTAAAGCGAAGGCTCAATCACTTTCTCTTCAAGACCGCCTTGTCTTCAAGTCCCACTTCCTCAAAATCTCTGAGAGCTCGGAAGACATCGTCTTTAGACCCGCCAATGCAAGAAACCGGGTCGACAATGGGGTTTTGCATGCGGGTTTTATGGTTAAAGAGAACTGTATGAGTGTGTTGGAATCCTGGGAGGGTGTGTGTGAGAGGATGGATCATGCTCGAGAGGGAGAGGGTGAGTTTTGGGTGGTGGCAGGGGAAAGAGTGTTACAAACTGGAAATAATGTTTCAGGATATACTGGAGACAAATGGGTATTCTCTTGAGGAAGGAAAACTGAATGCACTAATCTGAAGGTATACCTTAAGACTGTTGCTGTTGTTTCATGTATGCAGATGAACGTAACTTTGTCCAGCATGTAAATGCTGAGATTTTTTTTCCATTTACTTGGAATTCATCAACATTGTGACATATTCTCACAGAAAGTGTCACTATTGGGAATACAAGGGAGGAGAAAAGATTTAACTAAATTTATGTAGATAAATTAACTAATTCATGGTTGAATTTCCTGAGATCAGAGTAAAAGTTCGTCAAGTCTTTCTTCAATAGCCAGATTATTTCCAGAGGACAAAGATTCTAAGCTTTCAGTTAGTTCGATTTTGGGTTTGTTTTGGGTACGGACAACAGATTTCTCACCCATGAAGTCAGTTGGACACTCTACCTCATTTTGCTGGGTCGTTGAAGAAGAGCCATTAGCTGCAGACATTTTTCGAAGCTTCCCACTCTACAGAGAAAATTTGAATGATATAATTCTGGAAGATGGGGAAGAATTCGGTTCTTCATCAGAAATAGTTCCACTTGTAAAGTGTGGTTCAGATTCAAAGTTGCCATATGAGATTATTTTTCAACTCAATTCTCTTGTTCATACACAGAAAATAAGCTTTGCTTCAGTAGATAATGATTTGATTGATTTGTTCAGCACCTTAAATGAAGAAACTTGTGCTGTGATTCTTCAGAAGTTGCACAACCTAAAGTCCACCTGTTATGAACCCCTAAAATATGTGAAGAGCCAATTACACGTGCTAAGGTGTGTAAAAAGAGAACTGTTCCGCCATCATCACACAAAAGGTTGATGGATAATAACGTCATGAGTTGCCATAGAGCCTTGATTACCCCATCAAAGATATATTGTCTTGGTCCTGAGCTTGAAACCTCTAATTACGTGGTAAAGCATTTTGCATCATATGCGTCAGACTTCATTAGAGTTACTTTTGTTGAAGAGGATTGGAGTAAGCTTCCAACCAATGCAGTCTCCACCAGCATTCAAAAGGGCATCTTTTCAAAGTCTTTTGAAACTGAAATATACAAGAGGATATTGACTATTCTTCAAGATGGGATTGTAATCGGGGCTAAGAGATTTGAGTTTCTGGCCTATTCAGCTAGTCAACTCAGGTCAAGTTCCGTTTGGATGTTTGCTTCTAATGACTCTGTGACGGCAGATTATATTAGAGAATGGATGGGAAGGTTCAAAGTGATACCCAGTGTCTCTAAATGTGCAGCAAGGATGGGTCAGTTGTTCAGTTCTTCCATGCAAACTCTTGAAGTTCCAACACGAGATGTGGAGTTAATTCCAGATATTGAAATCACCTCTGATGATGGTACAAATTATTGTTTCTCTGATGGTATTGGAAAAATTTCTCAATCTTTTGCCAAGCAAGTAGCAGAGAAGTGTAAATTGGACCATGTTCCATCAGCCTTCCAAATTCGCTATGGTGGATACAAGGGTGTCATTGCTGTTGATCAATATTCTTTCAAGAAGTTATCATTGCGCAAAAATATGCTTAAGTTTGAATCCAATAGCACAATGCTTAATGTCACTAAATGGAGTGAATCTATGCCTTGCTTTCTGAATCGAGAGATTATAACCCTGTTGTCCACCTTAGGAGTGGAAGATGAAGTGTTTGAGGCATTGCAACAGGATCAGCTGTCTTTACTAGCAAACATGTTGAATAACAGAGAGGCAGCTTTGAATGTTCTAGAGAGTTTAAGTGGTGCTGATTCGAAAAACATTCTAGTGAAGATGTTGCTTCAAGGTTATGAACCAAACATTGAACCTTACTTATCAATGATGCTTAGGGCTTATTATGAGCACCAGTTATCTGACTTGAAAAGTAGATGCCGAATATTTGTCCCCCAAGGTCGAGTTTTAATTGGCTGCTTGGATGAAACGGGTCTCTTAAATTATGGCCAAGTATACGTCCGCATGACCATGACCAAATCTGAGCTTGAATGTGGAGATGGAAGCTTAAGGAGAGTGGATGAGAGCACATGTGTGATAGTGGGCAAGGTGGTTGTCACAAAAAATCCTTGTCTTCACCCAGGAGACATCAGAGTCCTTGATGCCATCTATGATGTGGAATTAGAGGAGAACGGTTTGCGAGATTGCCTTATCTTCCCGCAAAAAGGGCCTAGGTAAGCATAGAAGGTTTTACATGGACTTGCTAGATGTGATCGTCATCTTCCAAAATGCCATACCATTTCTGCAGTTCTGCTGTCTGTGTTTTTATTCTCTGCTTGGATTTAGATTCATTAGTCATGTTGTTAGGTTGATTACAATCTGATGCTACCAGTTGGTCAATAGTTTTGATGGTTGGTTAGGCTTGGCATACCCTTAATTTCTGCTGTTCTCTATCTAAGTAGATATTGTGTATGTTGTCTAGTGGGAATTGACTAGTGATAGTAGATTTTTTTAGTCCTGACGTATTGCTGCCTCTGAGTAAAAACTTGTCTCTTGATCTACAGGCCACATCCAAATGAATGCTCAGGTGGTGATCTTGATGGTGATTTGTATTTCATAAGCTGGGATAGAGGCCTCATCCCAGGCAGAACAGTGGCTCCAATGGACTGCTCAAGGAGGCCTCGTGTAATGGATCACGAGGTGACACTAAAGGTAATTTTTTGGCACAGTTCAGTTTGGACTTGACTATTACCTTAATATTGATAAATTTGGAATTGTTCCTCATTTGTTCTTACTTGCATTGGCAGGAGATCCAACAATTTTTTGTTGATTACATGATCAATGATACTTTAGGTGCTATCTCTACAGCTCATCTGGTTCATGCAGACCGTGACCCTGAGAAGGCCTTGAGTAGAAAATGTCTGGCGTTGGCAGAGCTTCACTCCATGGCTGTAGACTTTGCGAAGACCGGAAATCCTGCTGAAATGCCAAGAGCCTTGAAACCAAGGGAGTTTCCTGATTTCATGGAGAGGGTAGGGAAACCAATGTATATCTCAAAGGGGGTTCTGGGAAAACTATATCGAACCATAGTTGAGTTGATCCTACAACAAAGATCCAACTCTGATTGGTCGTCTGAGAAACTAGCAGAAGCATATGATCATGAACTTGAGGTGGATGGTTTTGAGGACTTTCTGGAGGTTGCAAAACTTCATAGAGATATGTATGCTGAGAAAATGAGATCTTTAATGAACTTCTATGGTGCTGAGACTGAGGATGAGTTGCTGACTGGTAACTTGCGAAGTCGTGCTTCATACTTGCAGCGTGATAACAGGAGATACGGAGATATGAAGGATAGGATTCTGTTATCGGTGAAGAATTTACAGCATGAAGCTAAACATTGGTTTGAAAGTAGTTGCCAACCACATGAAAAGATGCAACTGGCCGGTGCTTGGTATCATGTCACGTATCACCCTCCATATAACCAGGAGAACTCTAGTTTTCTGAGTTTTCCGTGGATCTTAGGGGACATTTTATTGCATATAAAGTCTGGGAAGGGAAAAAAACTGAGGGTAAACTCTAGTTGTTAGATAGCATTTCTTCCAATGAAAATTAGATCGGTCCCAGTGTTGCTTGGAGTCTGAACTATTAATGACTTGTAAATGGTACGACTTGTTATAAATATTTTATATTTTAGCATGATCTTGCATGTTAGAATTTATTTGTTGTTTGGAACTAGCTTAGGTGTTGAAGACAAGACAAGACGCAGGTTGTGGTCAAGGTATGAATCCGCCTGAGGGAACTAAAAAGCGCTAGAACTTTTCTATAACAATTTATGATTTTTTTTTGGGTGGAATTTTTGTAATGGTTTTCTTTTTTCTACTTATGTGTCAATGGTCAAGTGATAAGTGAGGAGGAGAGGGGAGGAGCCTGGTTGAGAAGAATTACCTCTCCATGTTCCTTGTATTAGCATGCGGTGCAATAATGAGTGAGGATTTTCTCTTCATGTTGTACATGTTGATGACAATTTTGGAGTGAAAAAGATATCATGTTATGTTGACTCAAAATAAAGGTAAAAGATTTTCTTAGTCATCATTATAAGTTATTTATATTAAATTTTTAATATAAACGTATAATTTTGCACATTATTATTTTCTTAAAAGTGTACATATTAAATATAAATAAAATTAACTAGGTTTAAAATTTATTTGATAAAATGTGTTGAAAATGAGATAAATAGAAACATATAGTAAATTTTTTTGCTTGTATTCAGTCCATTTGGACTCCCCCCCCCCCCCGGGGGGTCGGTCATGTTTCTGAGGAGGCCATATTTGTCGTTAAATATTTATGGCAGGATATTGATTGGAGGCAGGACCTCATCCCTCTGTGTACGATTACGATTACATGTTGCCGGGATAAATGCAACCTGTCTGCTGGGTTTATTGAGCTAAGATAATTGCAGGATGAAGCTGAGAATAGCATTGAGCTTGAAACGTCTGTTGTCCACCCCCGCACAGAGGATTAAAAAAATAAAAAAGAGAATTATACTTCGGTCTCAAAAAAAATTTTAATTACTGAAAAATATAGAATAACAAATTTCAAAATAGAAAATAACAACAACTTCATGCTAATCATTTGTTATTGAAAGTTCTTGATAATTAAAATTTTTTTTTTTGAAGCTTCATGGTAAAAAATGACGTTAAAAGGGATACCGGAAGATAGTCAAACAGATAAATTATAGAGATAAAATAGCATTACTTTTTTCAAAATGGAAAAATGTGGGTGATAAAGATCCCCATGAATCGCATCGCATTCGCATCCCGTGGTACTAGTATTTTCTTTTCACTTTTTTATCCTATGCAAGAGGACGAGGTGGCTGTCGCACTCTTGAATGTGATTCTGAGATGTGACCCCACTTTATTCTCCTCAAATTGCCCCATCATCTGCCCAAACCTATCAGATCCCTCCAACATGGTCGATGCTTTTTTTCCACTATAACCATGAATACATATATTTAATAAATAGATTAATTTAAAAAAAAAAAAAAAAGAAGACAGATGCCCGTTTGGACCGGTTCCACAATAAATACTCCAGCATATAACAAATAAAGATATATACTCCTCCTATCTTTAATATAAGATTCATTTAACTAATTTGATTATATTAAGAAAGTTAGGTAAGTTGGTTAATTATAAAAAATGTGACACGTTTTTCCTAAAACACCATAATCATCTTTTTTAATATCCCTTTTCCCTCTTTTATTTGATTATGGTTAAAGAAATATCTATAGGGATAATTTAGAGAAAATTGATAAATATGATAAATAAGTTTTATATTAAAAATAAAACAATGACAAAACAAAAAGAGAGAATTGAGCATAACAAGCCAAATCTTGCTTTATCCCATGCGTATACTCATCTCAATATCAACACCACGCCGTCCTTTGTATTCTTTTATGTTACCAACCATAATAAGAAAATTATTATTTTTATATATACAGACACAATATCTGCTAGAAAAATACTTTATGAACAGAATAAACACCGAAAAAAAAAAGTGCAGTGGCGCGACGCGGCCAGCGAACCACCGCTAACAGCAGCGCGTAAGCCTCGCGTAATCAACGACTCTCGTGTGTTTCTGACATCTAGTCCAGCTCATGCTGGGCCTCTTCCAGCGCACCACACCACCCACCGGCGCATCTTAGCCTACACGGCGCATTCTGCCACCTTTCACGCGAGTACAGTAACGTCCTTACCCGGTGTGGCATCGACTGACCTCAACGGGACTGAACCGGGCGTGGCGGCGTAGCGGGTGGAGAAATTGTGGTATCCGTCGTAGCCGTTGTCTTCGGAATCGCCGTTCGGGCTGTTAGGGCCTTCGTCGAAGTTCAAGGCGTAGCTCATGGGGTCATATTGGTACTTGCCGTGCTTGCAGCCGCCGCCACTTCTGTTCCTGTTGAACCTCCGGATAAAGGTCTTCCACCTGGGTCCGGCGACGATCTCGGACCACTCACGGAGCTTCATGAGGGCTCTGATGCCACGAGACCACCAGCGATCGTCGGTAACAGAAGACGCATGCGTGCGGGAGTGAGACCAGGACGTGGCTCGTACGCGCTCCCACCAGACGAGACCGACGGTGGGAGAAGGGCGGGAACCGAAACAGGGGAAGCAGAAGCAGCAGCGGGTGTTGGCTAGAAGACTGTTGGATCTGTCTTCGGCGAATGATTCGGGCTCCATGTGAGACATATCAAAGACCGCGAATTTTGCAGTGAAATTGAGAAAACCAGTAGAAGAATCGATGAGAGGAAGAAGGCAGAGAGAAGCAGAGGGAGAAGGGACCGGTAGTTATAGGTATTATGTGTGAGAAGTGTTGGAGACAATGATCCCAATCATTCCGTGTTCAGTGCGAGGTCTCGCACGAAGTCCAAGTTCCGTTTATACATGTAGGGATATAATGGGGAGCCGAGGGTTAAGGGAGACAGTAGGCTGATCATAATGGCAGAGGGGAGGGTATAATAGTAATTGGAGATAGGGAATGAGAGCCGTTGAAGGGATGAGTCATGACTCATGAGCGGATCGATATCATGTGGGGCCCGGCCTAGGTGTGCGGAGCCTTCCCACGGGGAAGGTGTGGAGTGAGATTTTTGGTTTGTTTTGGTGGCCACTTAGAAAGAGAGTGATTAACTCACGGATTTAGCTGTAAAGCCGTAGTGACTGTGCAAGATGGATTGCAAATTTTGCTCATAGCATAAACATGGTGTTCAGGGAGTCTCCTCAAGATTGTAGGAACATAACTTGTTTTGGACCGAAAGTAGTATGTATTAAGAGAATTTTTCTACAACTCTATATACAGAACACCCTTATTTCTAGAGCTAACCCCTGATGCTGATATCACTCTTTTTATTGTTATGATATAAAATTGGGAAAATTACACTCAAATCCCACACAAGACAATTAATTCATAAAAAATCTCCAAAAATTTTGAAATGATTTCTAAGCTCCCAGGGACATGTGTATAATAAATTGTAATTGTGAAATTAGTTACTTATTCCCACTAATTTTATTGTAGCAATTCATTTACAACTTCAACGGTGGCTGTTGACAATCTGAGGAGAAGTGGTTGGCAATCTCGGCACTACCCTTAACAACTCACTCTGTGAGATACCAGGGACATTTCCGAGGTTGTTAACCACTTCTCTTCGAGTTGTCAACAGTCACTGTTGAGGTTGTAAATGAATTGCATTGGGTTTAAATTAATAGAGGTAAATAGATAATTTCACAATTAGAAGTTATTACACGCAGGTCCCCAGGGACTTAGGAATTATTTTGGGATTTTAAGGGACTTTTTATGAATTAATTCTCTTATGTGAGACCTGAGTGTAATTTTTTCTATAAAATTTTGTCGTCCTAACCTGAAATAGTCATGGTCTTTTTAATTAAAAAAATGAAGAAGAAGACCATGCCTACGTCATTTCCTTTTATCAAATCTTGAAGATTACAGCCAAAGGAAGGAAAGACAAATTAAAGCCACCGGATTAAATCCGAATGAGACAAGTATTAAATTAGGGAGTGATGGCGCAAGGGAATCATGGGGTGACTGATTCAAATGTTGAGCCTCCCAAGAAAATGGACACATGGGAGTGGGCGTGGTCCTCTACTGTTTTCCCAAAAAGACAACGGGCCATTTGGGTGTCAAGGGACGAAGTTGCGGTATGGCTTCGGTTTTGGAATCCCGTGTGGCGTCCCCAGGAGCCGCATATGAACTGGATAAATTGACCACATGAGTTTAATTATTTTAATGTTATATTAAAATGCTCCCCCAAAAAAAACACTAGGAAGACTATTATTAAAATTATGTAAATAGTGGAGCCCTTTTTCGCCTACCACCAAACCATGGTAAAGACCATAGTGGCACAGGTCACCCCACTCTAGTTTTTTTTTTTAATTATTATTATCCTGTCTTGCTGCCTAAACCTAAATGATTGTAATTTGTTAGGTTGGTTTGATTGTACTATTTCAAGAATTGATTATACCTTATGTTTGTGTTTGTGTAACTACTTGTGAGGAATGCGTATTCTCATTCCTAACCCATTTTTAAGTGATCGGTAGTAAAAACACATGAGATTCAACTACCAAAACTTAGTAAAGCAATATTGAAAATGGGCTCTTTTTTTTCAATATATGTGGAATTTTTATCACATGGCTAGAGGGCATTGGGTGAATAATGAATTTTATTGGGGACTCAAGTGGAAAGTTAATTTATAAAAAAGATCGGGAAAATATTTATTGATATTCTATGATGAATCTAGTGCTTTTGGTCAACTTGGATATTTCCATGAAAGTCCTTATGGGTCAATGTTGGTCATAAAGTAGAGTGGAGAATCTTTTACGGATCCGGATAGGAAGGATTTTTTCTCTCCCCCAAAGCCTTCCGAAACAAGGGGCCTTATTTCACTGACAATCAAGCCATTTTAGAATGAAGGCAGATATTTGTGATAAATAATTAGTCTTCCAATTATCAAATTATAATCAATTTCAATATATAATGTAAAAAAGAAAATGGTAAGGAATCTTTTTTTGACTGTTCAATTATTACGCAGTGACGTGATATGATGTCAAGATGTTATATCGTGAAAATAAATCATTAGGCTATTATTCTATTTTTTAAAAGATAAACATCCTTGCATTGGCCAAGACGGAGACCGTACAGTGATACAGTCAGCATGCTGTTGTCTCTGTTTACGAATAACTATTAGCATGTTATTTTAATTATTTAGATATCATTTTAATTCTCTTTTTTTTTAACTCATAACAGTTTTTAATATAAATATTTATTTTGATTAACAAAATTGAAATTGATTGCTTCCGTATGAAGATTGTTAGTTCAATGTCAATTTTTTATCTGAAAAATGTTATATTTTTGTTATATAATATAAAATAAAATATTAAATTTGAAATTACAAACTTTGTTGCCAAAAAAAATAGCAACTTACCAATCAAAGTGAAAATGAGAAACATCATTTTCTAGATTTCAAATTGAGCTTAGACATTTCCTTAAACATAATTGTACGAAAACTTGCATCCAAATTAGTTGGAGTATTATGTAGTTTTCAAAAATTATTTGATATTGTAAAATTATACTAAGATATTTTTAAAAAAATAAAACAAACTAGACCCGATCACTCGGTGACGTATTGGGCCAAGCCACTGCCAAACAAAGTATTAACATTTTATTAGTAAGATATATATATATATATGTTTATGTTTATATATATATATAATCTACTGTTTTGGAGGGGGGAAAAAAGAAAGAAAGAGGGACAATTACAAAGAAAATGTCCTCTCTCCACTTTTTCAAATGATCGTGCCTCCGAAGTAGAAAAAGGTTGTCTGGTGTAACGTAATTTTCTGAGGCAATGCCTTTTTTTTTTTTTGGTTGCTGTGGCCTTCTAGTTCTGTTATTAACTAGGACGGATACTGATCATTTATCTATCATCTATTATCAATTTATCATTGAGTATCTTTCTTTTTTGAGTGGTATTAATGGATGTAATCCTCTTGTTCTAAATATAAGATCCCTTTCGTAGAGTAATTTACATTACAAAAAGGGTTTTATATTTAGGACCGGATCTTATATTTAAGACAGAAGGAGTAACATTTTTCCATATTAATGATATTTAAATGCTTTTTCTTGGACAAAAAGTTATCATGACTGGAAATTGGTAATTGACATAAAAATCTAAGACACAATACCTGAACTTGGAAACAACATGCGCTCCATTACTGTAAAACTTTGACTGCAAACGAACCATCAAATCACGCACACAAAGGAATCATGTGTACTGTGCAAAATCTGAAAAATGAATTACATTATATCAGAACCGTAAGTTAATCCAGCATAATGCTACAATTTGGGCATATGACTAGTGAGAAACATTTCAATTTCCCTCTATATAATCGCCAAACGAAAAACTATTGTTCAGAAAAGCCATCACACTAAAATTCTCGTGAATAGCACTAAAGCAATCAAAAGTCGACAGGTACGTACTGATTCCAACTTCTCATCGCTTCATACAAAATCTCATTTGCAATACTAAGGAAATCAGTTTACTGTAGGTTTAGAATGCGTGTAATAGTTGTCATGTGGTTGCTGCATTTTCTGTAAAAAAAAAAAAGAGCCAGGTTCTGATGGTCTACCTCAATATTATAGAGCTCATCACTTAATCCAATGGGATAAAGTTCTTATTAGAACCGTTCATCATTTCGTCGTGTACTCATTTCACATTTGGCACGGTGCAAGATCTTATTTAAGTGTCGAGATCCCTTTTTTTGTCCTTTAAATCTTTAACAAAATAACTCGTGATTATCTTTATGTTATTGCTTTCTTCTGTTCTGGAGTATGGATAATGATCAGTAAAATATTGCCTTTCGCCAACATAAAGTTATTTTTCATCAATGACAATATGCTTTGTTTAAGGAATATTTGAATATGAAACTAGAGGGTCTTTCTCCACCCCCCCCCCTCCATGTATTTGAATGTGCACCTATGGGTGTTGTCATTTGTAATTTGAGGTTTCTCTCGTCCCTGTGCGCCTTTTATATGTTACATAATTAATTGTGCTCATTATCAACATTACTCTTTCAGGTCACTCAAAAAAGATTACCCTTTCAGGTATTTTTATGTTGAAAGTAGGAAGAGTAAAAATGACATACTTAAAAAGGTAGGACCTGAAAAAAGCCGGATGGATTTTGTCATTCCTTTCTTTATATTAACAAATTTAGTCGATTTAAATTAAAGGCAAAGGGGATGGGGATGAGAATGCCTGCATTATCTCCGCCTTGCATTTTGATAGGATGTTTAATTTATTCGAAAGCAATTTAACTTTGAAAGTAACCATACACTATTCGAGGTGTCTCGGAGTTGAATAAAAATGTTTTTCAAATCGTTTGATAATACTTATAACCCACTTACTATACCATTCACAAAAGTAAATAAACTACAAAATTCTAAGATCATGAAAAATAATAGACTCCAAATGAAATCTCAACATAACAGTGAACTGCATTTACTTACTACACGTTTAATTGGCCATTCCCTCATCGTCTATTCTACATATACTAACCTAGCCTTCTGGTAGCAACTGGCGATCTCCAAACAAAATGGAACATAAACCATATCATGATATTCCACAAACAAGTAACCTATCAATTAAATCAGAAGCTACCACTTTTTAGTATGGTGCTGATGCCATTGGACAAATCAGTGACCTCAAGTATTTGGAATTTGGAGCAAAATTTGTAAATTTAGAATAGATAACGTCCCATAACTTAACTCGCGCAAAGCTTTCTTCAAACCAGAAACAAGGAGGATTGTAAAGTATGGAACTGAATCATGCAATAAACTAAAAGTACTAACGGCAAAAACTGACGCAAGATCCAAGAGTACTATCAAAAGGGTAAATACATGATTTACTCCTCATCCTCATCATCTCCGTCTCCACCAGCAGCCTTCTTAGCAGCAGCCCTTTGGTTCCTTCTCTTCACTCTTCCAGGACGTCCACCTCCAAATGGACTTGTAAGTGAGAAGTCAATGTGCTTCTGGGAATCAACTCGCACCATGAATGATGGGATGTTCACCACCTGTCTACCAACCCTGGCAAGCCGAAAGGACATAGAAATTAATTATTTCCTAGTGGGAAAAAAAAATCATACAATAACATATTGCAGCAATAGATTTGCATTCACAAGAGTCACTATAAATTTAGGTTAACTGAATTTTTTGAGTGGAAAGGGAAATTTTATTCATACAAAAAACTCATACAATCATGAATACAGAAGCAACAAAATTAGAAATTTGGAGCTAGTTCCGAGGGAGCGTATGAGCTCATTAGCTTTAATACATTCATAGAGAAGTAACTAATACTGTTTGAACTAAGTCCCCTGTTCAAAATTTAAGGGCCACAATAACTTCTAGACAAATTGACTTTAATCTTTACTTGTCTATCGAAGAAGACAGCATCACAAGTGGAACAGATCGTGAGTAAACTCTGGCACTCACGCTGCACACTACCAACACGCAAACACATTATAACGCTTCCTCAGCAATAAACACAGATAAATTCATAATATCCTACAATTTAAGTTGACAAACGATAATCATACAAGATATAAGAACACATTTTTCAAATTAGTTGGCACAAATAGGAGGCCACTAAACAAGTAGTCTCATCAAGCAGGGCAGCTATTATTCAGCAGGTAAGAATCTCTAAACTTTTAGCCTTATGAAGGTATTCATATCAGGTGTTAAGATCCATACTATTCAAACCTTTTGAGTTAACTACACTACCAAAGTTGCTTGGAACTAATAGCTCGACTGGATTAAAAGAGATAAGGCAGATTTAAAACCTAATATGCCTCTGCCTGATGAGGACCCTAGCATGATGAATTGACTTGGCCATCCCTGATTTGAACACAAGTGTCTGAAGACGACGCTCAAGGAAGTTCTCAACGGTCAAAGCCAAGACGTAATCGAGTTTGTTCTGACTCTCGTCTAAAAGCCCATATCGAAACATCCGACGGAGAAGAGCTTCACCCTCGAAGATCCGACGCGGATTCTTCTCGTCAAGGGTCAAAAGCTCCCTTGCGTTATTACGGATACGACTCAGAGCATACTGAACCCTCCAAAGCTCCCTCTTGCAGCGAAGTCCATACTCTCCCACAAGCCTCAACTCAGCATCCAAACGCTCCTTCTCATATGGACGACGAGGCTTCTTGAATGTTTTCCCATCTATCAGAGAATGCAATATGTTATAGTACAAATTAATCACGAAATATTTCCGGAATGTTTTCAAAAGAATGAGCAGATTCAAAAAAATTACTTCGAAAAAATTAGTTCAATAATGGCAGGAAAACTTAAACCCCATATCATAAAACAATCGCAAATTATCACGAGAACATCAGCAATCTTCAAATTAACCAGAAGCTCACATTGTTCAAGGAAGAAACCTATTAAACATTGTTAACACAGCATCACGCATGGAGAACCAGTGATCAGTCTGAGAGAGACTTACAGTTGCGATAGAATGATACGTGAACCATGGCTCTAGTTCGTCGAAGCCGTCAGGTAAATTCTCTGGCTTCCTCGCTTCCTCCCTTGTGGCGCCCTAGGTATCCTGCTGAAAATTGCGGAGCGGGAGCCTTTTAACGGACCTCAAGACCAAAACCCTGTTATCAGACAAAGGATCTTCGGGCTTAGGGCCCACGAGTGGAGAGAAGCCCATTAACTCGTACAAATTTCTTTGGTTCCAAAGAAATATTTTTATTTTTCACCCAGCAAATTGGAAATTGTAAATTAAATATATCTCATATATTGCTCAGAGTTTAATATTTTGATTTAAAACGTTAAAAATAATTTTTATTAATATGAACTAATATTTGATCGAAGGATCAATATATTATATAAAAAATCACTTGTCAATTTAGATGAATTTTTTCCGGTCAAATTAGAACAAGTAATTTAAAATTACAAATTTCGCCAAAAATAAATTTCGCCAAAAATAAAGTACAATTATAAGACAAGTTAGCTTTAATTAAAAAGGTTAGTTATACGTAAATAATGAATAAGAAATGCATGTTTTTCTAGTTTAATTGAAAAGGGAAGCATACCTTTAGTATATAAGCAATAGCTCCCTCCCCCCCGGGGGGTTTCAATGAATAATAAATATATATTTTTCTAGTTGTCATTTTTAAGGGGCTGCTGTTTTTTCTTAAATAAATACTTCTTTCAAATTTAAAATTTAAATTTAAATATACTTGTATCTTCCTTCGAAAGCTCGTTCAGTTAAAGGCAACACGAATTGCTTCTTTAGAAAACTCGAATGCTTTATGGCCCCCAAAAAACTCGAAAATTATTTTTTAAAAAACGTAAACTAATAGGACATAGATTATCCAGTGTTATTGTTAATTTGGCACTCAAATTATCTTGTACAAATTAGTGAAAGAAATACTTTTTTTAATATAAAAACACCAAAGATTAACCAAAACTGTGCTATAAGGAAGAAGACACAAATTTAAATACCAAGAAGGCATACTTGTTGGTGGGAGGATTATAACCTCAATGCTTCAAAAATGGCTTAAGAAAACACTAAAGTATTCTTTGGTTAAAAATAGAGGTAATGAGAGAGAAAGAAAAATTTTAATAAGCTCTATTTAAAAATTAGAAATTTATATTAATAAAAATTAATTAAAAACTTTAAACCCGAACTCATTAAAATTTTCCTCCCTTCCTTTTCCATCTATTTTCCTCATGCTAAACAGAGCCTAAGATTGCACTAAAAAACACTAAAGGTTAAGGGCATCTAATGTAAACATGACCTAAACCGAATGCAATTTTTCGGGTATTGTTCTATGTAGAAGTTGAGGTTTGCCGTATTACTAATGCCTTATTAGCAGCGTGATTTGTTATCGGTTTTATGCTTTTTTATAGATAATCTAAATATTTCCATCTCCACATATGGGAAATGATTTTTATGTACATATAAATTTTGTACGCGCGCGTGTAGTTTACGCTATTTGCTGACCTTGACGCCGTACGCAGTGCAAAAAAGAGCCAAATGACATGAGCGGAGCTGGTGCGTTGAGATGAAAGAAAGGCTAGAAATAATAATACATTAACAAAAATGAGGTGCATTTTATTAAAAAAAAAAACTGAAAGAAATTGAGTAAAATAATTGAGATAAATAATATTCAATATCCTAAAATATTTTGTCAGTAACATAAGATCTACTTCGGGAAATATAATTTGTACTCCTCCAATCCTCAATATAAAACATATTTAACTAATTTAATTAAATTAATGCAGTTAAGTAAGTTAGTTAACTATAATAAATATGACATATTTTTCCTAAAATATCTTAATCATCTTCATTATATCCTCCCTCCCTCTCTTAATTGATTATTGTTAAGTAAATATCAATAGGGATGATTTTGGAAAAATTAATAGATATGTATATTTAGAGCTAAAATCAACTCCATAATTAAGTCCTGTATTAAAGACCGGAGGAGTACTACAAAGTAAATATTATATTAAAGGCAAGAGATAGTACTAAAAAAATATTGTTGAACGCTATTTATCTCAATTATTTTGCTGAACAGTTTGCAATTGTAAATTATTATCATAAAATAGATTTTTTCATGTGAACTGTTCACGTAATATTCTAGAAGTTCAGATTTATTTGTGTATGTTTTAAATAAAATTATAATATCTTTTTGTCCAAAAATAATAATCTTTTTAAAATCATTAAATCAGAACCATTGAAATTTGATTCAATGGTGATGAAGGGGGTAGAGGAGGGGAAGGCTAGTGGATGGAAGCTTTGCACAAGATAGAGGAGAGGAAGGGTAGAAGAGAGAAGCTGGCCTCCACTCATCCTAGCGCCTAACTAGGGAATTAAACGAATCAAAACTTACGTCAACTTCATTTATATACTCTGCCAAAGTGATACACGCCTCAACATTTTTAAATATTAAGTGTTATAAAAGCATGTTATTATCCATGTGGACGTCAAAGAAAAACAGCCATATTACGATCCAGAAACTCGAAATTCAAGAAGTGAAAGTGCATCAGTTTTTTTTTTGGCTAAAACATAAGTGTCCTCCTATTAAAGGCAATCTTATTTAAGACACTGTCAGGTACTAAATGTAAACACTTTTCCCAACAAAAATTCGAATCTTGATCACTATGTTGTGAGGGATTAACTCATTCTGTTAGATTTAAACCAGTGATAATTGCGTGTCAGTTTTATGCTAACATGAAAATGCACTTCTGACAAGTTTAGATCAGTTACAGCCACATCCTTCCCCATCATATGGCAGGGTAATTCGAGCAAATAAGCAAGACTTGCGAAAGAAGGCCAAGAAACGAAGTGGGGAAAAAACGCAAAAATAGCCGCGCAGCCGAATAGACGGTAGTTATAAACACATCCATCGCATGAAAGATATGGACATTGGACAATAACATCAACCCAAAATTTGAGACAAACATGTTTATGTAATCATTTTACACACTGGCGTAGGTGAATAATAGCATCACAGAAGCCACTTAGTAAATACGCACAAGTGCAAATTATCATATACATAGTCAAAACCGATCAAACTACAATAACTAGAAATTACATACATTAGTCATTAACACGTTTTTCAGTATCAACAACAAAGGGCAAGCAGCTTAGAAGTTAACTGACAGGCTCAGAATGGCAGAGAAACCCCAACCTTAGTTCCATGAACGGCCCAGAAAACGTTGCCTGCAGCATCGCAGTTTGCAGTATCAATAGCAATAGCACCAAAGATTGCACGGAATGCACCACAAACCACAGAAGGTGCAGAAGAATTGGTCTTGGGTGAAACCCGAACCACCTTCTGCAAACCCAACCCCAATGCATCTCCAGTGCATGAAGATTCAACATTGGAGATTTCCGCTATTTTATTATTCAGATCTTTCGAAGAGATGTCAATGTCTTTTGAAAGTGACTGGAAAGAGACGGCTGTTTCGATGACACTGGCACCCAGAATGCTCAAAGCTCTGTTGTTCTCTTCTGAGAAGGAAGCATGAGTCATGGCACGACGCAGAAGGCCAATGCTCTTGAAGGTATAGCTGATGATAACATAAAATTTGGTTAACTACAAATTACTAGACAGATACAAGGAATTTGCATCATTTCGGAGGCTCAATACTTAACCAACAAGAAAAAGAAAGTACAGGACAGCAATTAAAAAAAATGAAAAACGAAAGGACAAACCCTAATTGCTTCTGGAGGGTTTCAAGAGCCACTGAAAACGGCGATGATGATCTGATGTGAAGATCACTCGCGGCATATCCCTACGCAAAAAGCATTAAACATATCCTCAGGGACCGTTCGATCGCCGGAAAAAGGACAAAGGAAAAGATAACAATCTGAAGAAGCCGACTAAACAGCGCACCTGAAAGTTGGGAACGGTGGCGATGAGTAAAACGGAGAAGAGAGTGAAGTAAACGGACGGCATTTTTTTCAGCTCAGAATTGATGAAGTCGCAGCTTCGTCTTCGGCTTCCCTTCTTGCTCTCTGCCGAGTGTGACTGGAAGTCTGGGACCATATAGTTGCTTCACTCCGTCCTTGTACATTCAATTAATTTTGAAATAAGTCCATATGGTTTATAAATTTGTACAGCCCTCCCTATACCTCTGTAAAGTTTGAACTTAATTCCCACTTTTTTTATTTTGCCAAAACTCGTAATTTTCACATTTAGAAATTAATATTGATTATTTTTTTTTTCATAAATCATATATACATTTATACAATTTTTAGAGAGATAAGTTATATTATTTATGATTAATAATTACCTGCAAAATTTCATGTTGATTAAAACACTCTGAATAAAAACCCAAATACTTGAATTATTTTCCCGTGATTATCCATTTTCACCTCTTTCCAATTGGAAGAAAAATATTCCATTTACTGTTTTACATTCTATTTTAATTGATATCATCTAAAAAATTTATCTTCTTAATTAATTTCATTTAAAAATCTAAAACAAAAATGTATACAGTTATTTTAACAGGAAAATCTTAAAAAAGTGATTGTTGAATTTCAAAATAACAAATCAGAAATTGCTACAAAAATATGATGTTATTTGCTTTACAAGTGTAGTCATTTTCTTTATAAGTGTAGTAACCAATACTGATTTGTCATTTTTAAATTCAACAATTACTTTTTTAAGATTTTCCCTATTTTAATTCCATTTTTTATTTTTCTTATGCATATCATACCAATCAGCTTATTGGCTGTTGACATGGAGATTATAAGTGATTACTGTTTTTCGGATACGTAATAACATGCCCCAGATATCAAATAAGAACTCTTTTCACCAATAATAATAATAAGAAGAAGACGAAGAACTCTTGTAAGGGGGTGTTGAATACCTTAATGTATAAGCAGAATTAATTCGAACTATACAAAGGATTTCCAAAGTCCCATGAAACTAGAATTCCTCAACCCCCTCGATATATTTGATACCCTTCTTTCAAGGCTACTGCTAGATTGCAAACAGATACATTCTTTTCCCTCCCCGCCTACCAATCAAACTTCTACCACTCTAAACTCCTGTAAACAAGTTGAACTCATAACTTTCATCCGAAACTATGTCCTTTAAGTTTGCCTGTCCACCCTGTGCCACTACTTCAAAGAGGAAATCCAGCATTATTTTCTCAAGCAACCGTTTCAGAACCAGCCTCTACTCTTTCAGAATGACCTTCTTCATCACATACTGGTTTAAGCCTTGAAGCAGTGCCAAGGCTTTTAAGCAACATCATCACCTCAGCAGTGTCGTCTAGGTAGAACCTGGCTTTGCTTGGTTTCTGGCCAACTGTGCACGCAAAGATTTCTGGTGCTGAAGAGGGGCTTCCTCCGTAGACTTTGGTTGATATGCTCTCGAACATGTCCTCGTCAGACCTATCATCCCCAATGCACAGAATGAAATCCGGTGATTTCCCTTTCTGGGTCAGTCTAGACAGAACCTCTTCTACAACTAGCCCTTTAGTGATTCCCTGTTGTGTTGATTATCCAGGTTTAGAACTTTTTGTGGACAATCAGAGGTTAAGATGAAGAAAAAGAGGGACAGACATTTACCTGTGGTTTAACTTCAACAATGAACTGTCCCTTCCTAACAACCACTGGGTCATTTGAAAGGACATTTTCAAGGTGATCCAGCATTGCCTTGGCCTGCCAAGATCCAAAATCAAGATCAGCGTCACGGTGGTGCCAAACCAGGGCACTCTCCTTGATCTCCATTTGAGAGCCATCAGTTGCCTCAGTATACGATCTCATCACGGGTTCAACAATGCTTTTCCAAGCAAAATCTGTAGCTATATGATTTGTTTCCCAGCTTGACTGTCCATCCCACCTGCATTCAAGAGTGTGCAAAAAGAATTTAACTTCATATCACACGTAACCTAAGAAGCCAATGCTTTGCGTTGAGGACAAACTAACCTTGTAAAATAACCGTGCTCGGCTGCTATACCAAGGTTCTCACATTGATTTAACCACTCACCCAACGAAGCCCTTCCCCTACCACTAACTATAAACACATTGTTGTTGGGGTCACTGCAAAGGTTGTCTAGCAAAGACATGACTTCAGGACTGGGACTTTTAACAATGGAAGTCTGGGACACAATTGTACCATCATAGTCCAAAAAAATTGCTCTCTGATTTGACCTTTTATATGCAGAGACACAGTGGCCAATTGACAGCTTCCTAAAACTGGGAGAAAGGGCCAGGATTCTGAAACTCAGTCCAAAGCCAATACCCCAACAACGTTTGCAGAGGTGATCCTGACATGAACGAACTAGATCTTGTACAAAACTTCGAGCCCAATAAGCCATGTCATGAGAGCTAACATACCGATAGTGCTTCTCATGCCGTAACTGTTTCTCTATGATAGACATACTGATGGCCAAATTTATTGCATCAGCTACAGCACTAATGTCCCAGGGATTAACCCTCAATGCCCCACTAAGAGATGGCGAGCAACCTATAAACTCAGAAACAACAAGGGCACTTGTACGAGGGAACTCTGAAATAATTCCTAAGGCCTGATCCATTTGCGTATTCCCCTGCCTACAGACAATATACTCGTATGGAATTAAATTCATACCATCCCGCACAGCATTCACAATGCAACATTCTGCCAAAGAATAATAGGCTATCTTCTCATAAAAAGGAACAGGATAATCAATGATGATCACAGGTTCATAATTTAGCAAACCGAACCTTTCATTTATCCTGTTAGCAATAATCTGTATCTCCTTCTTCGCTTCCTCAACATCTTTGCCTGAACTTTTCAGGGGATTTACAATTTGGACTAATACTAATTCACCTTGCAGTTCTGGATTCTGCTCTAGGAGTAATTCTATAGCCAAGAGCTTCAAACTGACTCCTTGAAAGATGTCCATATCATCAACACCAAGAATAAGTTGCTTCCCCTTAAATTGCTCACAAAGTTCTTGAACTTTGACAATAGAAGACGGGTGATTTATGGCAGATTGAAGCCTAGCCATATGAATTCCTACTGGCAAGATCTTAATGTATATTGTGCGGCCAAAGTATTCAAGCCCAATGTAGCCCCTTTTGGATTCATACTCCAAGCCAAGCATTCGACTACAACAAGATAAAAAATGACGAGCATAATCAAATGTGTGAAACCCAATTAAATCTGCATTGAGGAGTGCTTTCAAAATTTCGTCTCTGACAGGCAGAGTCCGGTAAATTTCTGATGAAGGAAAAGGGCTGTGGAGGAAAAATCCTAGCTTGACTTTACTGTATCCTTTCCGGAGAAATGTTGGGAGAACCATCAGATGATAATCATGAACCCATACAAAATCAACTTCTGGATTCATAACCTCCATAACCCTTTTTGCAAATATCCTGTTAGCAGCAACATAAGCCTGCCAAAGCACCCTATCAAAGCGATTGCCTTGATCGGGAAACATGGGTAACATGTAATGAAATAGAGGCCACAAATGTTGCTTGCAAAATCCATTATAAAACCTATTCTGAATAAGCGGTGGAAGGAAGGCAGGCCAGCATTTGAATTCATCTAGCAACTCTTGGGAAACTTTCTCTTGCTCACTTTCATCAACATCAACCTTCAAAGATCCCACAAAAACAACATCCGTATCAACAGAAATAGCATCTTTTAGCTGCCACAAAATTGAATCTTCATCATAACTAAAGCACCACCTGCCTGAATCTTTATCCTTTTGAGCATTAAGGGGAAGAAAATTTGCTACAATAATTATCTTTTGACGATGTTCTGATGAGGAAGCATGTGAATCATCATCATCAGTACCTTTTTTCCCATCTATATCAGAAATAACTCCAGGAACAGTATTAACACGCGAAAGAGCTCTGGGTGTTTGGGGGAAATTTAAAATGTCCCCAGACACCAAGTCCAGCAAATTTGTGCAAGATGTAGCCACCATTTTTACTGCAATTTCCAATATTTGGTGTCAAGAGTGCAATATTATGTTGGATCAATAATTATAAGAACCTTTAATAAATGACACAAAGAAAAGCAAGAACCTGTGACAATAGAAAAGAATTTGTAATGAATATAGCATGAAGGACTACACAGCACTAAAGGACACAAGTATATAACTCAAGCAAACAACTGAAGGTTAATTAACCAGTACTTCAAACATTGCTTAGGTGATCACTTGCTAATTTTTAAAATGTTTAGGCCTCAAATAATTGCTACTCAATTCACCTGACACTTATTTGCTGAATGTTTTTTTACCATGTCTAACTCCATCATTGATTGTTGAAATAAGGAGAACAAGAGGCAAGATCAATATTCAATAAAAAAACACTCCTACCTGATGCATGTATGAATGAATTCCCAAATCAATTTAATTACAACCATGATAAGATATGAAGCAGCATGCTAGAGGAAAGACAAGGTGATTACCAGGTCAATTTTTTATGCAACAACTTTTAGCCAGGAAAAAAAATAGTAACCCCACAAAGTACGCTTAGTAAAAAAGAATAATTGGAAAAATGAGGTTGTCCCAAATGATATGTTCTTCGATCCGAGCAAAAGCAAATGACAGCAACAAATCAGGAAAATGATTGAAGCTTCTATCATGATTTTACTCCTGATAAATTCTTCTCAAACTAAATTATCAAAATAAAGGACATTAAAATTCCATCTTCAAAGAAAGAAAGAAATTTATCAAACAGAAAAGGAAAAGAAAGATAGGCGGAGATTACAACCAGAAGTTTTGCTGGTCCAGTTATGCTTGATCTTTGTGTCATCCAATGCTTCACAAGCACTATGCCTAACCAGAAACAAAGACTCATAGAATTAGAATGAAAGATATGAGATAGAATGGCAAATAAAGAAAACAGATGCACACATACCTAGATTGAACCGACGCTTATACAGCTAAGCTCACGATAATCAGTTCTTGTATTATTAGCCCTTCACGCGGTTCTCCTTAACTTGTCATAAAGAGCTCGTGAAGAAAAAAGCGTTATCCTTGGGAACTGCGAGTAAAGCAGAGTTAGGCGGAACAAAGAACTGACTTACATTACTTATATATCATTTTAATCCAGCAAAATCAATAAGACTAATTCACTGGATCAGCGAATCAGTAAAATAATTGAATTCCTCAAGTGAGAGAGTTCAATCATTTATTTAATTTCATGGAAATACAGTATACAGAAATATGTTATACTGAAATCCAGCCAATGTGCCAGGACAAAGAAGTACATAGGTAAAAACAGAGTAGAAACACGGAACAATATCCAAGCAATGACAGAGATAAGCTGGTGGATTCATGAATTATCTCAAGAGTTTGTTGAACTTTATCTTGTCTGTGACCATTAACAGTCAGGGGAGGTATAAATGCATTGATTGTCGGTTGCAGCTATTTAAGCATATCCAGGATGCTTTGTTTGTTTCTGTATAGGTTGTTTAATTTATATCTTACATCTCCTTTAGTAATTTTTATTTTACCTTTTCAATAATAGTTCATTTTTACAATCTCCAAGCATGGCAGGCAGCCTCAATGCCAAGTAACTACAGTTAGAATAAGGAATATTTATATGTACCATTGTCACTTTCATGTAGATGAAACAAACTGGCTGAGCAGCATGTTTCTTACCAAACAATCAGCCACTAAAGCAAATATAACAAAACCAACCCACAACACCAAACAGCCGAACAGAGAGAAAAGAGCGCACCTTTTTTTCTGAAAAGAATCAAACCGATGCAACACCAAGAATTTCCAATGGCTGTACATAAATTTCCTGCTGGAAAAGGGAACAAAATCAAACATCAACAAGGCATTTCCGTTTGAGCGCAGAGAAACAGCTCTTCCGTACCAGGTAAATGGAGTTTGAATTATGTGCTATTATTACTTTCATGTGCATGCAACAAACTGGCTTTCATTTCTCTATGAGCAGTATATTTCTTACCAAGCAAACAACTCCTAGATCAAATGTAATAGAAACAACCCACAATGCCAAACACCCAACCAGAGAGAGAAGAATGCACATTTACCTGAAATGAATCAAACTGATGAAACACCAAGAATTTCCAGTGGCTGTACATAGATCTCCTGCCGGAAAAAAAACAAACAAACAAAATCAAACATAAACAGAGCATGTCCGTTTGATCGCGAGGTAGTTGAAAGAAAACTCTTTCAACTAGCGAACCTAATTTCTAGCGAGGTAGTCAATGAAATATCAACAAGTCATTTACCCTGTCCTTCACTTTCTCAACAATCAAGAAGGTTCATTACAAGAAAGATTAGATAAAATGAGGATGCAGTGGGGGAAAGAAAAAGAGACAACAATGGATAAATTCAAAACTGAAAAGTGGGTATGAAGTATGAAGACAAGTAAGGAAGTTGGGGAAAATTTACAAGTTGAAAGATGGTTTACTTGGATATATGCGACGAGTGTGTTAGGTTGACAACCGGTGAGATTCGTGGGAGTTTCATGGATCCGAAACCGACCTCGAGAATTAGAGAGGCGAGAAGAATACGATGGGAATATTGTCTCCGAGGTTCCGTTTGGTTTGGGCGTTCGTTTTGTTCAAATTTTTGTATATTCAACAAAGGATGCTGCATTGAATTGCTGAGACAGCTTCAACGTGAAAAGTCAAAAAAGAGAAAGATGTATCCCACATTTGGATATATTGATATCTTATTAATTAATTAATTAATTATGATCTTTAAAATCCAGTTGGATGGCAACTCAGGCCGCTCTTACGTTTCAGTCCTGATCCTAATCCTAATCAAGCCTTTTTGACATAAATGCCCTCCTCATATAGCATTTTTACCCCACGGGCCTGCAATTATTCCTCTAACAAATTAATGATCTCCTGCAACACTGAATTTTCAAAACAAAAAAATTGCTTGAACTAGCTTGTTCCCATTGTGTTTTTCATTTTTTAAATGAAAATTATATTCAATATATTCAATTTGAGAAAAAAATAGTACAACTTAACTTTTCTTATCATCCACGCACTCCGAGTTAAGTGAGAATACAAAAGTTTACTTCTAACTTAACTAAATCATCTGTAATACTGTCTCCTACCCTTGATATAAGACCTCATGTGATTTTTATTTTGATCCTAAATATAAGATCCCAATCCACTTTATCTCTCATATATATTTGTTTTTTCTCAAGATTGTCTTTCTAATAGTTATAGTTTTAACCAATAAACTTGATTAGTAAGGATGTTTTAGGAAAAATAACACCTATTTATTATAAATAAATAATTTAACTTGTTTTCTTAATCTACTCAAATTAATCAACTAGCTTTTATAATTAGGACCGGAGGTAGTATGAATAACTTTTATGTGTACATGACAAAATTTAACATGTTATTCTTATGAATTAGGAGTGTGACTTCAACAATGTCAAAAAAGGATGTGTTTTTCGTTTTTCTTGTACGCAAAACTCATTTGTATTCAAGTAATAACATGACGCAAATGAATTTTGCGTGTACAAAAAATGCGACAACTTGAGAGTTTATTGAATATCGACGTCAAAAAATTATCTAAAGCTGCTTGAGGTAGTCATATTATTACGCAGGCTCTTTAAATTAAATTGGAGAGATTATTATCAATCTAATTATCCGTTGAAGTTCTCCAAAATATCTCAGATTATCATTAGATAATACTCATCCGGTCTTTAATATAAAACCCATTTAACTAATTTGATTAGATTAAGAAAGTTATGTAAGTTAGTTAATTATAAAAAATGTGACATGTTTTTCCTAAAACACCATAATCATCTTTCTTGATACTCCCTCTCTCTTTTCTACTTGATTATGGTTGAGGGAATATCCATAGGGGTAATTTAGAGAGAATTGATAAATATGAGAAATGGGTCTTATATTTAGAACTAAAACCAACTCAATAATTAGGTCCTATATTGAGAACCGAAGGAGTATGATGTTATCATGCTAATCAAGAAATGGATAAAAAATGATTATGTTTGGGAGAGCAGAGAAGGGTAAAACGGTCATTCGATGAATAGGATGATCAAATTAAAACAAAAATGGAGTTTGCAAAGACCAAAATTCTTCACAAGTCAGTCTTGTTAATCCAAATGTATGGATTAAATTTAATTTAATTAATGTGTGGAATACGGATTCTTTGCTTGGCGTTGAAATTATGCTTTGTATAATGGGAACAAGATTGACCATGTCCGGCCACCTACATATTATTCTACCAATGTGGCCATGTTTCTTTTCTCATTTTTGAGATCAATAATTATCAAATGGATTAAGGGCAGATTAATTAATTAACCAAAGTTCTCTCGTAAACAGTATCTTAAAATTAGTCTAATTCAAAAGAACCCTTTTCTAAATTATTAATGATGACGACGACGATAAGGCTACAATACAAGATTGATGCCAAGCGTGGTCGTCCCACAATACTCAACTCGGCTTCCTATTCACGGCATATTAATCGATAAACACGTTTCCTTAATTTATGACGAGGAGCTTCCAATCCCAAGCATTTTCCCCTTTAAAAATATGCCCACTTTGCATATTTATATTTCTATTTTTTTTAAAATGCAACTCGACAATATTATAAATGGTGATATAAACGTGCCAACGATGATGCCAGACCCTCCCCAAAAGACCCAAAACAAAATTATTCTTGATACGCAAGTAAAAAATTATTAAATGAATATTTTTAAAAAAATTTCTTGATAACAAGCATGGTAATATGTTTTAAATTTTTTAAACAGTATTTGAGATGGAAATAACCCAAAAAAGGGTTAAAACGTCTAACTTGATGCGATGAAAATGAATTAAAAAAAACATTTAAATGGGGGAACATATTGAACTATTTATTGTGTGAAACACACGCTTTATGATTGTAATTATGGGCAATATTAAATTAGGCTAATGAGGACGAAAAGAGCCCGACAATGGCCGCGGCAGATCGAGCATGTTACCTGGCCCACTCTTCCCGTCAGAGGATTCAGGAATGATTCATGTTTTATCCATTTATTTATTTATTTCTTTCTTTACCCTTTCTTTTAGATTTTTAAAGTAAAATTTTCAGATGTGTTTGTAACTAGAGAGCTTGCCCAGACTATAGATTTAGAAAGTATTTGGCAACCATCAAAAGTTTTTTTAAAAAAACTTTTATAGAAAATAAGATAAATTCTTCCATATATTTATTTCGTAAACAGTAAAAATACTTTTAAAATCACAGTTTATATTTCATCCAAACACGTCTTTAGTTATAGAAACATGATGATTCAAAAAACACTTGCTAAAATACTTCAAAGTCACTCGCAAAAAGTCTCCATATGGGTGCCTAATGGATTAGAATTAATTAAGGATCTAAATCCTCTGAATTTCTTTCTCTAAATTTTCCAAGAATCTGAGTTAATATGAATCATCGATTAAATCAACTTTTCACGATGCTGCCACTCCAGATCCTCTCAGATTTATGAATTCATGGAGAGAAATCCAAGTCTATAAACTGCATCCATTAATTTGGCATGTGTTTTTAATTAAGGAACATGGGATAATTTGAAAACAGGGGCCATTTGACAGAGGACCGAAAGAGATAAAGAAGTTCATGGGGAATCAATCAATGGCGCGTCTTGTGGCAATCAAGTGGCTAGGGATTATGTCTTGCGCTTAGAATTTGAATGTCAACAAATATAACTTCTTTCCCAAATGTCTCATAAAAAGGAATCAAGGGATCGGAAAACTTTTTTCCAAATGAATGCAAAATGTCAAGTGGACAATATAAAACTATAAGTTGAGTTTTAGCTGTCAAGAACATGAAAGTGGACCAATAAAACAAATCTGTGTGAGAATGAAAAAAAATATGAACAAACGATAGTCGGTCTCCTGATAAACTAATTAGATTACAAAGCGGGCAAACAAAAAATTTGAACTTTGAAGAGACTCTGAAGAATAGACATTCTCTGTCTTGATTAGTGAACTGCTTAAGGTTGTTAAAATTTTAATAAAGTAAAAACACTGGATATCAGGTTTTATTTACTATCTCATGTTCTAATTATAAAATCTTGTTTGTAGATTACAGAAGAGATTTTTTTTTATTTTTTCAAAAAAAAAAAGGACAGAAATGAGAAGGTAAAAAAGGTGGGGTGGGGGGGAGGCAAAATGGAAGTAGACACAACTGCCGGGGATCGATGTCTTCCCCCTCACTTCTTCCATTCTCCTCAGCTTGTCTTTTCATTTATAATTTATTTTATATATAATTCCTTATTGAACCTTCCATTCCAGTTGGTAATGGTCAATGCGTAGAAACCATGGAGCCTCTTACATACTGACACATCAATTAATCCCGAGTATTTCGCATTTGTCACTACGCCATTGGATCTCTCTTTTCATTAGTCAGCTTAACCCTTCCTTGTTTAAGTTATTCTTTCTGAATAGAGTCAGTCAATTTTACAAATCGAGGAAACCATAATTTAATTGAAATGCAAAAGTAGACGCGGCTTACGTAGGCGCACCCTTCCTGGGTAATTCTGCGACAACCTTCTTTATCCGCCACCATTGTCTCACATTTTTATGCACAATGGATATGGATCGGTTTAACCCCAAGCATCCTCCTTTTTTTCTTTTTCAAAAAAGAATTAATTTTCTTTTTAAATTTTTTTTTCCTGGTTGAATTATGGTCTGGAGGAGTGTGAGAAAAGAGGGGTCGCGGGGCCCGCATTATCCAGGAGAGAGGAACGCGTGTTTCGCGGAAAAGACAGAGTCAAAGTCTGAGGATAATGGCCTGTGCCCTTTTTTTTTTTTTGGACAGAACTGTGCCCTGTGGATTCCTGTGCGAGTGGGATTGTTGTCGCCCCCTCACCTCCTCTCCATCATTATCCCTTTCCTCCCTTACACGTACCCCCTTGTTTTAAACATCTCATACTTCATCATCTCTTCAATCCTAAATACTACGTCTGAGGTTTTATGATTTGACAATATATATAAATTAGTTAGAAAATTTATTTTAATTCTAAATACGAATTTATAATTTTTCTTCCACTATCAATATTAATTGTGGATATTAAATGACTTTTCATCAACATAGTTTTAGTTTGAATGCCAATAATTAAAATAAACATTTTAGGAAAACCAATTAACTAAAATAATTTATTTAATACCTGCAAATTATATCAAGTACAAGGGATAATACTTAATGCTATGATGATAATATGGTACTACCTCCTATTTTTAATATGAAAAATAGCTTGATATTTAATTTAATCTTAAATATAAGATTTCAATCTGTTTTATCTTTTATATTTATCTATTTCTTTTTAGTAATCCTCGTTATGACTGCACATGTAAACTATTTTGTCAAATAGTAGTTCTAGATAATATATATAATTATTAAAATATTTTAAAAAATAACTCATATTTATTATAAATAATTAACTTATTTTTTTTTTTTCTTCGCCAATTCATGAATTCAAATTATTCCCCCGGTTTTTGTACGAAGGATGAGAGGGAGTAAGATTTGACAGGTGTAGCATGTCAGCTTCGGGTGGGGCCCGCCCTATTACGTTGGGTTGGACGGAATAAGGGATGCTCTCTTTTACCATTTACTTCCCTTGACGTTGAACTCCTCATGCCCGCCGTGGCAGCCGTGTCCATGTTCTGTTTTCGGTCTACGCTGCCATCCGTTCAACCCACGCCTGCGCCTTCCATATCAACTATGTCATCATTTTAAGAATAGACTCCCGTTCCATGTATTAAAAAATAATAATAATAAAATTTAGGACAAAACAAAGTTTATAAATTATTTCTTCATAATTTATTTTAATTATTATTCATCCCTCCTATTCACCCAAAACAACCTTCCGCGAACGAATGTTAACTCTTTTTCAGGAGCAGGAGCTCGAGTAACATTCTAGTTCTAGCTCTTGCCATTATTCAGGTGAAGGTTTCATTAGATAAACTGACTTTAAATCCGGGGCTCAACTCCCATATAACAATTCAACATATAGGGAAGAAAAAGAAAGAATTCTTTGAAATCACCAAATTACTTTGAAGTCCACGTCATTGTAAATGAACTCAGTTAACCTCTTGATAAATGTACACTAAATTTATTTACAATTAAAGGGAATATGACTTCTGAGTAAACTGGTTTTAAGAGATTTTTTTTTTAAAAAAAAAATTGAATTGTTTGTTTGGGATATGAAACGTTTTTTTTTTTTGTTATACATTTATTCATAGGTCCAAGTTTTCTTCGACGAGGAAATCACGTGGCCCAGCCCAAGCGATCCAACAGAACCATGATCCACATAATTATTTTAGACTGAGGGCATTTAGAACCAGCTGGACCATCTTTATTACTTTTAACTTTTTTATTATTTATTATTTTTACTCAAACATTTTGCTTTTTTTTGTGTCGATGGAAACATTTTACATATTGATGCAAGATCTGACGAATTTATTTAACTTTCATATAAACAGGTGAATGGTTGGCAGTTGGCACAGGGAGTTTGTGGGCAGTTTGGGGCCAATCTAAAGTATTGAAAGAAAATGCCACATCTACAATAAGGAAAAAAAAAAAAAATTAGAAAGGGAAGCTGAAGGGAAGGCCTTCCCCGGGCGTCCAAAGCAATTATTGTTAATTAATTTCTCATAATATAAAAAAGAAAAAGCCCAGATCTAATTAATATGATGATTTGGGTTCATCTATTACTATGAGTTTTCATAAATATTAACCCACAGTATCTCGATTAAAGGAATCTAAAATACTTAATGCCTGCGTGACTGTACTACCGACCGTTTCCACCGAGCTCCCCACTTCACTGCCCTGCACCTCTGATCCTTTCAGAATTGAGAGCGATAATTGATTGGAGGTGGTCAGATAGCCACCATGCCGGGTCCTGGTCCTCATATGATGTACGCGATGGGCTCCGGCGTGGCTCTCACGGCGGTCACCCACGGCAGATTCAGCCCCCACCACACTCTCACCTACGCTCTTAACGCCTTCTTCGGTCCCGATGTTGGTTCCTTCTCCGAATGGCTCGCTTCCTTCGTTGATAATCCCGCTAACTCCTTTGCATCCCGCCTTCCCGATCTTATCCACCATCCCCTCTATTACATTCTTATCTTGGGACTTCCCCTCTCCTTTCTCTACTCTTGGATTTCCAAGCTGCTTCTTCGACATCAGCTTCTTGATTCTGTCCCTAGGGTCAGTCACTCCCTCACTTCACCAAACATAGTTGGTTCGGGAACTTATTGCAGCCTCAAATTTTCCTGAGCTACTTTGATATTTTTGTTTCCAATCATGGGTGGTATCTCAAACATATTGACTTGGCTTGGCATATTGGGGTCGGAATGGTTTCACTGGGACACCAAATACATGCTATACGGCAAAGAAACATCTTGTCTATAAATTTGATTGTCCAATCCCCTTGATTTTCTCATGAAGAAGAAACCTTGGCCATGTTTCTTTTTTGTTTGTTTCTTGAATGCTTGAAATGAATGCATCCGCTTTATATATGGTCCAGGTACCCCTTACATGGAAGCAATGCTTCTTGTTGATATCTGCTGGCTCTTTTAGTCACTTCTTCCTGGATCATTTATTCGAGGTACGTATTAGATCAGGGTCATCTGTACTATTGCTTCCTTTCATATATGTTTGTTCTATAAACTTAAACTATTATCTTGATCCATGTTAAGTGAACCAAATGAAATGGTTCTCATTTACTGATGATATAAGCGAATTGATATTTTTTGTAACCAATTTTGGCCTCGACTGGGAGTTACATGTGCAATGGTTATCATTTGAATTTGCAATCTAGCTAGGTTTCCTAAAATTACATCACACAATCGTAGTCACGGGTCATTATTTGGTGTCAGGCGCATAATTGGTGGAGCTCAGGTTCATATCAATAACTGTCACCCCTTAACTGTTGAAAATCGTAAAGTGATATTTCTTGAGTGATTAAGTTCAATGATTGTATTTACCTAAATAGACTACTGTAGTTCATGTACTTGGTATTTACCAGTATCAACTTCTGTTGTTATGGAGGTCTCTGAAATTTACATGCAACGGAACATCAACAGAAAGCTTCAATGAAGCCATTAGCAAAAACAAAAATCACAAGCTTCTCCCACTATGTTCTCATAGTCGGTCCCAATCCTAGATATAGGAGGAGGATTGTTTTAAGCCCTTGATAACCAAGATAAAACATTGTCACATTTCTCATGGAGATGAAGTCTAAAACATTCACAGCTAAAGCTTTGATGTTGGTCCTATGAGTAGTACTGTACCAGACTACTAGGATATCTGATAGAAGTCTAAAAGTTCACACACAGGCTAGCACAGTCTTATTCAAGGAAAGGTCAACCCCCACCCCAAAGTGTATTTTCATTTAAATTCGTGAACATACACTGCCTATTATTTGCTGTATTTGTGACAACTGGTTAGTAACAAAAATCCTGAATAAAGTTGGGAACTGCACCCCCTCTGCATCAGCAGCTGAAGATAATGAACACAAGCCGCTGGAAGCCATCCATAGATGCCATTTACTAATTACGGTTAGTACATCAAACACAACTAGATACCCCAATAAACCATGAGAAAGACGTCAATTACGATTTTCATGAGCTGCAGCAAACCACTTTTTCATAACGTCTTCCTCGCTCTCAGGTCCTCCAATCCATCGTCGCTCAGTAGGTATTCATATTTGTTTCTGATACGGACCAAGGTAGTGTAGAATGCCTAGATTCCACATCGGGCAGTATGGGTTTCCAATATATAAGATACTCATACAAGTAGCTCTGTCACCTCGGTATTTAGCTTTTGAAGGAAAGCTTTCTGTCCTGCTTGAGCGTCTATCAGGCCCCCTCTAATTAGTTACTATTTTTAAATTAAAAGTATACGTTCCTGATCCCTTCCATATGCAAGTATACTGTGCTATTGATTGATGGCTTTTATTTTGATGCAAACTATAACAAGAATTGGAGTTGTGCTGAGTTTTAATGCTTAGGGAGCTGTCCAGTGGGGTCCAAACTTTATTGTGATTTATCCTCAAAATTTTCTCAGTTATATTCAAAACCTTGTAGGAGAATGGCCACTCAACTGTGTATACTTGGATTTTGAGCACGGGCTGGTGGGAAAGCCGAGCACCAATTAACCCAGATGCTGTTGTTGTAGTTGCCTTTTTATGCACATGCTTATATGGTGGCTTTTTTTACATTAACAGGTGCTTGTTTCTACATTCTTCGTGTTAATTATCAAGTTATATGTTGTGGTGTTGACATTTTCTTTCCCCTCGAAGACCATGCAGAGTAAATTCATCAAAATCCTTTGTGAAGAAGTCGCATCAATCACTGCTACTCGTCCTGTTTATAGCTTGCTTATACTGTTTATGGTGTGCAATTCAGATATACTTTATCAATCCTCGTCGTCCTGCAGTTGGGGAAGAGGCTGATCTTGGTGTGATAGTTTTTTTAGCCACATTTTTCTTCCTACCCCATGGTTTGTGTATAATGTCCATGCACCCAAATGATCTTCACACAGATCAAATTCCTCTTTAATTGTATTTGCATCTTACTGATAGGATATGAAATAATGATTAATTAATATTTTAGATATTTCGGATGTTTGGCATTAGCAAGGAATATTCGGTTTTTGATTTGATTTGACTGTTACTTTTTATCATTCGTTGTTATTTGCATTTAATTTAGGATTCTAGAATGGGCCTAAGAAATGTTGGTTGGCTGATAACTTTAACCCAGACCCAGTAGTTGTTTTGTTTTGGTCAGAACCCACCGGGAATTGAAGAGTGCTTCTTTTGGATACATTTAGTATTTTTCACTTCATTTTTACCTTCTTTTTTCCATGATAAGTCATGAACACACCATCAATCAATATAAGATATGGAATCTGTAATAATTTACACTAGTTATGAGTCATGAATCATACGACTCATTCATTCATGAAACTTCATGTTATGCATAGGGACCACATTTTATTTATCTTAAAAATTGAGAGAAATTAAGAAAAAAATCATTCTCAACAAAAACGAGGGAGAAGTTGATTACGGAATAAAATAGATGAAATAACGCATTTAGGAGCTACAACTAAAAAGAAAAAAGTAGAAGGACCTGGCTAGGTAATTGTAAAAATTAAGTTTCTGTCTCAAAAAATTGTGTTGGATATTGATTAATTCGAGTTAAGCAATGAGAAATTTAAGTAAGCCTATAATAGAAAAAGATTTATTAAAATAAGTTCCTTGATTTTTAGTTTTCACCAGAAGCAGGGAGAGAGTGGTTACAGAAAATTACTCGTGTTTTCATACTTAGAAGCCTTTTTCAGTGAAGATTAAGGGGACGTGGACACCGAGAATCAACTTTGAAAGCTGAGCTTTACTTCTTTATTAAATGAAGAGATGTCCAACACATTAGTCAAAAAATGCGACGCGTTCACTTTCCCTTTTAGAAAGTTTAGTTTATTGGAAGTTACATTATTTGATGTTCTGTATATAGTACTCCTCCTATAAAAATATAAGACCCAATTTTTGAATTGGTTTTGATCCTAAATATAAGACCTATTTATCATATTTATTAATTTTCTCTAAATTACCCTTATAGATACTCCATCAGCCATAATCAAGTAGAAGAGGAAGATGAGGTATTAAGAAAGATGATTATGGTGTTTTAGGAAAAACGTGTCGCATTTTTTATAATTAATTAACTTATCTAACTTCCTTAATCTAATCAAATTAGTTAAATAGGTCTTATATTAAAGACATGAGGAGTACTACTTAACGTGACTCTCAATAATTTTCCCTCGCGCGCGCGCACACGCTGATCTGGACTTACACTGTTACACATATATCAATGGACCCTTGTTAATATATACGATTTTAAGCCTTTTTATGTGCTCTCAAATTAATCCAGAAAATAAAATAGTATATATTTTGTAAATTTATAGATAAAAATTAAAAAATCAAGTAAAAGCTCCTGCTTAAAAATTTTATTAGCTAAAATAATCTTGTATGTTTTAACACACAGAAAGTATTGTTACGATTTCATAAATTCAGATAAAATTTTTAAACATAAACTCTTTACTGATTTTTCATAAAAGATATAAAGTAAAAACGTTAGGGAGGCGAGAAAGTTAAAATGAAACAGACAAACCTTTTTTTTTCTTTTAACCACATTCAAAAAGTTTAAATATAGATCACTGCCTTTCTTCTAATTCTATGCTGCACCAATCCACCTGGTCAAGATGTTTTTTCAAGGGTGAGTGAGTAACCATATACATCTCCGAAAGAAAGGCAAACACAGAAAAGACAAATACAGTAAAAAGGGTAACCATTAATCTAACAGCAAGAAAGTTCATGATAACAAGTTTACTGTCATTTAAGTTATTTGTAAAAGTTCAATGATTAAAATTTTAAAATTATGAAAAAAATTACAGTTTAAAATGAAAAATCAATATTTTTATTAAATATACTTCAAAATAATTTGAAAAAATTACACACGCCCGCACACAATCAAGTTATTAAATTAATTGAAATTAATTTACTTAATACGGAATATTGACTTTCTTTAAGATGAAAACTACTATTGACACAATCCAAAATGTGATTTGGTAGGTTGAATTGATATTTTTGATTATAACAAATCTTAACAACCATCTCCTTGGACATTCAAAGGACTATTTCTCTTTTCTCAGTTGGCATCTTCAAAGCAAACCCTTTTCTTGTTATCTTCCTGTTTTCTTCAATTTTAGGCCAACGCAGTCGAACTTTCTTGGGAAACAAAATCAACATAACAGCTCTTATTAAAAATAAATAACCATTCCTTTCATGCTTGAAGACTCACAAGTGCTGCATAAAATGTTGCGATTTTTTAAATTTTCTTTTCATTTAAAGTACAATATACATCTAGAGTTCAGATTCAGATTCAGATATATGATATGTTGTTGGCTAGGCTCTCTGATGTCTATTTCCCCTCTGACATCTGATTCACTATTTCAAATATTTTCACTATAATCTAAACTAATTAATCCCAGTTCCCGGCAAATTAAAAACTATATGAAAACCAGATTCTTGGGTTTATGAAAGTGTGAGTGGAATATTGCTCTTCATCATCGTTTAAAGAAATTGATCTTTGAGTCGAATATATATAAACCAATTATTTCATAAACTTAAACAATCTCTGAAATGACGTGTCATTAACCTTGCCAAGTCCCTTACGACCAGCTGGAATATATTAAACTTTACTTACTTTCATAATATTAAACAGTTTTTAGGAAATGAGATTTCATATATGGTAGTACGTATGTGATTACTTTTTCCAGTACAATATACACAGTGAAAAGTCGGCAAGAAAATTGATTAATAAGTATCCCTTGTAATGATTTACTCAATGCCAATCGTTTAGATACAAGCAATGAATTTAGTGAGACAAGTAGTAGTGTTTTTGAAGGAAAACACAAACTTTGGGGGGACAGCAAAAATGCAAAATTTCTCAAAAGTCCAGACACATCGATGACATCTCACTTGACGAAGATTATTGTCGGAATTTGCATAATAATGTTGTCGGCATATTAATTACTGTTGAATACGCTTAAAATGCTGAACAAGCTTAATTGGTCTCTTTTCCCGTAATTGACATCAACATTCAACTCCACTTAAGTACTGTTCTTGGGCTTCATGCTGGCGACACTTCTCGCAAAAGATGGCAAGCAAAAGGCAGCAGAATGAACCTGAAAACGATGAATAAGTTAAAGGAGAAAGAAGACAGATCAATGAAAAAGGGATGACCTGTAATTAATACTCCTCCGGTCCTTAATATAGGGCCCAATTCTTGAGTTGGTTTTGGTCCTAAATATAAGACCCATTTCTCATATTTATCAATTTTCGCTAAATTACCCCTATAGACACTCCCTTAACCATAATCAAATAGAAGAAGGAGATGAGGTATTAAAAAAGATGATTATGGTGTTTTAGGAAAAACGTGTCACTTTTTTTATAATTAACTAACTTACCTAACTTTCTTAATCTAATCAAATTAGTTAAATGGATTTTATATTAAGGCTCGGAGGAGTAAATTGGTTCGGGGGTTTGATGATGACGTACCTCAGAGTTGTAGAACTTCAAGGGTTGCTTGGATATGCCATAGTTTTGTGGGTCTATGGGGTTTATTGGACATCTGAAGTCCACGTATGGGCCTTCTGTGGAACAAAGCAAGAACCCTATGACCCCACTGAAAGTAATTAATTAACTGCTTGGTTAGGATTCATTCATCCACAGACATTAAATGATTGAAAAGACTACCTGCTAAGGTAATAAAGAGGCTGGGAGATATAATAGATTCGATTTGTTAAATCAATTACAAGGTTCATTTGTGGTCATTCGAGAAGGATGAACAATATTAAGACATTGCTATTACTGATTTATGATTCTGCAAGTATTTTGGAACGGTTTGGCAAGACATTGTTATTATGATTAGAGATGGATGAGATGAAAATGATTTGGTGAGATGATGAGAATATATTAAAGAGACAAGCACGTGATGAGAGATGAATATTAAGAAGGTTAATTAATTTGCCTTGGATAAGCAGGAACAGTGGTCCAAGCATAATCAATGGAGCCTTTGAAGATTTGGTGGCATTTGGAGAAGAGCTTCTGAATGTCTAGTGAGCCACACCATAAGCTCTCTGCTTGAATGCAAACAACTCCTCCTCCTCGTAGAGCTCTCGATGCCACTTCAAAAAACTCTGATTCGAATAGCTCATGATCAGCCCCTGCACCATATAAGAGTTTAATTAATTACAGAAACAAACAGGTATGTGTATGTCTTTGTACATATCAGACAAACAGGTATAGCTGCATATATACTTATTGGATCGAAGGCGTCTACAATTATTGCATCGTAGCTGCCTCTTTCGACAGATTTCAGAAACAAAGTTCCTGCACAAATTATTAAAGTTTTAACACCAAACCAAAGTTAATCACAAACTTAATAATTAAACACACACAAAAATGTGTATGGGACGTACCATCTGTGACATGAAGCTTCACTCGAGAGTCCTTGTATCCAACAGCTACATTTGGGAAATATTCCCTGTACACCTTCAAATTCATGAAACTATAAATTAATTTGATGTTTTCCAATGTTGTGTGTATATTTTAGAATTTAGAATTCTAGCTAACAACGAGATGCTGCAGAATAAGAGCAAGCATGAGGATAATTGGCTTACATCAATCAGCATAGTGTCTATTTCACAAATGTCAATTTGCTCCACAGAAGAGTGGCGGGAAATTTCTCTGAGGATGCCGCCATCTCCCCCTCCTATAAGCAGTACCTGAAACATGATTCAAATTAAGGGGTATAAATATCAGAGAGAAGCTGTCTTCGACAGGCTTTTAGTACGTTATTCTGTACTAAAATTGATGATTTCCTGTTTCTGATAATTTCTTGTATATCTCTGTGTCTACTGAGTCGTCCAACCTTTTTTGGGTTAGGAATGGAGCAAAGAGGAAGGTGGGTCATCATCTCTTGGTATGAACATTCGTCTTTCTCAGTGAGTTGGAGAGCTCCATCCAACACAAAAACTTTACCGTAGGTTGCTGACTGCAATTCAAAAAGAAAAAACAAAAATCTATACTCTCAATATGCAGATTACCTGCGCACGGATTTCGTAATTAAATATGTATTGATCAAAGTATGCTATACACACACATGTACGATGCAATTGGATTGTGTCTGCTTCAAAAGCTACAATTTAGCTTGTCACGTTACGTTGATAAATACCGGAAGAAAGCTTGAATTTATGATTTTTTTTTCCCAACTCAACATAAGGGTAAATACAACCAAGTAATTTTACTTTTGAAAGCATGCATATTTTATAGAAGTTCAACCTCATTGATAGTTGATGTAATTTATTTCCAAATAATGATTGGCCTAAGGAAAAAGGACAAAAAAATACATGAGAAATTTCAAATTGACAAATAGGTGATTTTAATAGATTTTAAGTAATAAAAACCATTACAAGTATAGTCAAAATCATTATAAAAGTAATCGGCATGATCTATTTGTTTTTTTCAAAATCAATAGGTATTTTTTCTCATTTTTTCTTGAACTAATTGAAATGTGTTTAATATTTCTTTAAAGCCAGAAAATGCATATAATATGCTAAGTGAGAGCTATTAGTATCACCTGAAATACCAGCATAGATTGGTACTGGGACTTGCCTTGGAACAAAATATTTTCAACCTTCAAAAAGTGTGCTTGCCCTGCGACATATTCTATCACCTTGGTTATAACTTTATGAAAAATTTTCACCTTTGCGAAACTTTTCTTCCTGATTTTTCAATATTCCTTCTTTTCCACGGGATAAGATAGGGAAAAAAAAAGATTGAAAAATAAAGCAGCTCCTTGTGATGAACTTTTGAATAATAAGGAAGAAAGTGTCATTCTTTAACGTGTCACACGTTAAAGAAAGGAACTTGACTATTTGAGAAATAAACATGAATACGTGTGGTTGAGTACATATATCAATAAAGGGGAAAAAAGATAAGTATCAAATGGTTAAAATTAATATAGAAACATATTGACGTAAAATTCAAGAAGACATCACGAATGATGATTTATTTATTTAGATTATTAATTTGAAATTGATTATATTTTCATTCTCACTGAACACCAATTAATGATAAATTATTCACTCAATAAAAAATAATTTAAAATTCATTAAAATTGCATACACAAAAGACTGAGTTTTAAGAAACCAAACATGCAAACAAAATGTAATATGCGTCAGTCCGACTGAAAAGGCCTAGAGGAGAACACTTATTGTGGACTTAGAGCTAGGAGCGTTTCCAAAATTAGACGTTCCCATTTTCAGCCCTCCGATAGATATTTTCTTATACTCCATTGATGTAATAGTGGTGATCACTAACAATTGCACCAACTTGAAAGCTTTTAGAGAAAAGGGGAGAGGGAGAGAAAGTTATTTTATATATATATATATATATATATATAATCCCACCTGGCCAGATGGAAGAAAACTCAGAAAACCATCCATCAGGATGAACATGATGATTGGCGGAGGATTCATCATCTTCTTCTGAAGCTGTGATCCTCAGAGCAGAGAAGCCATTCTTACCATTACTCATTACACCAAGAGGATGAACCTTGAAACTCACGCTATCCATGGCGTTTTACAAGAGAAGACCCTCTCGACCGGACGGCGTTTTCAAAATGTGTATATCTTTGGATCTCTAAATCTAAAGGCTCAAATCTTAAATAGCCACGAATATACCGTAAAGTGGGAGGAGAGGGAACTGTTTGATATCCAAAAAGTGAAATTCACTTGATTATGTTCACATATTTAAAGTAAGAAGAACAACATGAGTAATCATTGGGTTGCAACTTCTCATGAAGATTTCAACAGGACATGGTTTTGCTTGGTGGTTACAGGTCTTCATTTTTTAGCCATCATGTTCATCATGCTGCTTCCGTTTCTTTCGCTCTTTTAGCATTTTTATGCCTGGGCTTGCAGGGCCTGTCCAAGGTTTCCCCCGTATTTGGGCCCTAGAATGGGCTTCATAAGCCCAAAACCTAAGGGCCGCCTGACTTGCTGGTGCAAATCGGCCCAAGTTAACTTGGGTATATATTAGGTAGAAAAGAAAATTCCAAGTGTCATATCAATGTTAATAATATTCATTTAAATATTATTAATTCCCCTTGACGCATTGCCCTAATGCTAAAGATGCTCTTCAAAATAAGGAGGAGGAAAGAGGGGCAGGGTGGGGTTCACTCAAATCAAGGATATGCTGGTTTAGCCCTCTTTGTGGTAAAAAATGTTATTAATCGCAGAATCAGATAGGAATGAGACTAGCTAAAGTTGCAAGGTGAGCATGATGTTTTTTTTTTTTTTAATTTAGTTTAGGTTTCTGATGATGATTGTGTAGTTTTGACGTTTTATACAAGGAAAGTGCAGAATATGTTGTGATGAACAGCAGAAAGAATATAAGATTATATTGTAGGGTGAAGGTGTCGGCTGCAGATTTGAGAGAGAGTGCTACGTGTTGGTGTTGGAGGAGCTAGAGAAGCAATTGATGAATATGACTTTGGAAAGAAATTAAAAAAAAAAACAGAGAGAGAGAGAGAACAAAGCAAGCATGCTGCTCGCCCTTTCATTTGTTTTTTTAGTTTGTATTCTCCGTAATTATATATCATCAAACAGCTTTCATGCTTGCATTGCTTGGTCGCCATAGATTTCAAAAGACACGCGTTTGTTTGCTATCTCATATCCTATTCCAATCATGGATGTGTATGAGTTATATATATCGTATATGTCACGTCTAATTAATTGTAGCAAATTGTTCTCAATCTTAGTAGAAAATAATTATACTTAAGGAAGAAGATTTATTTTTTCCCCGGCACGCAAGGTTTGAACGTTATACACATATCTTACGAAAGGATTTCATAGTTAGACCGCATCATATTAGCTGAAACAACAAGATATTTCTTAATTAATAATGAACGAACAATACTTTATTTACTTCAGTTGCATAACAAGCCAATCGGCTAGCATACACACACACACACACAACTGGCGACAAATAACATCTACTTTTTGCACTTGGGTTATCAAGTAATATAACTTTCCAATGAGTCCGTGCTTGCATTGAAATATCATAGCAGGTAATTAAACCAAGAACACCGCCCCCCAACCCCTCAAAAAAAAAAAATTAAACAAGAAGAAGAAGAAGCATCACTAGCGTCCACTGATATTATGGGAATAATATTTCATTTACCAATGCCACGTCATCACCGCCGGTGCCACGTCATCGTCTTCGGCCGCCACATCATCACCGTCGACCTCCACGTCATCGGTGGCCACATCATCACTGCCGACCGCCACATCATCACTAGCCACCTCCACGTCATTGCCACATCACTCCTCCTCACCACGTCATCGTCTAAATATTTTCACCTTAAATGTGTCTTCTTCCAGGTTCGAACTCGTGACCGCCTCCTTTCATGTCCAACCTTCTTACCGCTGAGCCAGATTGAATTTGTTTATTAATATTGTAAAATAAAATATATATTATTATATTATACTTTCAGCGGTGACAAAAAAAGTCGCCGCTAAAAGTCTACTTTCGGCGGCGACAAAAAAAGTCGCCGCTGAAGGTCCACTTTCGGCGGCGACACTTTTGTCGCCGCTGAAAGTCTTGGTTTTAATGGCGAACTTTCAGTGGCGACTAAAAAAGTCGTCGCTGAAGGTCGACTTTCAGTGGCGATACTTTTGTCGCCACTGAAAGTCTTGGTTTCAATGGTGAACTTTCAGCCGCGACAAAAAAAGTCGCCGCTGAAGGTCCACTTTTAGCGGTGATACTTTTGTCGCCGCTGAAAGTCTTGGTTTCAATGGCGAACTTTCAGCGGCGACTTTTTTTGTCGCCGCCGAAAGTCGTCGCCTAAAGTCTGTGGGTATTAAGGAAAAACATTCGCAACCTACGACCCAAATAAAGTACCCAGCGTTGTACGTGTGCTGGCGACACAAACAAGCAAAAGTATGCGTACCAACCTATCCTTAATAATATTGCGCTGTGATTATACCATGAAGCTTTCGTCTCTTTGTACGTTTGCTTGTCTGACCAAACCCCTTTGACTGCTAACCTTCTTCGTGAGGTTAACTAATTATACGATACGAGTTTGTGGCCGGAAAAAGCAAAGGCCCTTGCTCAGCTGTTAGAGTATTTTTGTGCCACCAACGGTGCTGTGAAATGTAGACGCCGGTGTCTTCACAGCCGAAGCGGGGATACTTGGGCAAGTCCAGGCAGAAATTAGCTAGCGAGTTGTTGGTGATGGATATTATAGGACATATAATAATTTCTGGTGTTGAAGTGAATGATTGAAATGGATGAACAGGGATCGGATCCAGAACATGGAACCATCAAGCAAGGTGATGATGCGAGGATATTATTGAGCTAGGGTAATTAAATGGCTAACACAATCACAGATCAAAGCCTAGCTATTTGATTCTAGAAATTAATTAGTTTGAGTGATTTATTATTTTAGAATTAATTAATTGTGTTGGGTGGATTCTTAATCATGGCTTAATTGTAGTAAGCTAAATTAGGAAAATGTTGTTTTCATACCAAATTAAGACTTTAATATTACTAACTGTGGGGCAAGATCCCATAATCTCCAAAGCACTAAGCCTCAGCAATACATGTCAAACCCCATATTATGGCCACAGGCGCAACAGCCAGTAAGCAACTTCATCGCTTTGACTGACTTTTTTTTTTAATTTTTATTTAATTCCAAATCCGACATACGTGCCCGGAGGCACCGACCATCACCCATTCAGTCTGCCAGTGGGGACCATCCAATCACCACAACGGATTAGTATTACTGTGTTTCATATAATGCGATTGTTACAATCTGATTACTGATTTCTTTTTTCACAGCGTATTAATAACATGGTTTGTTTTAAATGTTATATTTGACATTATTATTAAACTTTCAAGACATGGCCATGAAAGCTTGTTGATGTGGAACAAGAAGAAAGGTGAGAAAATGAGGGGGGAAAAGGAAATTAGGGAAGAATAATAAGAAAGGCGAGAAAGCTGAGAAAAAATAAGTCTACAACTTTAATCGTATAATGCAGTCATGAATTCTAGAACTAATTATACGAAAACAATAATAAAAATAAAAATAATAAAATACTGATAAATCTAAATAAATCCTTACAAATCTAACTAATCTAAATATTTTAGATAATTCAACTATTCAAAGAATAAAATAAAATTAAAATAATATAAGTTCTAAATATCCGCCTCATTTGTTTAATTAACAGACCCTCAGTGGTGAGGTCCCTCTTGTTGATTTTATTGTAGAGCTAGCCATCATCTTTCTCGCATTCTCCTCCTCAACCCTTAGTCGCTGTACTGGTTCAATAGAGATGGTTTCGATGGGAATGACCACTATTACTATTAGGTTATACTCAATCTACTCGTAGTAGATTAGGCCCCGAGCATAATTTAGGTAAAGGGTTAAAGGGAGTTTTTATTTATCATCATCATCACCAGTGCTCCGATTTCGTGTGGGCAACCTAATCGAACAAATGGAATCTGGGTACGCCTCAAAATTCTTTGGATACAATATAATGGCTAGTTTCATTATAGGGGGGATAAGGGTTTGAACTTTGAAATGGGGGCAAAGTTGTCATTTCATTCTTGCAAGTAGGGGCACAAAGTTTATAAAATTTGGATTTCAAGGAATTGGAAACAAGCTCGTTTGATAGTTGTGTGAAGGAGGAAGCAGACGAGTAATGATGAAATGCAAGAATTTTATGGGAAAAGGATAATACGCCATCATATACATACAAGCTCCCTAGATCCCTGGTAGTTCAAACTTCAAAGGTAGGTGGGAAGTTACGTATATGCGTCAAGTCGGTACATTTGTATGCATGTACTCGTCTGGTCCTATTTATAAAGCGCTTCCAGTATGTTTCACATAAACCAAGAAAAAACTTAAACTTTATTAATTCTCATTTAAGATTTAATGACTTTCTAACTTTATCCCTATTTAATATGCATTATACCTCATATAAACAAAGTCAACACAATAATAAATTAGGGATAGAATTATACATCTATACAAAAAATTCTCTCAGTGCCTTATAAATAGGACCAAAAAATATCTTCTCTCTTTACCTTATAAATAAGACTGGAAGAGTATGTATGTATGGTGCCTTCATACGAAGAATCAAATTATGGCAAAGCAAACATGAGATAGAATGTACGGTGCGGGAATCAAACGCGTAGATTACGTACTTAACACTCACATCTTCCTTGTCGTTATTTATATATAATCATTATATTTACTACTAATTATTCTTTCATTAATTAACTGGTGCGTGTGGTGTGCAAGCAAAACATAACCCCAAACGATCCATATATGTGTGTGCTTTGTTCCAGAGAGTGACACATTGCAGATATGATGACATTAATGACTGGCTACGTACACAACATTTCGTTATATATGACAAATATTCAACCGCTCAATAGTTTAGTTTAATTGCCATCATCATCACCATTTTATCGTCCTTAATTGTCATAATATGTGCTAATTTAATTAGGTGTTGTGTCAATTGCATGGATATATAATATTTGTGGTGCATAGGGGAAACGCGTTGTACTGGGCACTCCGTGATTGGTCCACGTGATTTCCCGTGCACATCATCCTTTTTGAATTCTTTGACATGTCCAAATACAATATAAAATAAGGTGCAAAATATTAGTTTGATTCATTCATTCATCCATTTGTCGCCACAAATCAGTCGCCTCCTGGGTTGCTGGCAGGAAAACTCAAACTGGGTTATCTCCATATCAGATATCTTAATGCTTTGACGTGACAACCGTCCTTTTCCACGTAATTGCATAGCAGCGTTAGTAACCGGTCCGGTTTATAGTCTTGTTATTAGTCCTTCTAATTTAATTTGAAGGAATTTTTGTTTTAATTTCTATATATAAACTCAGACAAAATTCTTATGAAACTGTAGAAACAATCTAAAATTACAGGAAAAAAATTATTTAAAAAATCAAATTGTGAAGACCTGCAGTGACATTAACCTTACCTTGTTCATTAGCGTGACATTTGGGAAACTTAGCTTAATTTCGACACCTCCAATTCTATTACAAGGACTAATATAAATATCCATATGCTAAGGTTACCCTCGCACTATGTGCACACACTTCTTCAATCCTAATAAACGCGCATACTTCTTCAATTTTAAATGTACGTATAATCAAACTTATATACATATATATTATTAACAAAATTAGTTGAGTTACTTAGTCGTAATAAATATGTTTTAGTTTTTTTTATAACATATACTCCAATCATTTGTATTGGAAACTACTTCTATTAATGAAAACTTCTTTTATATGTAAAATCAATGAAACAGGAAAAAATTATAAATTTAAAAGATAACATGTATTTAGTCTTGTACCTACGAGATTTCTATATTAAAGAGCGGCAAGAGTAGTATATATATACATATACATATGTGTGTGTCACATTTATTCTCCTTTAAGAGACAACAGATTAATTAGAAGATGCCCTCACAATCAAGTATACCTAATTCCATAGCGATACCTCCATCAACATAAACGTTTACCCCATCCAACAACCCAAGATCATCGGTTTCATAAATATCTATGTAGTTTAATGATGTTCATTTTTTTCTGGCCAGCTACTGTTCAATATTAATATATAGTATCTTATAATGTTGACTTGTTTATTAATTACTCCTCCGTTTCTTAATATAGGACCCAATTCTTCAATTGGTTTTGGTCCTAAATATAAGACACATTTATCATATTTATCAATTTTCTCTAAATTACCCCTATGGATACTCCCTCAACCATAATCAAGTAGAAGAAGGAGATGGGGTATTAAGAAAGATGATTATGGTGTTTTAGGAAAAATGTGTCATTTTTCTTATAATTAACTAACTTACCTAACTTTCTTAATCTAATCAAATTAGTTAAATGGGTCTTATATTAAGGACCAGAGGAATACTTTATATATAATTCCAATTAACATCAGACATTATGTGTGACGCTTGACCTTGTTTTTGCGTGTAGAATTCTGTTTCTCTAATCCAGTATCATACAGCGACGGTTTTCATGTGAATGAATATCATGAAATTAAAATATCAAACAGTTAATTTATGAGATATTTGTATGTGTACATGTGTGTTACCAGTGATGGGATATTGCTTATCCAGGCCCCTAGAAAAAAAAAAAAAACTCAAGGTAGATCAATTTATATAATATTTTAACTTTTTTTTTAAAAATATCTAGTTTTTGTCTGTCTTCATATATATAGAGATGAGACAACAATCACTATACACTCAATTCTGTATAGTGAAATTGCCGTGGATTTTTCAATTGGTGAATCCTTTTCTTCCAGCCTCTGCTTCCGCGAAAGGATAGTGGGTATGCGTGGAAACAGCAAGTGATCAGCGTTGCAGAAACTTGAAATGTGAACCAATACTGCTACCAATCAATGATGAATATAATTAATGCTAATTGAACTATATGGAGACTGGAAAGAAAAACAAGAGGCAGCGCTAGGAGAATTGTGACGAAACAACAGGACCGGAGGATGCATGGTAATAATACAATGATGACAAGTCTGATTAGAGAAAAACAAACGAAAACTGAGGATCGGATCAAATTGGGTGGAAGAATTGGTGGCGTCCATTTAGTGGTAGGTGGGCAGAGGCATTATTAATTAATTATATTAACAAGAAATGGTGTGGTAAAAATACACGTCATTAGGGCAATGATGATGATGATTAAGGCCCTTTGATTCAAAAAGTATTAAAGATAATAGTATAATTATAATTATGCATGCATCGGATTGGTTTTATATGAAAGTGACTGGGTTCCAAGGCTTGGGTGAGATTATCAAGTATTGGTGAGAACGCGTTTATGTGGAGATTCAGGGGCGGTAAGACAGACGTCCCCACCTCATACGTCCACGTGTGTTCTCTGTCACCTCCCCTTGACCTTGACCATGCATCATCCGTCTCTTTACTTGTTTTACCCAATTTTGTTTTGTACCATTCTAGATTCCTTTCATCGCAAGAAAATCAAATTTCAAATTCCATAAAGAATTAATCTGAAACATTCATGCACCAATTAAAATTATTATTCAAACAAGATTTTATTAAACTCGTTTCTTTTCTTATTCTGTTTATTAAACTCATTTCTTAAAATTAAATTTCCCAGTTCCCTTGGAATTAGTTAACTGAAAGAAAACGGCTTTAATCATGTATGTTGTCAAATTTAATTTTTAGAACCCATGCAAATTCTGTCTTAAATGGTGATGACCTTTGTATTTAAAATTATATTTCAAAATTGTATATCTATTAGTTTTTTTATTTCTTTAAAATAATTTTTATTTTTATATAATAAGTTGAGATTATCATGATTTATTGTGATTGTTTTTATATATTATCTTAACATAAAATTTATCGTATCTGTATTATATATCTTCCATTGAGATTTTTTTCCGAGATGTTGTTTACTAGTTGAGTTATCCATTTTAAGTTATGAGACAATCCCATGTTAATATTCAACTATTTGTTTGATCCTCCTTTAACCTAAAATCTGCTCCGAAACATAATTAAAATATGGGAGCATTTTTCTGTTACGGGGAGTGCTCAGGGGACCTTTTCTAAGTTATTAGAACTTGTGACGAAGTGGATTTTGAAGTCAATATATTTGAATTTCGAATTAATTGAATGATATAATTATCATTATTATTATTCGGTTGACCGGGTGCAGGATACGGTTGGATTGGATTTGGAGGTCGAGATTGATTGAAAGGATGTACGCTCATATCCAGCTAGGCTCCTCCATCCACGTGTCCCCTTCTGCTTCTCCACATCGAACCCGAAGCACCTTGTTTCTGTCTCCACAGCCCGCCACGTGTCCCGAGATTTCCCAGTCAGCGATGCTTCCTATAATAACACCTCCTCACTCTCTGCATGATATCTTCAAGTCGTCCCCTTCATCCTTAAACAAAACCACTTTCCTCTGTTTCTTTCTACCCAAATGACTCGTTACTCCAATCACGACCATCGTCGTCTTCTCTCTTCTCCTGCTGTATTCCCTTGCCGAGACGTCTCTCCCTCCACTCTTCTCACATCTTTGATCTCTCTCTCCCTCGATATCTGTAATTTTCAATCCAGGTTCTTCCCCACGCAGAAGCGCAATGCCAGGGAAATCATACGCCAGGTTAGTATTATCCTCATATTCCTCCAGGAACTTGCTGAAATCCCCAAACAATCCCCTGTTCTCTGCTTCTCCGAGCTCCACTTTAGTTTCCAGAAGATATTGTTCTTGCTTCAAGACTGCACTCGTGACGGTGCCAGATTATGGATGCTAATGAAATCCCAATACGTTGCCTCCGAATTTCGGGTTCTGATTCGTGGGGTTGCCACTGCTCTTGACGTATTGCCTCTTCATTGGATGAAGGTTTGTGGTGAAGTGAAGGAATTGGTGGAACTCGTAGCCAACCAAGCTCGGAAAGTGAAGTTCGAAGTCCCCCGTGACGATGAAGAGAACTCAAAACGAGTTCGTTCAATCTTGCGTCAGTTTGAGAAGGGAGTCGAACCTGACGTAGCAGATATGAAGCCAGTCTTAGATTATCTAGAGATAAAGACTTGGGCTGACTGTAACAATGAGATCGAATTCTTACTAGATGAAATGGATTTCCAGCGCTCTGAATGCGACGAGCGTGAGGTTCCCCTTCTGAGTGGTTTGATCGGATTCTTGAGCTATTGCAGGGGAGTGATATTCGAAACTCATGATTGTCGCAAACACACAGATTTCTCAGAAGGAACGTATAGTTCAGAGATGATTAAATGTATGAACCCAGAGGATTTTCGATGCCCAATTTCGCTTGAGCTGATGATGGACCCAGTAACTGTATCAACAGGTCAGACCTACGACCGAACTTCCATACAAAAATGGCTCAAATCTGGAAACAAAATCTGCCCCAAAACAGGGGCAAAGCTGAAGAACACAGACTTAATCCCAAACACAGCGCTCCGAAAGCTTATACAGCAATTATGCGTCGCCAAAGGCGTTTCCCTGACCAAATTAAACAATCAAAGTTGCGATATAGCGAAGACCATCGTGCCGGGAAGCCCCGCAGCAGCCCACGCCACTCAATTTCTCTCCTGGTTTCTTGCTCGAAGACTCGTTTTTGGAACAATGGAGGAGAAGAACAAAGCAGCATACGAGATTCGTTTGCTCGCAAGGTCCAACATTTTCAACCGGTCGTGTCTGATCCAAGTGGGGACAGTGTCCCCTCTGCTCCTCCTTTTGTCAACGAGAGACAACTCCACGCAAGAGAACGCCATTGCCGCTCTGTTGAAGCTGTCAAAGCATAACAAAGGCAAAGAAGCCATAATTGAGAATGGAGGCCTAAAGTCAATTGTCACGGTTCTCAAGAAAGGATTAAGCCCAGAATCACGCCAAATCGCAGCTGCCATCATATTCTATCTTGCTTCTGTGAAACAACACAGAAAATCAATAGGAGAAAACCCAGAGGTAATTCCTTGTCTAGTTGAACTGATGAAGGAAGGAACAACGTGCGGGAAGAAGCATGCCATGGTCGCTATCTTCGGGCTTCTCTTAAACACGAGTAATCATAAAAGAGTAATTGAAGCCAATACTGTTCAGGTGCTTGTGGATATGCTGACTTCCTCAGAGAAGGATGATGTAGCGACAGATTCGTTAACAGTTCTTGGGGCTTTAGCAGAGAACAGTGAAGGAGCCGAAGCCATGATGAAGGCGTCGGCCCTGCCTCAGATCATAGGGATACTGAAATCAACAGGGAAGAATTCAGGGAAAGAGCACTGCGTTTCGATTCTGCTATCGCTGTGCGTGAATGGAGGAGAAGATGTGATAGGGGTAATGGCGAAAGACCCATCGATAATGGCTTCATTGTATTCGCTTCTCACGGACGGGACTAGTCGTGCTACAAAGAAAGCTCGCTTCCTCATCAGGATTTTACACGAATTTAACGAAAAACCAATCTGTTCGGTTGCTGAACAACAGACTCTTGAAGTTATTGATTTGTTAGGTAGAAATTGAAAAGGGCTTATGTATATAATTATTGGCAAAATTTTGCTTCTTTTTTTTTTTTTTTGGTTGGGAGAAAGAGAAGGGAATTTGTGGAATTAGCTCATGTTTTTTACCTCCAAGGAGCTAATTTCAGGGAGTGGGGCTTTGCATCAGTCCCATTCCATTGCAAAGTTTTGTGTATCCTGCTGTATTCTTTTCAAATGGCCGGTTTGAAATAAACAGATAATTCAGTGGCATGAATTTGGATTCATTAATATCTTATTTCAGGTTGGTTGTTAGTTTCCAGTTGGGAGAAATGCAGAATGCGAAGTTGCGAACCATGTTAACAGATGATGATTGAGCCCATTGGGTTTCAGGACTCACAATTTGGGTTTTAGCCCATTGGGTTTCTATCTCAGGCACTTCTTATGGATTCGACAAACAGTCCAACTTTCCAACCGTATCAGCTATGAAGTGTATTAAAAACAAAAATCTTTGTGCCGGGCCAAAACTCACCCGCTCGGGTCAAGCAGGAGAAGTATTAATCCAATTCCAGAGCTCTATGACCGTCTCGCGCACGACGACTATGGTGACCGGGACATAAATAAAACTTCATTAACCAAACGATGAGCCTGTGAGATATTTTAATTATAAATTTTATATTATATTATATTATTTTGTTTTAATTAAAATATCATGAGTGTGGCCCGTTAGTCAGTTAGGCCCAGTCCAGGTAGAGTTTTAGACTTAGTGCTTTTTAGTCATTTCTTGACCTTGATGGTGGGTTAAGTTTTGACGGATGACTGAGTGAGCATCTGAAGAAAACCTAATACATGGCTCTTGAGATTCCTTGACTGGTGGCGGCTCTTTCCCAGTTCCATCACTATACCCACCTCCCAGTTAGAAGAGATCTTGATGTCTTTTCTACTAATAATATCTAGATAATCTCAGTTATTCTAATCCAGATCAAGAGCAAGAGCATTGTGGATTGCTTTTTCAGACTATCTAGCATGGCGAGAGGTATTTGTAAGTCTTCCGCTGCCACTCTGATAATAGTAGAATTCCATATAACTATTTGGAGAAATATATGTGTTCATATGGATTGTTCTAACATGTGGTGTCAAAACTAGGTTTCTCCTCTGCCTATTATATATGTGTGTGTGTTGAGAAATTTTCTCAGTATCCATTTGTTTTAATATGAATGCATGCGTTTTCGGATCATTGGACGAGAAGAGCTTGTTTTTTCTTTCTCCAATTTACGATCTAATTTGTATTTGAAATTAGATTTTGGATTTGGATATTATGAGCATAATTCTTTGATTGTCACATATTGATTTGCCCATGTTCATCGCCGAAACCACAAAAAAAATAAAAGAGGTTCCAATTTGTATTTCGATTCTTGAGTTGTAAGACCAGAATTTTTACTTTATATTTTGGTACCTTTTTGGTGAAATCTTTTTCGGCATATTGTTCACCGTTTCCTTTGATCTTACTATCGCCAAACTCACTAGACACCATGTTTTGCTTTTGGATTTTCAAAATAAAAATTTTGATTTGTTCTCAGGCTTGCCCTTGATAATATTGTTATCATAATTTGCTGGCCATTGAGTTTTGATCATTTCACTAATAAAATCGTAGGAAAATGGCGTCAATAATACCGGAAATCTGCCTTGAGTCACCGGAAAAAAGGGTTGCCTGAAGTTGCAGGCTGGCGGTCATGAAGGGCCTAACATCTGAGTCGAGTTGGCGAAGTAGGTCGGGTAGGTTAAACCGACTGTTGAGGAAGACAATGAAAACGATACCATTTCAACTTTGGAATGCGTCTTCCATGTGCCCAGAAAATGACATCGTTTTGGCCCAATGAAACTCACAGTTTCACTTAAATGGAGTTTGGGCCAGCCGTTTTTTATTTGGGCTGAATTTTGGGCTTTTGTGTTTTTTTGTTTATTTTATTTTGTGGACCTAGACCTTGAGTTTTTTTTTATCTTAGTTTTTATTTTTTTCCCTTTCGGTGTGGACTCTGTTTAGGTATTTATTTGGACTGTACAATTAATCTGTTTTTTTTTTAAATTTCCAAACTGGGCCTTTATTATTTTTGGGCCATTAGAATTTAACTAAAAGAAAGAGGAGGAACCCTTTTGCACAGTAACCTGGGCCCTCAGATTAAGATTTGATCTTCAGACAATTTTGGTTTATTTTCAGAAATTATTTTTTGGGCATGAAAATTATTTCCAATTTCTAGAAAAACCTAGAACTATTGCTGTCAGGCCAATTTGGTAAACCTCCTGAAAATTATTTGGGTTAATAAACACTATTTAAGTTCTCTAATTTATTATTTGGGACTCTTTTTGGGTTTAGACATGTTTTTGCTTATTTCTGGAATTTTGGCTTTGGGCTCTGTTTTTGTGTTTTGTTATATGGACCAGTTTTATTTTATCTCTAGAAACAGCTTTGGCTAAATAAAATATTATTTAAATTTTCTTTTAGTTATTTAGCCACTTGGTTTATGTATAATGTATTTTATGTGCCATTTAAATTATTTAAATATAAGAGAAATCAATTGGGCTCTTTTTAACATTGGAAAATTTTGCGAATTTCTTTTATGCCTTATTTAATTGTTTAAGTATTTTTTTGGGCAATTATATATTTATTTGAATTTTACAAAATTATATTTGAGTTGAAATATGCTAAATTTGATTTATTAGACAATTTTTGGGTGCATAAAATAGTGGGAGAATTTAATTTTAATTATTTAGCCATTTATGTTGATTAAATTAATTGGCTAAGTTCTCCATTATGTTGTGCATATATAACATTTAAATGCACGTAGTTGATAATTGTGATTAGCATGCAAAGTTGATGAGGAGTAGCCATAGCATCCTCTTATATAGTGCATGGATAAATAATTACACACGGGTCTTAAAATATCAACTACAATCAATGAGTAATTATAATTTGATCACATAAATGTTTAGTTGATTAAATTATTTAGTTGAAATTCTCATCGATGTTGTGTGTATGTGTGTGTATATGAATTTAATTGTACATAAATGATATTAGTGATTAGCACATATATTTGTTTAAGGAGTAGCCACAGTATCTTTATACATATGTTGTGTGCATATTTAATCACACGTGGATTTACAATATCAATTTTGGTTAAATGTACAATTAATACACACAATGATTTGATGTTTTTGTGATGCGAATGTAGAGTTGAGGAGTAGCCACAGCATCCTTACATGTACATTTATTTGTCTTAATAGGTAAATCATCACATAAAGATTTAAAGACATCACTTGTAATTAAATATATAGTTATGGTTAATCTTTGCCCACAGGTAGATAATTATAATTACATATTTAATTAGGGTGGGATAGAAACGGCCTTATGATTTCTAAGTAGCCCACAGGTATTGGGAATCTAAATGCGTTCTAGTCTCACCAATTAGAGAACATAAATTCGTGCTATGCTGAAGTCTTTGCCCGCAGGTAGACTTTAGTGATATGAAATTTATGATTGTACGATTTATATTGGTAAACGTACGCTCAAATGTGATGGTTGATTGCCTCATGAAGTGTTGTTCTAAGTATGATTGAAAGTTTTTTTTTTTGCAGCATTATTGTTATTTTTTTAGTTAGGGACAATTATTGAGCCTAGAAGAAGATAAATGTGACTTCTTCAATTAAATTGAACTTGGCATTAAGAAAGTTTTAGTACCTATTAATACTAGCACGCAAAATGAGATAGTATTATGAGATCAAATTGTCTTAATACAATGATCTCAATTAAAAGCTGGTTGTAGGTACATAATGAATAGAACAAAGTCAAGAATTCTTCATGGACTGAAGGATAAATTTGAGAAATTCTAATAAAAAGTCATTGAATTGTATGCGGACTATAAAGTGATTCTTCATAAAGTGTATTTGCACAAACAATCTCCATTATTGTTGGTGAAAGAGATTATCAATTTATTATCTTATTAGTATTAGCTATTATACGTTTTCATAAATACATGCAAGATTAAGTATTTATTGAAAATGTATATATTAAATGTTTAGCTCAAATTTGAATAAGAATGAGATTTTAAATTAGAGTCATTTGGTCACCAACTTTAAGACCATAAAGTGATATGCATATATAAGAATTATATGCTGATAAAGAAAGGTCTGATTGGAAATAATAATGGATAGATTATTGCCATTGGTGCATTTAAAATCTCATTTTGTTTGTACTAATCATGAGAAAGATTTCTTCAAGTTGTGTGATGCACGATGGTTTCAAATATCATCATGAAAGGATCAAAAGTTTTATCAAGAATGAGATTTAATGATCTCTTAACCTTATTGATTCCAATCTATGTATAGTTTACATTAAGAAATACGTAAACCATCGCACCATTTTAAGAAAGCTTGAAGGATTATGATTAGTAAGAGATTACATGTACCATTATTTATTTTTAGTTTATATTCTAGTAAATGGAATTACATATTTCCCTTATAAGTGGTCTCTTACGAGGTCTGATCATTATTTGCCTTATAATTGTGTAATATCATTTGATATGTACAAGACAAAATTGGATGGTTAATCTGACAAATAGATTAATGCAGTGAGATCAACAAGAGAGATAAATGATGAGTACATCATTGATGGATAATAACCTAGTCTATATGTTAAGTTTCTTCATATAAGAAATCACTAGGTGATGTAGTTGAGAGAAGAAACATAGCATTAATAGACATATTGAGCAGTAAGGTTTACAATTTGATTTTTCTCTCGAGGTACACACTCAAGACAATTATGTATATATTAAATGAGATTTCAACTTAATTTGTATTTAAATTCTTTTAAAAATTTAAAGGGTTGGAAGCTCAACTTATTATATATACTTGTACAAAAATTGTCTTATGAAGGAAAGAGTGTGGAAGGAAAATATTTCTTGAGACTTATATTGCATATTTTGATGAAAATGCATAAAAGTCTCGAGCATTCAAGTGTTTTGTCCATCACATTTTAGTGTAGTATTTTGAAGAATGCCAAATTTATTATGAATGCCATGATTAGTGGGAGTGATCAAACTAATTAAGAGTGATCACATATAAAGAACAACTGTTGATTATGGTAGAACACTGGTTTTGTATGGCACTCACCTTATTAAGGTGAATGTAAAACCATCATTAAGTTCTTAGATTCACAATTGATCATGCTTGAAATTAGGAGTATCAATATTAAGAATTCCGTCAATTATACAAGGAGTATTTGAAAATAAATAAGGGATATTTCAAAATTGATGAGTGATACTCTTTTTCTGCAACTTCAATCTCATTAACAGATTGAGTTTAGATCAATAGTAATTGAAATTTGGCAATTCATAGTGACTATATGATGTACATAAAAGTATTCAGTTAGAACATAAATATAAATATTGAGCATGAACTCAATTTTATATTTCAAAAAATGAAATAAATTCCAAATAAAAGCATTGCTTCATGATAAATATGTGAGATTTCAAGACAAACAATAACATTTGAATATTTGTATAATTGCTAATGTGCAACATTAAGTAATACAAAAGAATATTGTTTGCCGAAGATGTTCTATAGAGAAAAGGAACTCATTATAGTGAGATATTACCTCCTATATCAATGAATAGTTCCCACCATATCTTCATGGTGCTAATGTCTATACTGATTTGGAATATTGTTAAAATCTTTCAATTTTTGACATAAGGAGAGATATATGAATTAGTTAAAAAGGTCAAATAGCTTATACAAGGAGAATTTAGTCTATGAGCAAATCTCACAATATTGATAATTAATATATCATGGTATAATCACATGCATGATCAAGTTAAGAATATCATGGTTTTGTTTGTATCACTTGATTAGTGGGAGTTGGGTCATCTATAATTTGCATTTAGATGATTCATATATTGTTCATATTTAATGACTCAAAGTGTTACAAATGACAGGATAGTCATTGTTCAAAAGTTGTAATATTATTAGTTAAGGTGCGGTATTCCTTTAGAATACATAAATGGATTATTCTCAAGGTACTTGAGATTATCATAAGTAACCTATAATCACAAGTACTTAAACATCTATGAATAGATGATATTTGTCATGTGTAACACACCTAATATGAGGATATGATCAGATTGTCCATATGTCTCTAATGTGATCATCATGTAAAGAAGATGATGAGTATTCCTTCTAAATTAATTGCTAAGGAATTGCGTTGTTTGAATGTGCACAAAATAGACAATGTCATTGCAACGAATATTAGTAGGAGTTACAAGCAAATTAATGCTTGAATGATAACTGAAAAGCTGAAATGGTGAAGTACATTACTAAATGTACATTAAGTATCATGCTTCACATATATGAGTCAATTTTCTTGAATGATTGAGATAGTTCAATTTAGCTGGATGAGTTATCAATAAATTGTTAACATTGTGATACACATCCATGCTTAATGAACAAGTTGCATCGTGAAGGAGTGCAAGATTGCTAAACAATCACTGATTGTTTCCTTCCATCATGAAATATCTCTTATAATCATTTATAGAGGCAAGCTGTAAGATTATTGATTAATAAATTTCATCATAGGGTTTTAAATTATTGAATTAATTTCAAATCCATCAAGGGTGTTTGTTATATGACCATGGATTTAATTGGTCATAAAACACATAAAGCGTAAATCCTTTAAATAAAGAGCATGCTATTAAAAAGGTCAAAGGATCAATATCTTATCAGAGATAGATCACATTTAGTGATCTAGATGAGGTGTTATCAAATGATAAAATTCAAATTGTGGTTTGTTGTCTCAAGTTTGGTACCTGAATTATGTAAAATTAACAAACATTCAAGTTGGAACCGAATAAACATTTAAGGTTTATTTATAAAGTTATAACACATTAAGTAAGGATGCTACTTCTAATACATGGAAGGTAATACTCGACTTAAGGGGACTTATCGCCATGATTCTAGTAGTATTGCCTTAATTAACCTTGACATGTCAACTGACATATTATGTTCGGGCCAAGTGGAAGAATGTGAGATATTTTAATTATAAATTTTATATTATATTATATTATTTTGTTTTAATTAAAATATCATGAATGTGGCCCGTTAGTCAGTTAGGCCCAGTTCAGGTAGGGTTTTAGACTCAGTGCTTTTTAGTCATTTCTTGACCTTGATGGTGGGTTGAGTTTTGATGGCTGACTGAGTGAACATCTGAAGAAAACCTAATACATGGCTCTTGAAATTCCTTGACTGGCGGCGGCTCTTTCCTAGTTCCATCACTATGCCCACCTCCCAGTCAGAAGAGATCCTGATGTCTTTTCTACTAATAATATCTAAATAATCTCAGTTATTCTAATCCAGATCAAGAACAAGAGCATCGTGGATTGCTTCTTCAGACCATCTAGCATGGCGAGAGGTATTTGTAAGTCTTCCGTTGCTACTCTGATGATTGTAAATTCCATATAACTATTTGGAGAAATATATGTGTTCATATGGATTGCTCATATGGATTGCTCTAACAGAGCCCGCACTGTTTTATTGCAGAAAACAGGATGGTTTCGAGCAGACCAGAGCTTCCAACAGAGAAGGCCAAAAGGAACTTGCGACGTTGGATTAATCGTATTGGCTTTGAGATTTTTTCCCCAATCCAGCTGTCAAACGGCAGCAGGTAGAATTGTTGCGGGTTGTCCATGGGAAGGATGAGGTGCCAGCAAGAGGAGGTAAGTTTGCAGGTCCTGAGCGCATGATTCAGGTTTTCTACCTCTCCATTACATAAGTTATAATGATAATTGGCTGGCATTCTTCTTCTGAATCTTTCCTGGTTGGTGAGCAATCGGCCATTCAAGACAAGCCAGAGAAATGTTCTCACCCTTTGAGCACCTGGCCACTTCCATGCGATGCTCCAACGAGAATCTTTGGCGTTCCAATCTGCTTCCATGCTTACATGATAAGCTGAACGGACTGTGAAACCCTTTGACTGGCCGCCGGAGGATCATGGGGGCAGGGAGGCTTGATTTTCGCTATTTGCTGCAACATATCCCGTAGGTAGAAGAGAATCGAACTCACTCCGCTTCCAATCTCCATCTTCCGAAACAAATTGATGCAGAGTTTTCTGGAGTTCTCCCTCATCAAGAGAGGTATGAAGGCGAGATTTTTCAAAGGCCCTTTTTCCCATTCATTCTGACCTTCAAGGTCCTGCAAACTCCATCCTCCACGTGATTGGTGCTCTTGATTCTAGAGTTGATATCTCTTCCCCCCTCCCCCCTTTTTAGCCCCCTTCTTCCTGATTCCCTTCAAAATTAGTGTAATTAAATTTCTTTTAAAAATATTCATTACATTTTTTTCTTTACTTTGTTATAAACATTAATATTTTAAAAAAAATTGTAACATGAATGACTTAATTATAGTCCCATACCACAATGATGATGATGATTAAAATAAAATAAAATTTTAATTTTTGAAAATTTACACAAATAAAAGTTTCACGTGAAAACTTTTTCAATTAACAAACTTGGAAGTTTAAAAGCAAAGAGAAGGCAAGACAATGAATTCCATCATATTAATTGAAATGAAATAGAATGAGAGGTCACAAATTAACACAATTGTTTTTAAAAAAAATGAAATAACAAAAAACGCATTGTAAGTTTGAGATAATGTAATTGTAGCAGTGATAGTAAATGCCTCCCTTAATTTTTTTTTACGATTAAACCATAGTATAAATATGAGAAAGTAGGTGAGTGACGTAACTTTAAACGAGATTCCAAATGGCTTGCCAGCAATTTCTTTCTGGATTAGAGCACTTGTCACCTACTTCATCCCAACGACCCACTTTGGGGCTCACAATCTACTCACTTCTGTTTGGATGCTAAGGAAATGAGAACACACGGCAGACAAAATGAATGGCTCTAAATCAATTCCCAGGCAATGACAGTTTTTATTTTGTCCCTTATCTGCATCGTTTTCTACTTTTCTACCATTCACTTCGCTTTCAAATGCTTTTTTCCAATCCTCCAACGTCCCCTCTCTTTCTTTACGGATATACTTCCACAACCACCTCTGAAAATAGGATTAAGGTTCCATCACACCAACCGCATCTTGTTGACTTGATCCACTATTTTGAAAATATAAACTTTAAAACCCAAAATTGTGGGGAAAGTACATCACCCTCTATTGCTTAGTGAATCTGAAAGAAGAGAGTACTTACCAGGCAGGTTTTTAATCTGATCACAGTGAGCATGCTGGAAACGGTATAATGCAGAGCTTACATGAATGTTAACAAGGCCAGTACAGCAACAATGTCAAGCTGAAATTAACAATAGCCATACCCATAAAACCCAATCCAAGAGGTATGACTGGCACATCCAAATGAATTGACATGTCACCAGTTTTCTCCTTCCTACAACGATTATACCCTCCCAGTTCACTATATAATTCTCTGGTATTTTAAACCATGTATTCTCTCACCATAGATACATGCTCTAATTGTTTGAACAATGAGAAATCATCGTGACCCGATTGTTGTTTTGCACCAAAGAATGAAACTTTTAAGGCCCTCTGTACTTGCGGAAGCAAAGACAACCTTGTTGCTGATCAAGAGGGATCATACCTCCACCTTTTGATGTGTCAATGGCCTCTAACATGGAAACCACCTCGTCCATTTCTGGCCGCTTATCAGGATTGGCATCCCAACATCTCTTCATCACATTTGCTAAAGAACTGGGGCAGCATCTTGGTATGTCAGGTCTCAGGTTCTACCATTTCAATCAACATAAAGAATTTAATTAGAATGGGATTTTCTTTTTTTACAATGAATCCAGAGACAATAATCTGTAATGACAGAAGGCATTATTGTACCTGGCGAACAACAGCCGCAGTGACCTCTGCAAAACTTAGGTCCGGATATGGCATGTCACAACAATATATCTCCCATAAACAGATGCCAAAACTGTACACATCACATTTCCTGTTATAGGGGTTGCCATTTAAAACCTGGAGGCCACCCAATAGACAGTAAGTGAATAATCAATAACATGATGAACTTTCTCTATGATCAACTTTAAAATCATCTTACTTTTCTTTGTGGCATGCTCCTTAACTGTTGTCACATTAAAATTACCAATACAATGCACATTACCCCAATGTCATATGCCAAAGGCTACACTGTAAAGGTTTTTCACATACCTCTGGAGCCATGTATCCAAGAGTACCGGTTTCCCCAGTCATGTCATTAGGATTCGAAGCCTCAACACGTGCAACCCCAAAATCAGCAATTTTGACTGTACTTTTCTTGTCCAGCAGCATGTTCTCTGTCTTTACATCTCTGTGGACAATCTTTTCAGAGTGAAGATAACTCAGCCTGCAAAATAGAGCCAGGTCAATTTGAGTCTATAACTGGATAAGCAAAGAGACAATTGTTGCTCAATCAGATACACCAAAGAAGGGGGGCAATAAAAAATAGGCAAATACCCTCTTGCAAGATCAAGTGCCAGCTGGATGACAACCTTGAATGGTAATTTCCTTCTCCTGTTTTTTATTAGGAAAGTTTTTAGACCCCCAGGAAGATACTCCACAACAACACAACAGGCATTGCCTGGCATGGTAATCAGACCATTTTCAGTTTGTATCTGTAATTCTGACAACCCTGTTGTTGCACCTATAAACTAAACATGCAAAAGAGAAAGCTGTTAACATCCAAATGAAGGCATGACCTTTTCATTATATATGAATGTGTCTGACTGCAAGAAATTAAAAGATAAAGCAGCAATTGTCATGAAAAGAACGAAGCATTATGGTAAGTCTTGTTCCCTATATCTATAAGTATCTTGTCTTTCGTCCTAGGAAAAGAGATGGACAAAGAAAGCGAGGTTCCAGAATACCAAGAGAACGAACATGCATGTAATTACTTAAATGGCATGACTGTGTAAAGCAGAAACAAGGAATGAAATAACTAAATGCCATACCATTTAGGTCCATTTCAATCCTCCAAACGGGAAAAAGATTACAGGTTTAGGCCACTATGAAATTGCATGAGATAATGCATACAATAACAATGTGGTAAAAATAACTTTTTTAGGTAAATAAAAAGATAGCAGTGTAAAAGTGACATCAATAGTCTATATATAAACAGCTGGAAGAGATTTATGTAAATAAGAAGCAAAAAATTTTGGCTTTTGAGTTACAAAGACAACATCGGGAGTTAAAATGTACAGAAGCAACAGATACATCAGAAGCTAAATTGACGACAACAAGATCAACGAAAGAGAAGTTGAAATTCTAGAAAGTGAATCCAACCTTAGTGACGTTAGGATGATCAAGTTTATGCCAAACAGCAACTTCTTGTATAAATGCTGCCCTTAATGAAGCAATTTCAGCTTCTGTCCTGTGGCCTTCTTCGCCCCAATCCAACATTTTAACTAAGAATTGAGGAAGTAATCAAAATAATCATTGTCTCTTAGATGCAGCAAAGCATACCGTTCATTCAGATGCAACAATAACCAAGCAAGCAAATTAACTGGAAAAACGATAAACAGGCAAACAAAATTCTCCCGTCAAAATTTAGGCCTTAGCTTCAACAATAACAATTCTATATACCCTTGTCAACAAGGCTCTAAGTAGAAGACCCAATGGGATCACAAAAAATTCAGACACAAATCATCATTTAATCCATTGTTCTTTCCGCAAATTCTGGCCTAGTACGAGTATCACTCCAGGATTGCAAAACAATGGATTTTCCCCCCTGAACGAGCATAACAATAGATTTAAAACGGCCCATCGATAAATCAAGTATAGTATCAATTCTTTCTTCATAAAATAAAGAGTCAGTCACCGGGATGGGGATAATTAGTTCATGAAACGGGGGAAATGAAAAAGAGCATAGATTATCCAAAGATTGGATTAGAAGGAAGGCGGTAAATTTGAGACCGACCGGCGACATCTTGGCCATCATAGATACCACGATGAACGGTGCCGAAGGTACCACGAGCTATAACACTCTTGATAATTAGCTTGGAAGGGTCAATCTCCCACTCCTGTCTTTGCCTCTTGAAGGTAGCTCCGCCACCACCACTTAGACTTTTAATGGAAGTAACGCCGATATTAGTCGGAGGCACATCTTCGTCTTTAGTCTTGTGCTTCTCCAAAGTCAATGCCTTGTTCAGATGCCTCTCCAGCTGTTCATCGATGCTCTTCAGATCAATCTGATCCGCCCTCACAAACCCATCACTCACTTCCTTCATCTTTGCTCCTTCTTCTCCTTATTCACCCCCTCTCTCTCTATCTCAATCCTTCTCTCTCTTGTTCTGTGGGAAACAGAGACCAATGATTTGGGGGTAAGCTATACGATTTAATTATTCGACAGATACGGCATGGGTGTATGGATTGTCGTTGATGCAGTGATTGTTCATCTTCTTCCTCTTTCTCTCCCCAGATTTGCTACTTCCTCTCCAATCATCCATGTGGGCACATGGATTTGCCTACGCATAGCGAGTGCCTCTGACCCACTTGGGTCTTCCCTTTCCTTTCTTACCTATTTATTATAGCTTTCAATTTTTATATTTTATTTTATTCCCCTTTTACCAAATCAAAGCCGGACCGAATATATAAACTAGATTTCAGCTAAATTTTCTCTTAACCGAGTACCTCAAACTTTTCTTGTTTTCAAAAAAGGAAAAAATCTCATATATAATTCTGCTGGGTAAATTTTAAATTCTTGTCCTTTAGTGCTCGAGTCAAAAAAGGAAACGTCAATTGATCCGCCTAGCTTCTTACGTCTTAACTAAGACCAAGGCAAAGAAAGAAAATCTTCTTTATATAAATGAGTTGATATTATAATATCATTTGACTTCTTCGTGGTTCTGGGAATTGCAAATTCTCTCCTCAGGGGTGGCACATATCCTCGCGCAGGAGCAAAAGAATCCAAAGACGGCGAAATTCTTTATTATGATTTTAGTAACTTTATAATCTTCCCTCAGATGAAAACTGAGTCATTGCCGAAGCATGATGGAAACTTTGGATCAAAGATTATAAATATTAAAATAACATCTGAATTGATAAACATTATTTTAAATTTTGGTGTGCTAATTTTTTTTAATTAGTGTGACTGAAAACATATTCAAGTCATAATCTTACCTAGAGGTGAGCGAAACTGGATCCAGAATCTGAACCAAATCATATTAAGTTTAATCTATTCAGTTTGATTAATTTTGTTGACCTATTAGGTTTGGTTAAATTATTTTAGGTTATTTAATCAAATCAACTCAGTTTGGTCTTTCTCATTAAAAACATAAATAGATCTAACTGAGCAGATTGTATTAATTTTTTTAGGCTAAATGAAAACAGCTAACTTTGGTGCACACTAATATAGTAGAATTAGTATATAATTTTGTTCTGAAAATATTATTTCTTTGTAATATAAATTTTATGCTTTTAATTCTTATGGCGATAGTTCATATTTTGTTGTGAGATTAGAGTATCTTTTGCTGATAGTAAATACTAATCTATTTCAAGGTAGGGAGGGCAAAAAGTAGATAATCTTCAACTGGATATTCTCCGCACAGAATCTCCTAACCATTTTGATGATAAATATTTTGAGGCCATGTTGTGAGAATATCAATTTTTTTTTCCTGCCAGAGATTTTCTTTTCACTTTAGGGAAGAAGTTGTCCATTTATTACAAAATTTTCGGTCAGAATCCTCACTGAGAGAGATGTCCACATTTAGTGCCCGACAGTGTCTCGAATAGGATTGTCTCCAATAGGAAGATACCTATGCTTTAGCAAAATAATTTTCGGCCAGGGAAACTGAAAATAAAAAAGCTTAAAACTAATCTTTGTTGTTAAAAAACCAAAAAAAGGCCCAATGGGCCTGAATCGGATGAACCTAAACAAGCTTGATTATTTTAGACCACACTTCATATTGGTTATTAACATTAATTGTCTTTTACAACGTGACGAATTAGGATTTAAATTACCGCTGAAGAGTTATGCATTATAAAATACGTTATATCAATCAATAGGGCAAATGAAAAACAAATTAATTAAAATGCCTAACTCAATTGAGTACATCCTTTAAGACTTTTTTAAATATAAGGTTGTAAATTCAAATTTTTAGCAAAAGAAATATACTAAGTGGGTAAATGATGACAAATGAAAATGAAAAGCAAATCAATATTACAAATATTACTAAAATCTGCTATTGTAAAGAAATTATCATTATGCAAAAGCTTTTCATAAAATAGTAAACTTTTTCATATAGAAAAAGTGTATAAAAAATTACTATATATTTTTTATAAAAGAAAATTCCTGCCCTCCCCATCTTTCGAACCAAACAAAAGGTTGAGACTTCAGAGTTCCCAACCCGTCTATTTAAACCGAAAATCAGCAAACATGACACAACCTAAATAAATCCAACAAAATAAAACTGGCTCGAGACAAATTAGGCCCATCTTCACCAATTCGCATTGATTTGAACACTCCCCCGACACTTACCAGCGTCTAACCCAAAAATTGAGACAGTCGATACAACTGACATTGAAGAAAGGGGGGAAAATGTTTGCGGAGGTTGTTAATACACAAAATCTTTAATATTATTTTAGTTTTTAAATATAAAAACTAGTTATGAGATTCTAAATATAAGATCTTAGTCTATTTTGTATCCTAAATGTACAATGTATATTCAAAAATATCTTATTAATTATAAGTTATTTCTACCAAGTGTAATTCAAATGCTTGAATAAGGGTAATTTAGTGATTAAGTCATTATACATTTGTTACAAATAACTAACTTAATTAATTTTTTAAATCTCCTCAAATTAATTATCTAACTTTTATATATTAAAAACCGGAAGCACTACTAATACTAATGCATTCATAATATCCGTGTTTGTGGCAAAAAGAAAGAGTGACATATATTTTAAATTGTCTACGAGATTGTTAATATGAGAAGTACAAGCTTTTTTCCCCCTCCAACTGATATAAAAGTTAATTTTATTAAACGAGGAAAATGACATTGTAATGAACGAGGAAGCAAAAGGATGTGGCAGTTTTATGATTATTGTTTTTTGGGATATAATAATTCAGAGGGGGTTGATGGGATATGCTGCAATTTCTGGTTCATGCCTTCTTCACTCAGCAGTAGTTTTCATGATCCCAATTATACTTATGGCACAGAGAGCTCCCTTTTATCTCTCTGCCTCCTCAATTTTGTTTGTTCTGTACCTTTCTAGTTTCCACATTTCCCCTTCTTTACTGTTTTCAACATTCTCATTACAATAAATATAAAGACATCACGCCTTTCTTTTCTTACATCTGTAATGCATAAAAACCAAGAGAAGAAAAGACAATAAAAGAAAGATAGGGAATTGGCAACGGTGAGATTCAACAATAAGAGACTGAACATAACTGAAACAAAGTCTTGAATTCAAGTCTTGTTGACAAAAAGAAGATTACATTAAAAGAGTTTCCCCAGACGGAATCAATTTGAAATTCATTGATTGTTTCAAATGCTAAATAAATTTTGCTTCTCTTTCCACCTCTATTCTATTATGTCATATAGTCACCAAAGAGATCACTTTGGATTAATATTAGGTTTATTCTCTTAAAATTTGAAATAAATAGTTCTGGTTCTAAAACAAGATTTTAGATATTAAAATTACTGTTTTAGGGATCAAAAATCTTTAGGCGGACAAAAATGAGGTCAACTTTTAGAAACCAAAACTACTGATTTCTAATATCATAAACTAAAACTAGAACAAGATTAAACTTAAGGACTTTTTATTTCTCTTCAATGCTATAGGCCATTTATTTATAGGATAATGATCGTATTTGGGATAAACAAGGGATTGTTGGACTAGCAACACAGTTAAGTTGGAATTAAGAGGCGGCAATCATGATTCAAGGAGAAAAAAGAGGTTAAACAAAAGTTGGGAAGGGCATGCTTTGGGAGACCAAGAGTGCCACAAAAAGCCAAAAGTCATAACCTTGACCATTCTACTTTAATTAAATTAAATCAACCTCGTCTTTCTTCAACCCCAATCTTCACTGCTCTGATTATAACACTATAAATGTATATATGTATGCATATGATAGGCCATCATCCCCGGCCCCCCACTTTGATCTTTTGTTCAAAAGTGAGAGATCAATCACAACTTCTCTTTTGAATCTTCATTTATCTATCCCCCTCCCACTAATTGAATTTTTATCCTTTCACTTGATTATCGCCTCATATAATAATTAAAGTGCGACGCCAATAATAGCTACTCCCCGTTTGAGACATGTATTCCCCCCTATATATGCAAACAGTGTGCAGAGAACTCAATAGCCTGCAATTAAATTTGTGGTGGAGGATTCCTTCAAAGAACATATGGTCCAAATTAGAAACAGTAAAAATATAAAAATAAGTGTTGGGGGGATGAAGTCAAAAGGCGATGATGATAAACATTGAATTAAACACGAAATTGTGAGATTGTGTAAAGAGTTGCCAGCTGCCTGGGATGTGTTGTGTATGCCACTGCTCTTTAATTCCAAATAACACACCCACTCCAGAAAAGAAACCTCAGAACACCCTCCCCCAGTTAATCTCTTCACATCACTTATTATTATTATTTAAAAAAAAAAATTCTGCTGGCCAACTTCTACAGATAAAAAATGTTGGGCTTGTTTGATTCTTTTATCTATTTTCACGTGTTTAAAATAATTTTATAAAATAATTTTTTAAACAGGCTTTGCAAACAGGGAATTTTTTTAAAATTATTTCAATTATTATTATTTTGAAAAAAATATTTAAAAAAGTGGTGTGAAAGGGTAAAATAATACTTCTCCGGTCCTTAATATAAGATCTATTTAACTAATTTGATTAGATTAATAAAATTAGGTAAGTTAGTTAATTATAAGAAATGTGACATATTTTTCTTAAAATACTATAATAATCTTCCTTAATATCTTTCCTCCCTCCTCTACTTGATTATGGTTGATGGGGTATCCATAGGAGTAATTTAGAAAAACTTGATAAATATGAGAAATAGATCTTATATTTAGAATTAAAATTAACCTAATAATTAAGTCTTATATTAAAGATTGGAGCAGTAGTTTGTTTAGTACAAAGCCACATAAACAAAATCATAAGTAAAAAAAAAAAAAACTAGAAAGGGCTCCCAGTGTTGTATCATTTCAGTTGGGCCACATGATTCGCCGTCCCCAAAATTACTTGGGCTGATTCTAAACCCAATGACCTGGACCTCCAAATGGATATTATGCGATATGTCAAATTGGCCAATCCAGTTATTAACTTCACTTTTATCCATTCTTAAAGACTTCTCTGGGCAGAATTTAAAAAGAACTGTGCATAGCCAACAAGTATGAATCCAAGTAAAAGAGATTTGGACATCTTAAACACCATGTCCTGGTTTCAATTCTTGGGACGGTGCGTATGAAAAAAATATTGTTACAAGAGGTCCCCACTACGGTGACAGTACTCCGAGAGATTAGTTTCTTACTATTCGGGTGGGAGGATACTTTGGGCAACCAAAAAATAAAAAAGGACTGCATAATGAATTGTGAGCCTCAAACAACGATGAGTTTATTTTGAATCTTCAAACAATAAAAGTCTACAATTAGCGCTGTCCAAACGAGGAATCTATGGAAGTTGAGGTGAGGTTATGAAGTACAGGCAAAATCTTCCATTTTGGAAGGTTTTATATGGTTTATATTGTTCTATTTCTATATCGAAAAAGTCACAGTCGTTACAATAAATTAACCTGAGACCATATGAATAACGTCAGAATTATATTATATCGGACAATGACCTTTTTTTTTGTTTTTGTTTTTTGGGGGGGGGGGGGTCAGATATACAAATGAACGGGAACCAATACAATGATTTCCGGTGGCAGAAGCAATAAGTAGGATAGGGCCAGATTGAGGAGTATGGATATGAAAACTAGATCCAACCAATACAACGGAGGCCCCGTGAAGCCCCACCTACGGTTCTCTCCATTGACTTGCCTAAACTTGTTTGTCTCACGTGAATAACATAATACCCACCTAAAGCCTCAGAGTTTATACTACTTCCGACTTAAGATCCATTTTGTACTTCAGTTTTTTTTATTATTATTAAAACTAATCTTATATTAAAAAGAAAAGACGTGGAGAAATAATTTTGCGTTGTGTTATATAAATATTTTAAGAAATATTTTGTTTAAAAGCAAAATATTTATTTTAAACTGATCCGAACAGCTATTTAGTGGCAGCAAGTTATGTTGTTTTGTGCTGATATGGTGAACTTTTCGTGGTGTTATCTTGTTGGTCACTGTTTATTTCTTAGGGAGAGGAAATAAAGCAACTAATTTAGTACTCTTTTAAATTTGATTCTAAATATAAAATTCTAATTTAATTTGTTTATCATATTTATTTATTTTTTAAAGTAGTTTTTATAGTAGTTACAAATGTTAAAAATTTCATTAAATAATAGTTCAAACTAATACACATAATTAGTAAGGATATTTAAAAAAAAATACCTGTACATTATAAATAACTAACTTAATAAAAAATTTTATTCTATTCAAATTAATTAATAAATTTTTATATTAAAAACTGAAAATAGTAGTAGAAACGAAAAGAATAATATTGACGACCCGAGGGGAATTCAAGTCGGCGTATTAAGGATGGAAACGGGGATGAGGGGTAAATGACGAGAGTAGCCCTGAAGAGCCCAAAAAATATCTGCCAAGTGACGGGACGTTTGGAGGTCACATCGTAGGAGAGGCGTGAGGTACGAATTATATTACGCTGAGGGAGACGGAGGAATTATGAACCCCCATTTCTTCAATGCCCAAAGTTCCGGTCCCAACTCCCAACGAATAATTACGGTGCCAATCATTCACACGCCGATGCCATTTATTTTTTTCACAGAAAATTTCAAAGAACAAAAAACAGAACTGACCACTGAATCGGCTGAGATAGTGATTCAAAAATCAATTCGTCAGACGAGAGTCAACTTGAGATCCAACCGGTTATATTAAAATAATATAATTTAATTAAAAATAACAAAATATAATAACATTAACAAACACTAATAATAAAATATAAGAAAATATGACAATAATTTGATTGTAACAATAACAAAATATAACAACATTGAGAATTTTGATCTTTATAATTCATTATTAATTAAAATTAATAATCATTGATATCAAAATTATCATTAAAATTCATTTAAATCTATAGAGATTGATATATTAGGAGCAGCATGAGAAAAAATAGAACTAATAACAATCTAATCTTTCAAACCGGTTTATTAACGATTCACACCAGTTTTTACCAGTTTTCACCAGTCCACATCGGTTTGACCGGTTCTTTACTGGTTCAAGTCCCTTCCGATTTAGTATCCAAACCGAACCGATCAACTAATCGGTTCACTGGTTTACTGATTGAACCGGCCGGTCTGAACCAGTTTTTTGTTCACTGAAAAATTCAGAGGCTCTACAAGTTCAAAATATACTTTCGGACTCAGAAAGATTTTATAAAAATACTTACAATCGCCTATTTAAATTCTCTTATTTTCTCCCAGTAATGAGATTTAAACTTATAAATTTATAGATTATAATCCACCTCTTATTAATTGAATTCTTATCAGTACACAGGGTGCCGTCTTAATTGCGTATGCTAGCTTCCTCTTCTTGAGTTAATTTACGACGAGTATCTCCCAAAACAAAAGGAAAAATAAGAAAAAACTTAAAAATACAAAAGATACTACTTTTAATTTTTAATAAAAGACCTTATTTGATTTTTATTTTGATCTTAAATATAAGATCTCAATCCATTTTATCTCTCATATTTATTTTTTTTCAAGATAATCCTTCTAATAATAATAGTTATAATCAATACACTTGATTAGTAAAGATATTTTAAAAAATAATAGTTATTTATTATAAATAATTAAATTAAATTATTTTTTAATCTATGTAAATTAATCAATTAGTTTTTTTTATTATCCGGTACTCCCTCCGTTCCTTATTATAAGAGACAAATAACCGAAATACGTTGATAAAAAAAACAGTTAAAATTAGTTAAGAACAATTAATATGTAAAAAGTATAATTTGTTTTCCAAAAATACCCTCATTAATAAGGAAAGAGAGTATGAGAGAGAACAATTAAAATATTAAAAGAAAGAGAAGTGGGAGGGAGCGAGAGTGTGAGTTGGCGATAATAAATATGGGTAAAATAGAAAATCAAAACAAAAAAGTAGAGACAACTTTTAAGTATCTCTTATATATAAAAACATACCATAAGCATCAAATGTCTCTTATAATAAGGAACGGAGGGAGTATTAAATTTGGATTGTTGAATTTTAATTGGGTTAATTCGGGCCAGGTGGGCCCGTTTTGGTAAAGGTCAAACTCCGTATACATCAGACAGGACAACTGAGATAGCGAAGATCAAAGGCGTCCCCCAGCTGCGTGTTTCCCGGTTGCTGCCACGAACCTTCTAGGAGCCCATCTCCCTTGTCTCTGCACAGGCTATTCCTCTCCCTTTCTCATTTTTTCTGCATTCATCATTTTCATATCTCTTTTTAATTTCCTTCTTCAAACCTCTAATTACATCATTCATTACTACTAATCTATAATATTCTGTTAGACTTAATCTCCTGGTTAAAAATACTGTGTTTGCATCGAGCTAGGTTTACAGTCTCTATCTTAAAATTTTCAGTCTCCCAAACAAACAGACTAATAGCTAGTCCGTCGAATTCCACTTCGTTCATGTATTTTAATCAGTTTAATACTCTTATTTTATCAGACTGTTTACTTGTCTTCTTACATGGACAAGTTTGGGTTGAACAAAAAATTTGTTAATTTTTATTTCTTACAGGATTTTTTTGACAAAATAAAGAACTTCACCTCCCCTCACCATTCTTCATTATTTAGAAAAATCAAAAGAGAATGATCTCATATCATCGTTCTCCATCCTAATTATATTGAAGAAATTTAAATAAACAAGTCTCTCTAATAATTTACAAGCACCTGTGAATAAATCAGATCATCATCTATATGCTTTGTGATCTCTCATCTGCACAAGCAGTTAGCTGTCGTTTATTCGTCGTCGTCTCAATAATAAATGAAGCATTCAAAACTGGCGAGTGGTGGTGGGTTAATTTCCTTTTCAATGTCCCCAATGGGAGTGTTTGTTTGGGAATTAAACTGTTTTCTTTAATTCATGGCGCCTCCATTTTCTTCCTTCCCCGAAATAACGAATTTTTGTCATTATATTCTCCAGGCTACACATGATTTCTGGTCACAAATGCTTTCTTTTATGCACACGACAGACATTTATTCTTGTATGGATCGACGAACCATGTCATCCACAAGAAATTGTTCCAGTTTCTTATATATTCTTCAACAAATTTGTGTCCCATAGTTTTCTTTATTCAGGTCAATAAAACAAATTTGTGTCCCATAGTTTCTTAATTTGCTGCAATAGTCAAACCAAACACAGCCACTAAACTAATAAGGGTTCTCCATTAATTCCCCTCTCTTTTTCTGGAGTTACTTTACACACAGACATATGTATACATTCATATCACTGCATATAGTCTGCATAGACTCCTGATGAAGTGACTACATGCAAACACACACACACACACACATATATTATATGTGCTGCGTAGCTACAAATTAAAGTAACCTAAGTTTAAATTCAATGCCCTAACGGTTGTGCAATCAATTAATAAAAGATCTGGTGCTGCACGGAGCATGGTTCTTCAAAATATTCCCAGCTTTTAAGTGGGGCGATTAAATCATGAAGCCTCTGATACACTCTTGTGGTTTCCACACCAACTCTTGAAATTTTCACCTGCAAAACACACATCGAAATGAAGTGACATTCCATCACTATTAAAGCCATGAAAGAGAAAGCAAATTAATGAGTTTTGAAATGTGAAGTGCCTTGTCAGCCCTTGGATGCGATGATCCTCAGGCAATCATTGGTGCAGGTTCTAATAGAGTTTAAGTAATTACCTGGGCATGAACCGTGTGGAATATCTTATCACCCACAGTAGAAAAGCTTGCACTCACAACTTCTGCTCCTTCTTCTTCAAGGACGCTGATTACTTCATATAGCATGAAGTTTCGGTTCAGCCCACTGATCAGCATCACTTCTATGCTGGAACCTAAGTCTCTGAGCTCAAGCAGTGGCAGATTGGAAGCCATGAACATGTTCTCCATTCCCTGGTTACGGTTTGTTTCCTTTAATTTCATGGCTTCCTCCTTCTTCCCCTTCAGCTTCTCCAGTTTCTCCCTCAGATTCTTTATGTAGCTCGCTGCTATGTCCAGCTGGTCTTGCTGCGATATCATGTCCTGTAATGGAATTCATTCGCTGATTAACACTATATGCACAGAATTTCACAGTGTGTGTGTGTGTGGAGATGAAAAGGGGGGAGAGATATGGAGGATGTATGGATCGGACCTTGGTGTGTTTTAAGTAGTGGGGAGGAATAAGGGAAGCGAGCTTGAAGCAAAGCGCTTTCATGTGAATTCTGCGATTCCTTTCTATGGTTTTGCGATCCACTTTTGAGGATGAGTCACTGCTTGTTTTCTTCATTTTTTTTTCAGGATGTGAGAGAGGAATATTTCTCTGTCTTCCTGATCGAGTTTCTGAGATGCAGGAGCAATTTGAGAATCGTTCTCCAGACTTGGCAAGAGGAGTCGTTTTTATAATAAGAGGGAGGGAGGAGCAGGGGTGGTGAATGACCGAAAAGCCCATGACACCGACAAATAAAAGTATTTCAACATCTACACATATTTTCCTGCAGAGGGCATAAAATACATCGCGACAATAATTTTTGATTATCTGATGGGAAGTATCACAAAGATATCACTTGTTATTTGTTTATCAACCGTAGTCAATAATTATTAAAGCAAAGGAAAAAAACTGATTTAAAATTTTAAAATTCAAATAGTGTTTTTGTGAGATTTTTCCTTATTTGATCCCTGACACTTCTCCTTAATTTTGAAAAGAATAATGTTTGCAAATAAAACTGATTTATTATAAAAAGTCTCATCTGAGTCAAAGAAATAGGAAATGGTTTTAAAAAAAAAAGACTTAGATCAGAGTGAAAAGGCGAATTTTTTATTTATTTATAAGTTTCTCAAAGATGAATCAGCCTAGCATCTTGTTACCTTATTATTTTATTTGAATGAACAGTAGAAATCATTTTCAGGTGGGGGCGCATTCCTAAGTTTTACATAAACAGGATTATTAGCTGAATTATTCCAAGAGACGGAAAAGAAAGAATAAGTTCACGTGAATTTTAGAGAAAACAAATCCACGTCAAGGAATTGGGGACCCACTTTCTTGGTAAGACTCGTGGACGTAGAATAAGTAAGGAAGGCAGGGGGGAGAGAGAGAGAGAGAGGGGAAGAGAGGATAGAGAACGTAGTTTTGTCGTTTGTGAGAAGAGGCAAAGGAGGTTTTATGAAAACATTTTTTTTTTAAAAAAATAATAATAAGGGAAAATGAGGCTTAATTAGCTGACTATTGACCTGCATTTCGTTTTGACCGTTGGATATATATAATACGCATTGAGTTGTAAGAAAAGCGCGCCTTCATGCACCGACCATTTACTTTGTTTCTTTAACAAGACCATATGACTTGTGTCCCACTGTTGAATGAACCCATTCTTATTAATTTAAGCCACCACCAACGTAACTTAACATGATGTCAATATAATGCTCACTCTTCTCCTTCATTCATTTTGTTCGCCAACTCAGCTCTTCATTATCTGCCTAAGTCCACCCATCAACCCCCTTTAACTAGCTTCTTCTTCTTCTTCTTCTTTAACATCAATAATTATATTTGAATCTGCGTTTTCTTCCTTGCTCCCAATACACCCTTTTGTTCTTTTGATTTCATCAACGCTTGACCTTTTCATCTATGTATACACACACAAATTTAACTCTTCAACTATATGCCATGATGTCTTTCGTGGTGTGATCATGAAAGTTTTGGTAATGGGGCGCGTAATTTGACATTTTTATGATAAAACAAGAATCTAAACTAACTTCAACCTCTGTGTGTGTGTGTGTGTGTGATCACACGCTAATTGAATTCAAATTAAAGGACGAAGACAGGAACATAACATGTAATTAATATATGGTCTAATTGGTAGATCAAGAAGGAAATTGGCCGGCATCGATGGTATTAACTAATTAAATAGGATATGAAAGCATTTATTCATGGAAATGTAGGAATTGTGCACGCAATTTTGCTTTCAAAATTTAAATTTTGAACGACAAACTGGGTTGGAGACTGAAAATTCAAATCGGTCATTCTCAATTTAGTCACATTTAAATTAATAAAAAAAATAAACCGTCCTTCTGTACTACGATTTCTTATTATGTGTATAATTGGGTGACCGATTATTATCATCATTATTACTATGAGTGAACTAAAATAGGCAATTTCAATAACGTATAGCCATTTTGGTTCATATCCATAATTTTTTATTATTTTTGTTTTTCCTGTTCTTTAATATTTGTGAAAGGGTTTCATGTTCATTTTGGTTTTTTTCCCGGCCTTCTTGCCTCTTTTTAATTACATTAATATATATTAGGATTAATACAAATTTTTGTCCTTCAAATTTACTCTTATTTTAATTTTGGTTTCTCAAATTCCAAATTCTAGGTTTTGATCCCCAAATTTCTGTTCATTTAAAACATTAGTTTCTATAATCCAATAAAAATTTAGACAATTTTACTTTCTGAGAGACCAAAACCCGTGATTTGAAACTTAAATGATCAAAACTAAAATGAAGGCAAACTTGAAAAACCAAAAATTGCATTAACCCTCTATAATGATTGCAATTGATTTTGTCAAATGAAAACAGTAGTGCGTGATTCTCATTTCTCACATGATGGATACATAGAAAAGCTATGTTTTCACGTCTTCAAAATAAAAAGTTAACTTGAAAGTCGTATGAAACCGTATATACTTGAAAATTCGTTGGAAGAAGAGCACGGGATTGGACATTTAATTTAAAGGGTGTTTCTTTATGCATGGCCGATTCTTTTGTGACAGCTATTGTGAGTGAATTGATATCCATGTACAATTTAGGTATCTAAAATGAGTTCACATGCATAGGCTTTTTCGTCAACCTCTTTGTTGATAAATTTTTTATTATAAATGTGGTGTTACAGAACGAGAATTTTCTAATTTGCTTCTACTATTGTATATTCATATTCTTCTATTTATAGTTTGGTGGGTTTTTATCTGGCTACGGGATGTAGGCTGTTGTATCCTTTTATAAGGTGTCCGAAAATGCACGAAATCAACACAACCTAAAAATTAAGTAATTGGGTAACTTTTTAGCAATAACTTAATGATGTAAACAAGTCGCAAAAATATAAATGTGAGGCAGGGGAAGCTGCTTAGATTGTAATTGAAGGGAGACATCATTAAATTCAAAGTCTGCATACATTGGAGCATTCATGAACCACAACCTAAGATTATAGATCTGTCACTCACTCATCGAAACGGCATATCTTGTTTGAGTTGACAATAAGTTCACATGGCACCCATCATGGACATCCCCCCCTATCCCTATTTCGCCTTCCCCTTCACTTCTTATTAATTTCGAATTAAAGCTGCGATACCTCAATTGTATGAGTTCGTCTTTGCTACGTCTCTCTGAAAATAGAAGTGTGTGTGTGTGTGTCTATATATATATATATACATACTTTCTTTAATTTCTTTGTTTCGATTGATTTTTCGTCTTTCAATTAAAATTTATTTTATTAGTTTCGATGAATTTTACGAATGAGATCCAAAATTATGAACTTAAGAGGTAATAAAGGGTGAAATTACCAAAGAAAAAAAATCATGAACTGACAATTGCTTTAAACGTAATTGTGGCTGAAGTGTATCCGTCAATTGATTTTGAATGCACATACGCTTAATATTATGCTATTGTTGGTTAGAACATTGGTTTGCCAAACAATTAATAAGGTAGTGTTTGGCAGTTTTACTGTGATGCAGTAGTGGAGTCTGATATATAACTAAAAGCTTTATATATAACTATTGATTTTTTTTGACCTGGATATATATATCTATTGATCTGGGGATTAAGGATTGAACGACATAAATTAAATAGCAATATTACAAAATCCCCTCTCAACATTCTCATCTTCTTCCACTCTAAAACTTTTCAAAAGAACATGATTATAATCACTTGTATTATGTCAATTTTATAATAATTCTCAAATATCCAGTTTTCAAATCAAATTAATATTAACTGCTATTTGTCAGTTATACACGCTCATCGTCACTAACTTTAATTATATAGCAAAAAAGAAAACTGTGTAAAGAATAGATAAAATACTAATGAATTAAGGACATGTTGAAAAGATTAAAAAAACAAAAATTGACAGGTAAATGTATGAGCGTATGTTTGAAAACATGGGAGAAAATGCCTGCTGTTGATGAGCACATTAATTCCAGAAGGCTCATTTAATTGACATGATGCTAGAATGAAATAGAACTATATACCACTCTGCTCTATTTTATGATATCATTTTAATTAAATTGTATGGTTTAAAAAAATAATTAAAATTAGTTTAAAACAATAAATATGTAAAAATTAAAAAAAAAATTCAAGTATATTTTTACACAACAAGAAAGTAAATAAGAGAGAAAAATATAAGTAATGAGATAAATGTTGAAATATAATGTAGTGTGAGAAAAAAAAATAAAGAGAGAGAATAAAAAACTAATTAGGGATAAAATTAGTAAAAGAAACGCGTTTGAAGTTTAGAGACAACAAAGCAGGATCTTATAAAGAAAAAAAGACCAGACAAATACAAATTTTGAGATGTTAAGATATTTGTACATGTCAGATTCAGTAGAAGTAAGAGAAAATGAGGGGAGTAATTAAGTAGAGTAAGATGCAACATGGAAGTGTGAAACACGATCAGAGTGGCAGCTACTAAGGAGGTATTTGAATATAAATCAAATCATGATTTTAAAAGTATTTTTATAATATACATAGTAAATAGTAAATATGTAAAAAAAAATTTGTTTCGTTTGGTAAAAAACGCTTAAGAAAGGGCCATGTCTTTTGCTAAAACCCAGACAAGCAGTCGTGTGTGGTTGGGATTGCAGTGCACATTTCAACAACACCTCACATGCCTCGTCAACGCCCATTGTTCCCGGCCCCTCATCATCTCGCAGTTCACAATTTGGTATTTTCTTTTTACTTGTTTTTCCTGGAAACATTTTGTTCTTGTTGTTGCTATTTTCTAATTACACTTATTAATATATTGTCCTTCACTATCTGTCTTTTTTTTTTGTGGGTTTTTCCTTCATACCAAGATAGATAAAAATATATTTTGTAGAGGCTAGATTATATAAACATGACTTAGCATATACTAGTACTCGTATAAGAACTGAAAAGAGTTTTGATGAGTGGGATGGGGGACCATCATCCTGAGCGGCGCATGCCAGCGGGGGACCACTTCATTTGGATTTCGGGCCCCAAACTGACAGCATGGTGGTTGTCGTTGTGTAACATGCAAGGATTATGTACTCCTCCCAAGTACACCCCTAAATTAAACTATTTCACTAATTTAAATGAATTAAAATAATTTGTTAAATTAGTTATTTATAATAAATAAATCTTATTTTTTAGAATACTATTGCTAATCATGAGCTAAAACTATAATTTGATAAAATTTTTAACATGTATAACTATTATAAAGACTACTTTAAAAAAAATAAATAAATATGATAAACCAAATGAATTATGAGTCTTCTATTTAAAACTAAATTAATGTATAACTATTATAAAGACTACTTTAAAAAAAATAAATAAATATGATAAACCAAATGAATTATGAGTCTTCTATTTAAAACTAAATTGAATGTAAAATTAATTCTTATATTAAAGACCGTAAATAATATGTACTACCTCCGATTCTAATTATAAGAGCAAACTGACTAATTTGAGAAGATTAAAAAAATAAGTTAAGTTAGTTATTTGTAATGAATAGTTGTTGTCTTTTCTAAAATATCCTTGCTAATCAAGTGCACTGGCTAGAACTATTATTATTAGAAGGACTTTTTTGGAAAAAAAATACATAAATATAAGAAACAAAATGGATTGGGGTTTTATATTTAGGATCAAAATAAAAGTCAAACAACGTCTTATATTAAGGATCGGAGGTAATAAGAGTTAATTAGTAAGTTGTCCATGTTTAATTCAAAATGCAAGGTGTCAGTATTTTTTAAGGAGAATTACAATGAGGTCCTAAACAACAAAAATAATTATTAAAGAGTCCTAATAATAATCCAAACAGCCTGTAATGACAAGTTTCAGAATAAAAAATATTAAAATAACAACTTTTGAAACTCATTTTGTAATTATTTTTTCTATTGGGATCTCATTATGATTCTCCCTCTTTTTTATTATATTTATTATTATTTTAAATTAATTTAACTAATTCATAAACCGATACGTAATTAAATGACACAGACGAGTTATTTTAAAGATATAAATGTCACATCTGTAATAAATTACAAATTTATTTGATTTTTTAATTTAGCCAAATTAATTAAATAACTCTTGTATTATGTTAAGAATCAAAAGAGCAATATCAAGGGGATTATATATATTTCTCAACAGTGTGGGATTCAACAATGGAATTATATACATGCAAGGGATTGAGTCGTGATGAGTAATGGGATAGGAGGACCTGCTTCCGTAGGTGCATGCATAAATCCAGCTCCAATTACCTCGCTCTCTGATTTAGTCAAAACTGTCGTTCTATTACCGGACAGTTGCTTTCCCTAATATTATACTCTGGACCACTGGTTTTTAATTTGTTGGCTTAGCTAGCTGGGCTGCTCCTTCTCTCTTTCCTTCCACTCCTCCCCAACCCCTAACATCGTCACTCTCAAACCTCATTTGCAGCCTATTAGCCCTCTCACATGTTTGAGTCACCCCTTCGGCGTCTCATAATAATAATGTCCCTTAATTAGCTTCTTTTCTTTCATCTTCGTCCCTTGCCCATCCTTAGCACTCTTAATTCCCTACCAATATATACCTTAGCTTGCCTCCACTACTTCTTAACTTAATTTCTCAGGCTTATACATTATAACCCTTCAGTAATCGCCAGCCAGCTCTCTTGCTCCTGTGAGAGAAACCATATCAAACTTCAACTCGCACATAGGCTTGGATTTTATTTTAATTTAAGCATGCTAGTTTGAGCTGGCAAACCCATGGATGTGACCATCGTTATAAGTCGAAAATGACCAAGGCAATAAGAACAAATTTCTTTTTTGGACCAGCTCAATAAGAACAAATTTAAAACATGTTGGGATAATGACTGAAATGGAAGAGTTGAAAACAGGAGGAGGAAATATATGGAATCTATAGACGCGTGGAATTACTTGGGATGAAGTTGATAGGTCAAAGTTCATGAGCATCCAAACGTTGGATGGTGAGAGAGAGAGAGAGAGAGAGAGAGAGAGAGGACCTGCCACAGTGAAGTACGGAGCTTGCTATAACTGACGTGGGCTACAAGGATTTGATTTTGGTCAAATCCATAGATTAAGAAGACACGTAAATGTGACTTTCTTATTTTGACTGGTCAACCTCTTCACCCATCTGGTTTCTTCCCATTTATTTAATTACCACTTGACATCTCTTTTTTTTTTTAAACATCATCGTCGTCATCATTATTATTATTGTTATTACCCCATGAAAAACACACTCCGTGTGTTGCTGTTTGTACAGATATCTATTAGGACTTCCTAATTACGTCTCTATGCTGACTTGTCCTTCATAACGAACAGTGTAGCTTACAGATATTTCCAGTTATCCATCATAAATGTAGTCAATTCCGTAACTAATCTTACCTAATCCCGTTTATTTACAATGTAATTTTCATTACTCCATGAAAAACACACTCTTTATGTGTTACCGTTCCCATCATATATATAATGATAGATGCTGATTAGTCCCTCACTTGCTCTTCATTATCTAACCATTCGTACTTAGCATACTGATATTGTTTGCCTACATTAAGTACACACACATCTCTAGATATATATGGCATGCATGAACTTTCTAAGCAGAAATGTTAGTTGGTGGGTACAGTTGGGCTTTGGTTAATACCAAATACATTGAAAAATTTGGCACGTAATATAAATGCACACAGTAATTCTAATTTTGATATCATTGATTAGTTTTGATGCTACTTACAATTGGAAAAACTTATAGGTACGAGAGATTTTTTTTTTTTGGGAAATAGATTTTCCCATGAATTTTACTATTATAAACCGGAAATTCTAAAATATTAAATTTATGTGGATCAAGCTAAGCAACCTATTTGACCTTGACTGTAGAATTAAGATTTTTAAATGCTACTTTTAAGTTAATTTCTATATGTTGTAGCTAGATCATTTCTCCAGACTCTAATAAAAATGCTTCTCCTCCTATGATTCCAGCTTTTGAATACAAATCCCTTGCTTGGTACACTTGTGAGTGTGTGTGTCCACGAAAACATTATTCTAAGAACGATCATATGATGAAGTAATCATGAAATTCAATGAAACTAGCTACCTAGTGTTTGATTAATTAGTTTGCCGATCTCAAGGTCTAAAGATGACTTGGGGTCGTTCCCAGTTGGTCCGCCTAATTTGTTGGATCCGCAAACTTATTCGCATCTCCGAAATCACGCCTTCCCATGATGGGATCCTCCCAAGAAAATAAGTGTTGGTAAATTCAGATGATTAAATCTGCCTCCTAATATGGCTCCTGCGTGGGTGCTTCTTCATCTCCCATGTAATATAATGTTTGTTTTGATAGTCTCTTTCGTTTATAGACTCTGATTTCGTATCCGTATCTTCGTTGCACTAATTCGTGTCTTGTTGTTCAACAAAGTCTCGTGTTGAACTTGAACCCAATCCCATTGATCAATCCTCTGAGTATTTTTCCGATCCCTTCCTTGTTTGTCTTACCAACCGCACAAAAACTCCATGCTAAATAATCATCTCTCCTTCAAATAAGAAAAATTATATGAAGAATTACATGACTGACTTAGAATTGAAGTCAGAAGGAATCAATAATTTGCGTATATGATGAAGATAGAAACTAATGCACAGAGTGATGGAATAGGGAAGGAGGCAGGCGCCGTTGGCCGCATATATATAGCAAGAGAGTCAATGAGGGGAATGGCTCACGTACGTTTTCTGCTGTGCTTAAATGGGTCAATTGACACCATCATTAAATCTTTAACTTTCATTTCCAACTATAGTACTACTTCTATATATAACTCGTTTTTTAATGGGCAAAAACTATTTCCCATGCATCATATAGACATTCTTGTTCACGTTGTTTCAGTTAAAGTAATGATAAAAAGAAAATGTCACTACCTTTCAAAATTATTCTTAATTTCTTTTTTTTTTGGTATACAATCTCCCTGTATTAAAATTAATGTTATTGACAGTTTGTAAAATGTGCTATATTATTTTAGACGAACTGATAATAGAGTGTCCTGCATGGTGGGCGTAAAAAGGTGAGAATAATCTCGTCCTTTCATGAAAAAATAAAATAAAATAAAAATCGTGAGAATAACGATGGTAAATTGCGGAGGAGAGAAATGGTCAAAGAGGGAAATGGATAGACGCGTGTGTGGGTAAATGAGTTCAATGAATGGGGGCGGTCCGATCCATCCGTGAAATTTAATATACAAGTCATGAAAACCAAATAGCCAAACCCTATTAATTTCATTCATAAACATCCTATTCGATCTCCCAGCTGATCCTAAATTACTCCACATACATATATACCGCATGATGTGTCGTCGGGGCTTAATCCTTAAACCCCACTTAAGGTTTCATAAGCAGTGGTATTTTGTTTGAAGGAAGATGAAGAAAAGGGCGAACGTGGGTTGTCTGTCGTTAGTTACCTGCCTCTACGAGGATGCCAGGTCCACATCCTTTATGGGCAATTTCAGACTCGTGCAGGGTGCGGCTTCTATTCTTCCACTACTCCCACACTAATTAATGCTTTCATCCATCGTTAGATCCTTTCCGGCTCCAGTCTGGCCAACACAACTAAAGGCATCTCTTGTCTCTAACGTAAGAGTTAGTTTGATATTTAATTTGATTATAAATATGAGATCATGATGTGTTCAATTATTTATATGTTAATTCATGCATTTTTTTTAGCCTTTTTGATGTGTTTAATGGTTATAAATTACATTATTGATGAATAAATATTAATTAAGAATGATTACATGAATTAATTGAAAAAATGGTATAAATGTCATTATTTTCTTGATTAATTAGACATGTGGTATTATGCTAGGTGAATTCTGTAAAAGATGAACAAGGACAAGCAAATTTTCGAAACCCCAGTTAAAACCTCGGGACAATGGAGCCTGAATTTCAAAAATGACAATTCAAAATCAATGATGTTGCTGCTCTAGTATCCCAATTTCAGAAATGACTGTTTGGTTCCAAAATTCAAAAATCACTGTTTTGCTCTGCAGATTCAGATTTTTTAGGGTTTTTTTCTAGTCAATCTTGAGGGGAGAGAAGTCCAGAGGAAGTGGTTGGCCACATACCCCGAAATTCCATACCTCCATTCACATCACGATCCCCTCCATCCTCCATCGACCTCGTGTCCTCTGCCCTCCACTATCCCCCTCGTCATCTTCCATCTCTTACTCCACACCACCGTCAACCTCCATAACCACTGACGACCTCCACCATTCTTCTCTACTCGGTCACTCGTGACCTTCGCCCTCCATCTTCATCACTTTTGAAGCTTCCACAACCAGCGACCTTCACCATCTTCTCACATTCTCGTCACTATCGTCGACGTTGTGGCCTCCATCTTCCATTCCCCTCGTTTTAGTTTCTCTGTCCGACGCCTCTTCCCTCTTTCAGCTTGTGATTTGCTACAATGGTGATTGAAGGGTTGAAGGAGTCAGGTGGAGTGGTTTAGCCGACCATGAGTAGCTGAACCCGATATCCTTAAGGAGTAGAGAGCTATGCCAGAACTTAGAGCAATCAACTAAGGAGTTTTTAATGACATTTTTATCTCCAATTTTAGTTTTGCATTTTGATTTTTCTTAGCTAGATATCTGGATTGTGATTCTGGATTTGTTATATTACAGTTGTGGTATAGTTTGGGATTTGAATGTTAAGATTGGATCATTGTGTACTGGTTTGAATTGTTTAATGCTTGACTTGGTTGTTTGACATTGAATTCAGTTGATTTACCGGTAATCTTTTGGGTTAAGTTACTGGTTCAATCTTACGGTGTTAAGATTGTTGAATTTTGACTGTACATAGTTATTAATCTCTTCCAATGGAGCTTAATGAGAGTTCTCAATTCTATTCTGAACTCTTTTAATTAAAAGCTTTTGTTACAGGTTAATTAATCTAAGTTTAAGTAGTTGCTCAAGCTAATTGATTAATTGGCAATTAAAACTCTATAAATCTTTTGAAACAAGGAAGGCATGGTTTAAAAGCTTTACCGAGATCTTATCGATTGTTATCTTTTTAATCAATTATCTTTCATTTTCATTTTCATTTTCAATTTACTTGTATACTAATCGTTATAAGAAGAAGATTGAAAAAAAGTATTTAGAATTGTTTTCAATGCAAATATAGCTTTTTATATTTGGAAAATCAACAAAAACTCCCTTTTAAATAGTAATTTTGATTTTCATTAATATAGGACCTCATAATTTAGACTCTAATAAGAGATCGGCCTAGGTTAGCACTATATAACTGCATTATTGATCTAGTTTTAATTTGACCCCAAGGCGACATGAGAATCAAATTTGGTGTCGTTGCTAAGGGTTAAACTTGGTTGCCTGCATAACAGGCGAGAATACTCACCACTATACTATAAGGTAGTCTTTCATATATATATTTATCTATTTTTTTTAAGATAGTCTTTTATATTTATCTATTTTTAAGGTAGTCCTTATAGTGGCTGTCATATTAAATGTTTCATTAAATGGTAATTATATATAGCTAATAAACATAATTAGCAATGGTATCTTGGGGAAGATACTATTTATTTATTACAAATAACTGATTTAACTAATTTTTTGAATTTATTTAAATTAGTGAACTAACTCTTATATTAAATATAGGAGTAGTATTCCTCCGTTCCTTAATATGAGGCTTAATTGTTGAGTTGATTTTAGTTCTAAATATAAGACCTATTTATCATATTTATCAATCTGTTCTAAATTATACCTATTAATACTCACTAAATTATAATTAAGTAGGAGAGGAAAGAAGCATATTAAAGAAGATGATTATAATATTTTAGACCTAAATTGTCATATTTTCTATAATTATTTAACTTACGTAATTTTTATGACCTAATTAAATTAGTTAAATATTTCTTGACCATAAGAGTGTAATCATTATATTCACCGTCCTCTTTTATATTGTGGGGCAACAGGGAACGGAACACAGGTCCAGTCGCCGTGGAGAATAAAAATAACGAGGTCCTTTAATTTTGGCGGTGGCCGCCCGGCCCCACCCTCTCTTTAATTTTCCATTTGCCGTCCTCCCTTCTCCGCCAAGCAGCCCAAGGCAATCCTCTCCGGCTCTCCCGACCTCCTACCCTACCATCGACTCGAACAAGAAGAAGGGGCCCAAAAGGTATGGGAAAAGGAAAGAGCAGGGCGGCACATGTACATGAAGTATATGCATATATTATATCAAAGCGGCAGGGGCGCTGTTCTTGACTGCATATTCACACTGACTCACGCAACAATTCAATTAAGCTTCATAACTACCACGGAGTCACACACACACACACACACAAAATATATATACACACACTTTGATTCCAAACCTTACTACTGTGCCAACCAAGTCGTCTCAGAGCATGCGTCCATATGAATATATATGTGTGCGCGCGCGCAGCCACGCTGCTATACAAACACCACATCGTATCACTTATATGGGATATGATATCATACATATTACACTTTCAGTCTTTAATATAAGACCTATTTAACTAATTTAATTAAATTAAAAAAATTAAGTTAATTAATCATAAGAAATATAACATGTTTTTTCTAAAACATCATAATCATTTTTTTTAATATTCTCCCTCCCTCTTCTATTTGATTATAGTTGAGATGATATCTATAACGGTAATTTAGAAAAAATTAGTAAATATGATAAATAAATTTTATATTTAGGATCAAAATCAACTCAACAATTAAGTGGGTGTTTGGCAACCCTCAAAAGTGTTTTTGAGAAGTACCTTTCTTCAAAACAAGACAAATTCCTTCACATATTTACTTTGTAAACTGTAAAAGCACTTTTTAACAGGGTTTTAAGAGCTGGACCGGACCGGACAGTCTGACCGGTCAAAGCATCGCCCGATCCACACAACAACTCAGACAGAGGGTTTTGGCCTTTAAGTGGTTAATTCGTTTTGGACCGCCTTTTATTGGCTTTTGGGTCAGAACTTGTTCCGGATTTGTGAAAACTGGACGGGCTGAAGTGCTGAAGGACATCATCAGAATTTAAAAAGAAAAAAGCCCAAAACTGCCAAAAGTCCATATTTGATAAAAAAACGAAGACCCCTCTTTCTGACTTTCTGCTTGGCGCTTTTCGTCGTGAACACGGGACCGAATTCATGAGTCTGAGTGCCCTAGGTCCCCACCACCACTTCTCCATCTCCCTATCTTCTTCCTCCGTCTGCCGTGGTCTACCGTGCTCCGTTCATACACATCGTCGTCCGCCAACATTCACGGTTAGGTTTTATTTCTGATTCAGTGTCCATCTTCATCCGCACGTTCCCGCTTTGAAGGAGTTGGAAAAACCCAAGTTAGAGAAGTAGAGGCTTAAAGGCAGAGGTGATCATAAATTTGAAGTCATCACAGTCCAAATCTGTTGGATTCTAAACAGGTAAATCATTCTCTACTCATTGGATTCTAAATAGCTTTGTATCGGTAATCGGTTGTTTCAATGAACCTCCATGCTCTGTTTATTTTGCCAAAACCAAAGTTGACTACCAGTACCAGAGATGGAAAGATAGCGTTTGATGCTAATATATGTATTAAGTGAGCTGTAAGCCTGTAACTATTTGATTTTGACCTATGTATAAGCTTATATATATGTGTGTGTTGAGTGAGCTCTGAGTTGTGGCCGAGGAATCCATGTTGGGATCCATTTTTCTTCGCAGCGAGCTGACCAACTTGTGTTTACTTCAACTACATCGTGATCTGTCTCCTAAATGTGTGTTTAATCCAGGTTGAATGTACTGAAGAATATGATAAAACAATTCAGAAGCCTGTAACTGTCATATACGTATATATATATCTGTTTCCATTTGCATGTAACCAAGAGGATTTCGTTGAGTTTAGAATGAAGTTAGAAAGAAATATAAAAATAAACAATGGGACCTAGCTATGTGCACAGAGTCAAAGAGACAGAGACTTAATATTTTAGCCATCTTTTTGGCTTGGTATTCGAATATGGGGCATTTGAATATTTAACTATCTTTTTTATTGTCATATTTTATTTGTTGGACTATATTTGTATATTTGTTACCATTTTGATTATGCTCGTTTAGTGTATATCACTATATCTTATAATTCGCAAGTTTATACCTTATGAAACAATGATGATTGATTATTTATTCTTTAACTTAAAGAAGCTTGATGGGTTAAATTTAAAGAAGGCTAGTGGTGGATCTAATTTGAAAAAAAAAACTAAATATTACTTATAGTCCTACATGATCCATAAATTATAATTATATTTCCATGAACTATAATTAATTGTTTAAATAATTGAGTGCTTAAATTCAAAATCCTTTTCTCAATTAACATGCTCTCTAGATATGTTTACTAGTTATAATTAATTGATACTATTGTATATTTGTATTGTATAAATTAGAAGATGTCATCCCAATCCCAACAAGTATCCGGTAATGCTCCCTCTACACAATTTGTGAGATCGAAGGCTGATCCTGCATGGGAACATTGTGTTCAAGTAACTAGCAAAAACCCAAGTGGCAAACCTCGCTTGAGATGTTTGTATTGTGCAAAGGAATTTGGAGGTGGAGGGATACATAGACTGAAATAGCATCTTGCGAGAATAAAAAGAGATATAATAAGTTGTAAAAAGGTTCCGGGTGATGTTCGCTTTCAATTGGGAGAAAATTTGAAAGAAATTGAAGAGAAGAAAGGTAAGAAACAAGATATATATGAAGAGGACAATCCTTATGGTCCTAGTGTCACACCATTTGAAGGGATGCTCCAAATTTGCAAGAGGTTCCTTCGACACAGATTCAAACTCCTACTCCAACTTCTTCTCAGCAAAATATTCAAACTTCTATCTTAAGACCATCTCAAGCTGTGAAAAGAAAGCCATCTGCACCAATAGACAAATTCTTTGCCCCAAGGAGAAGTCCAGGTGCACAATCGGGAATTAGAAGTGTGTTTGCAGGTAAGGAAGCCGTGCATAGAGCAGACTTAGCTATGGCTAGGTGGCTCTATGATTGTTGTATTCCAATTAATGCTGTTAATTCTCCTTACTTCTAGCCTATGATAGATGCTATTGCAGCTATTGGACCTGGTTATAAAGAGCTATCTTATCATGCTTTTAGAACCAAATTACTGCAAGATATGAAAAATGAGGTTCAATTGTTAGTTGATGAGTATAGAAGCTTTTGGGCAGAAACTGGTTGCACAATAATGGCTGATGGTTGGCAAGATCAAAGAAATAGACAATTGATTAATTTTCTTGTTTACTGTCCTAGAGGGATTGTGTTCATTAAGTCTGTTGATGCCTCAGATATTGTGAAGGATGCCCAAACTCTTTGTAACTTGTTCTTGGAAATGGTTACATTTGTTGGCGTGGATAATGTGGTTCATTTAGTAACTGATAATGCAGCTAATTATAAAGCTGCTAGGAGGTTATTAACTAACAAGCATCCTTCTATGTATTGGTCTCCATATGCTGCCCATTGCTTAAATTTAATTTTAGTAGACATTGGCAAAATGGCTATTGTTACTAGTTTGGCATCCAGAGCTTCAAAGGTTTCAAAATTCATTTACAATCATGCATTTTTGCTTGCCTGGCTGAGGAAAACAGAAGGTTGGAAAGAAATTATCCATCCAAGGCCAACACGATTTGCTACTACATTTATTGCATTAAAAGGTCTTCTTGATCACAAGCATGATTTACAAGCCCTGGTAACTAGCAGGGCATTTTTAGATTCCAGATAATATAGAGATCAGAGAGCCAAAGATGTAACAATGATTATATTAGATAACAAGTTCTAGAATGATTGTGAGATTATTGTTGAAGTTGTAAAACCACTTATTCGATTGTTGAGAATAGTTGATTCTGATGATAGGCCTTCGCTTGGATATATCTATGAGGATATGTATAGGGTAAGGAAAGCTATCTAGAGTAATTTCATGGGCAAAAAAACTTTATACAAGCCCTATACAAGAATTATTAAGAGAAGGTGGGATACACAACTTCGCCAAGATCTTCACGCAGCAGCTTATGTCTTAAATCATGCTTTTCTTCATGACCAGGCTAACTTTTCTCAAAAGCCAGAGGTTATGAATGGATATCTTACGGTTATAAATAGGAAAATAGCTTTCAATAAAACCAAGTTCTTGCAAGAAGGCACACAATACCAAAATAGAAGTGGTAGCTTTAATCATCCTTTGGCCCTTGAATCTGCAAAATCAATGCGACCTAGTAACGTTTTATATTTTAATGTTTGATGATAGTTTGATGAGTCATAATTCTTGATTCTTAGACATTAAGCCTGTGACTTAATCATTTGATGATATTCTATTTTTGATATGACAGATGAATGGTGGCGATATTTTGGAGGTAGTTGTCCAAATGTGAAAAAGTTAGCTATTCAATTGTTAAGCCAAACTGCATCTTCATTAGGTTGCGAAAGGAATTGGAGTGTCTTTGAAAGAATACACTCCAAGAAAAGGAATAGGTTGGAGCATAAAAGGCTGAATGATCTTGTCTTTGTTCATTACAATTTTTCGTTTGAGGAATATGTATATTTTTCCAAGTTTTATATTTTACTTGAATTTATATTTTTCAAACAATTAATTAAATAAATGCTAATACTATGTTATTGTCATTTGTTTTTTAGGGTTGTTAACAAGAACAAAACTTCTAACCCTATTGATCATGAAAGTATTGATAAGATTGAATATTGGATAATTGAAGAAGTTGATTCTCCTCCACTTTCAACACTTCGTGCTGATGAGATCGAAGAAGACATCATTTATGATAATACAACACTACCAATGCCAATAGGTTTCATCAATGAAGAAGGTTAGATGTTTTCTAATCTTTCTATTTTTTTAAATTTATATTATACATTTTACTAATTTCAATATTATGATTGTTGCAAATTGTTTTATAAAGATAATTATGAAGAGAGGGGCAATGAGGCTCAAGTTAAGGATGGATGCTTTGGAATTAGAGTTGGAGTAGGTGTTGATTTAGGATCATTTTCTCAAGAAGATATTGATAGTCATAGTGCAAAGGCTGCAGACCCAGATGCCTTTTTGGAGACTCATGCTTGGCTTAATCAAGATCCTCCAATATTTGATAAGTCATCAAGTCATTTGTCTTAGTGCATTGTATTGAGTACTTAGAGGTCATTTAGTGTTAGATTGTTAAGATGCTGTTACTTTCAATGATTTTATTTTGTTAAACTTGAAACATATATAGTGACTTTACTAATTTTACTATAAATTGTACTAATTGTGTTTATAATATTATATATGTATATATTATATACTATATAACACTATTTTTAATTTAATTATTATCTTACCGGTCCGACAGAACGGTCCAACCGTTTGAACCATGACTCGCTGCTATTTCTGGCTTGACTTCCTGGCCAGCTTTTAAAACATTGCTTCTTAACTATGGTTTGATTTTTATCCAAATACCTCCTAAGTTTTATATCAAGGATAGGAGGAGTATATTGCAGCCCTGTGTACAATTATAGACAGATGATTAGTACGAAATTATAACGAAATGAGACGAAAACACAGAAGCCGAAAAATGCAGAGATATTACGTGTATGTGTTGCACGAATCATATATAGGTTAGCCTGCAGTGTCGGCTGCGAATCTTCAGGACATGACATTGGAAATAAAGTTGTTTCTTTCAAGTCAAGGCGCTGCATTATATATTTTGAAACAATACTTCAAATCGGTAGATGTTAGTTAACCTTAAGTATCAATTACTAGTAGTTATGAAACATGAGAAAAAAGAATGCTCAAAGAAAATGCACCAAAGAGGGGGCGCGGGGGAAATTGCATTGGATGCGTGGGGAAACGTATCATCCAACTAACGATGGCTTGGTACCTCAATTTGACAATTTCAATATAGTTTGAAAAATGTAAGCCACGAGAGACGAGTCGATTATCCATAATTTTGTCCACAATCATGCGGCAGAGTGCATGGTTGACACGTAGTAATGAATTTTGAATCTTGTCTCTCTTTTTTTCACGTTATTTGTAAAATAACAATCTAATCAATATTTGGTGTTGTCTAAAAGTTGAACATAGTACTTGAGGATATGGTCAAATTTAGTTGTGTTCATATTTATAAATCCATTTTTTCCTAATCCTACGTCTCGTTCAATCAATCATATATGAAATAAGCGAATGGTGTGGCGTGCATGGAGTACCGGCCAATTTGTGTGTGAATCAATGATTATACTACGATCAAATATTCAAATATCATTTAGGTTTTCTATCTCATTTCAGTTGCTTATCAACAAAAATTCTCATTCCTCGTCCATATATCATTCTTTATTTCTGGAGTTCACACTTATCATTTGGGATTTCTGGCCTTCGCTTGACTTAATAATGTTGCTTTTGATAGGCTTTTTTTACCAGACACGACAAACAGTAAAAATATTTACTCAGATGCTATAAGATCAAAAATATTTACTCAGATACTACACTTGAAATCATTCAGATGGTGAACGAGTTTAAATTTGTACAGAAGTTGTTCAGGCCAAAAACGACTTCAGTGGGACCCACATCCAAAATATGAAAGTTGTTCTTGGTCTAAACAACTTCAGTGGGACCCACATCACAAAATGGAAGTTGTTCTTGGTCTGAACAACTTCAGTGGGACCCACTATTTGTCTTACACTCCATGCGTTTTCAGCTTTCATATTTTGACCAGACTATTTTGCCTTTTCCAGCCCCACGTAAAGTGTTCCTTCCTTCCCCAAATATTCTCATCAATATAGAGTAGTCATTCCTTATCTCTCATGCGTGAGTACTTTATTTTTGCATGTGAGTGTATAGTATGAATTCTACTTATATAAGGCATTCGGCATTCTTTTTATTTAATTATTCCAAAATTATAACTAAAATTCTAAAATTATAAATAGAATATTATTATTTTTTATTTAATATTATTTATATTTAATTAATTCTATTTAATTAATAATTAATATTAATTAGATATTAATATAGATTTATTAAAAATAATAGTATATTGAGGAAATTTCTAGATTTCACATCTAATTGAATTGTAGAAATATGATAATCTCCTCCAAGAATTTTTAGAAAAAAATCCGTCAGATTCACATTTTATTTTATCCTTAGTTTCTAGTCGAAAGCTAATAATGTATTCCTACTCATCATAAGCCTTCTCCTCACTTAACGGAGTGAAAGGGGCTTTTGTTTTGCATGTTTTGGGTTTTGCAATCAAACCCAACTTTGTGTTACTTAGGGAATTTTTAGCAAAACGCTGCAAACAAGGAAAAAATTCTTCAAATACTACATAGTGAGAATTATTTCCCCAAATGCTACACTCAAAGTTCTTCTTAGCTTAAACAACTTTAAAAGTTCATTTTAATGAGAGCAATTTCTTCGATAAACATTGGTTCCCATGCAGTTGAACTTCATCTTGGCTTGAACAACGTTTAAAATTCATCTCAGTAAGAGCAATTCCTCCAATAAACCTTGTCTTCCGTCTAGCTGAAATTCATCTTGATGTGAACAACTTTTAAATTTCACCAGCATCTGAACAACTTCTTCACAGTCTCTCACCACATAAATATTCCTACAGGGATGTTAATAATGGTCATATCATTAGAACAATGAGTTAATAATTATATAATGATAGTAGTAATAATTAATATTATATTAATTAAAAAGTGATTAAAGAAAATAAGTAATGATTAAATGTTATAAAATTAATAAAAAATAAAAATTAAATTGACATGAACAAAAATAAGAATTAATTTACCTCACAAATAATGACTCCCCGTGCCACATCTTGGTCTCCTCCGCGCACGCTATGGCCGTTGTTGTATATTTACTTCTTGAGTTTGATCTAATGTCTCATTTGTCTGCGTAGTTGACGTATTTAAATCAAACCAAGGTGATTCGGCTAAAGAAATTGATTGTCAAGGGGTGACAAATGCTTCATTTGATGGACCACCTTGCTCAAAAGAAGAAGTGTTATATTGATCGATAAATAATGCAGGATCATCAAATAAGGACATGAATGACTGAAATTGAGGAGGATTGGGTGAGTCAGAATGGGATAATGTTGATGATGATGGCATGTGATGAGGGTAAAAATGAGTTGGATTGGAAGAGGTGATAGGGCTTGATGAGACTGGTATGTTATCAAAATGACTAAAATTTTGAAACTCTTGTTCACTTAAATTTTCATTTACAATTGGTGGCTGAGTAGACAAGTAACCGCCTCGCCGTTTGCTTAGTCTATCTCGAGGAATTTGTGGACGGGGTAGCTCAACTGGTGGTGGAGCTGGTTGAGAATTCATATTAAACCGTTGTTCTCTAACTGCAAGTAAGATGTTACGCTGGTCTCGAGCAACTCTTTCTCGATAATCAATACAATCAGAGCATGTTGGACGAGAATTAATTGTTAGCCTATATAACTGTTCTGCTATGTCAGCCTGAAATAAATAAAACATTAGGTTTGAAAAAATTTTCATATAAAAGAAAATGATGATATTGATCAGAAAAAACTAAAAAAAACCTTACCACATAGCCAGTATCACCACTAAACGTTACATATTAAAATTTTATTATAAATTCTAATATATCAATATAAAATTAATAATATAAATTACATATTTCAAATATATTAAATAAATAATTTTCTATTCATTCCATTTTATTCAAAAATATTATAATTAAATATTATTAAAAAATTAGCTAAAATCATTACTTCTGTTTTATTATCAAAAAGGATCTTAAAAACTATAAATATTTAGAAGGATTAAATATATTTAAAAACATTAAATTCTCCCACAACTACATTCCTAAATTTTTTCTAACTTATGTTCCATTATTGGATATTTTTAATGACTAAATTAGATAAATATTTGATTAAATAAATTAATTTGAAAATATTTCTTATTCAAAAAAATTGCCTCTGCTTCATTTTTCTCCTGGTCCCAACTTCATACTTCAAATGTTCAATTTTAATTTATCTATATTATTAAAGAATAATTATATTCCTTTCAACCTCTAATTTCTATATTGCGAATAAATGCTTTTGATGAGATATATACTTTAGTTAACACATAAAGGTAAATTTACATTAAATAATAATAAGCTTATAATAAATGTACTTGTGTAATTTTATATTAGGTACCGTTTAAGTGACCCCAAAAAAACATCCTTATGAATGAAAACAAAAATAAATGTTAATAACTATTTCACACTAGTTATTTAAAAATTATAATTACTTAATATGACGAAACAATTAGCTATTACTCCTCTGTAATAAATATAGTTGAGTACTGTTGAGTGATTTTTTTAAATTTATAGTTTATTATTTGGTCTGCCTAAATAATTATAATTTTTAAGATCCTCTTTAATAAATATTGCTTTCTCTAGGTCCTCCCCTCTAATTTTTCCAAAAAAAAAACTCATTTCTTTTATTATTATTAACCCCATCATCAGTACTCTTTTTATTAGGAAAATTTTGACACCATTTAGTGCTAGCTTTTATTGGCTAGATACAAGACTAGACTAAGCTCACAACCAGGGTTGTCAAACTCACGAGTTTAAGTAAACTCGTGACAGGTATGTAAACTTGAATTTATGAAATTCATACATGAAGTCACTATGCATAATCAAATAATAAAATAATTATAAATTTAATAAAAATTATAACTTGGACCACTGATTTGGATTTTCAATATTTTAAAGGTTTTTATAGTTAAATAATTTAACTGTCTTCTATGCATGCTTTGATATAAATTTTACGTAATTTTAACAAAAATAATTTTATCATTGTATATTAAAATTTTATGAGTGAGGAATATTATTCCATCAATTTTTCTTTAAATATTCAAGTATTTTTCATGACGTATTGACTGGCATAGGAGAAGTTTGATTACCATGCTCACAACCAAATATTATCTAACTAAATACATATTTAATCTGACTACATATTTACTCAAACACTATCTACTAAAAAAAAAAGATATATATTTAATCAGATTATAAAAAAGTAAACTGTAATTTATTTTATATCTACATTTTTTTAATTAAAACAAACTCAACATGTAAAAATGACTAAATATAAAATTCTTATCCATCATTTAGCAAAATACATATCAAAATTTTTAAAAAAATTAATCAAGAGAATGTACCTTAATCAGAAGAAAAATTAAGCCTCAAGTTGAGATAAAACGTATGCAATATTTGCAAGGCCACACACACCACCAACTTCACGTGAAATTGTGGAAAGAGAAAGAAGAACTGAAGGACCTGCAGATAAAATTCAATTCTTCACGCACAATGCCTTATATATAGAGAAAGAATAATTGAATTGTATGAAGAATTGAAGTTGAGATAAAACGTATTTACCTACTTCACGGGAATGCCTTACACATAGAGAAAGAAGAATGTGAGAAGTGAAGAGAAGCCTTCTGATGAGTGGGAATGGCGAATACCTTATATAAATAGAATTCATACTATACACTCACATGCAAAAACAAAGTATTCATGCGTGAGAGACATTGAATGACTACTCTATATTGATGGGAATATTTGGGGAAGGAAGAAACACTTTGCGTGTAGCTGGAAAAGGCAGAAATAGTCTGGTCAAAATATGAAAGCTGAAAACGCATGGAGTGTAAGACAAATAGTGGGTCCCACTGAAGTTGTTCAGACCAAGAACAACTTCCATTTTGTGATGTGGGTCCCACTGAAGTTGTTCAGACCAAGAACAACTTTCATATTTTAGATGTAGGTCCCACTGAAGTCGTTTTTGGCCTGAACAACTTCTGTACAAATTTAAACTCGTTCACTATCTGAACGATTTCAAGTGTAGTATCTGAGTAAATATTTTTTATGTTTGTCGTGTCTGGATAAAAAAACCCTTTTGATACCTGTTGCTTTGGTGGGACTTTCTTAGGACAAATTCTTTATTCAAATTGTCAATTCAGAAGCATGCGATCCAGATGGCTTTCTAGTTTGCGGCCGACGAGGTTGATGGGACTCCGCATGGAACAAGTCCTTTTGAGTAATATTTAATTTATTAATAAACACTTTCTGGTATAAAAAAATATTAATAAACATGCCCACGAGGGGTTGGTGTTGAGTCACAAATCTTCGGATCTCCCAATGTAATTCAATTTGGAATTCAACCCTATTGCTCATCAATTAAGGCGCGAAGAGCTTTCGCAATGTCACACCATGCCAAAACTAAATTTAATCCCTCCAATTAAGTCAACGTTTGAATTAATTCAGCTAAAAGAAGTCACTGTTTGAATTGGTTTAAAAAATTATTTTTTCATTGTATGAAATCAATATATAAAAAAGTCACTCTTCCAGTCCTTAATATAGGATTTAATTGTTGAATTAATTTTGATCATAAATATAAGATCTATTTCTTATATTTATCAATTTTTTCTAAATTACTCTTATGGATACTCTCTCAACCATAATCAAGTAGAAGAAGGAAGGAAGATATTAAGAAAGATGATTATGATATTTTAGAAAAGACGTGTCATATTTCTTATAATTAAGTAACTTATCTAACTTTCTTAATCTAATCAAATTAATTAAATATATCTTATATCAAAGACTAGAGGACTATCTCCTAAAGCATAGAAGTAATTATATTATTTCAAGAGATCTTAAACTCTCCATACAAAATTGGTGGGACAAGTATGCAGAAAGATTGACGCCATTTGATTTCAACTATACTAAGAAACAGGTTCGAATTCTGCAGTATTGTGTATTAATAAGTAAAATCAAAACCCAGGCAAGGCAATTTTTTTTTGTTACAAAAATATAGATGAGTTGGGTTCCAGGATTTATCAGAGTTAGAATATGTCTCTACTCTCTACACTCAAAAAAATACTTACAGATATACTTACAAATCACCTAACAATAAGATATGCACATCAGTAGCAAGATTTAAACTTATAGTTTTACAAGTTGTGAATCAACTTCTTATCAATTGAATCAATTTTTGTTGGCAAACTTGCAAGGTAAGGCAATTGGGAGTAGGGTCCACTGTATAGTGACAAGTCTGGGTCAACAAAACACCACACAAGAAGATGGCCCAGAGGTCTCCCACTAATTTGGGCTTTGAAAGCTACATCATACTTGAGATCATTTGTACCTGGATTTCTTCAGGCCCAGAAAACCTGGATTTTGGGCTTCTCTATTTTCTTGGTAAACCGAAAATTGACCCCTAAAAAAGTCAACATGATGGTAACAATGAAATGCCAAGTGAATTAGATAAAAGGTCTCATCCCCCCCCCCCCCAAAAAAAAAGGTAAAAGGTAAATCCATTTTCTTTCACGATCTTCTAATATCTGTTGGCTAAAACACTAATGCAAATTCTACTGTTCTTAAATTTTAAACAGTGATGCATTTTTTTCACTGACAAGCTTCAAACGTAAAATTTCAATTAAAAACATTTAATTCGTTGACTCATCACGAGATAAAAATTCTAACACACATAATTTTTATTTGATACATTAGAAGGATTCCACCTCCTGCATCCATCCTACTCTTAATACCCAGACTATCATTAGAGAGTCCATCACAAAACATTTATAATTTTATACTCCTCCGGTCCTTAATATAGGACCCAATTCTTGAGTTGGTTTTGGTCCTAAATATAAGACCCATTTATCATATTTATCAATTTTCTCTAAATTACCCCTATAGATACTCTCTCAACCATAATCAAGTAAAAGAGGTGTTGGAAATTAATTTATTTTAATTTCTTTGAATTATTCACCTGATTGCCCATTATTCCCACTATCCCATTTTCCCGTTATGGATTATTTGTTGCGTGATTTTTGCTACCCACATTCCATGCATTTAGGATCAGATTCCATTATCCCATTTTGTGAGTCGTGGCTAATTTTTAGGAGGTGGGGTTATTATTTTTATTATTTATTTATCATGTAATTTGCCTATTTAAAAGGCCCATTCAGTTAATGCAAATTATCAGTTCATTCTCTTATTTTTCTCTCTACTTTATTATTTTATATTTATCAGTGGCATCAGAGCCAGGTTCTGAGAGTGTAATATTTTTTCCTCTAATTAGTTTTTGTTTGCTATAGCAACATGTCTTCTGCAGATTCCAATTTTGTGCAGCCATCTATTCCTCGCTTTGATGGTCATTATGATCATTGGAGCATGCTAATGGAGAACTTCTTGAGATCCAAGGAGTATTGGCAGGTTGTAGAGAAGGGTGTAGCAGCACCTACGAATGCACAACCATTAGAAATTGAGGCATTGAAGCTGAAGGACTTGAAGGCAAAGAACTATTTGTTTCAAGCAATTGATCGTCCCATCCTGGAAACTATTCTTTGCAAAGATACTTCCAAGGATATATGGGATTCCATGAAGAGGAAATATGAAGGCACTACCAGAGTGAAGCGTGTCCAGCTTCAAGCCTTGAGAAGAGATTTTGAAACTCTGCAGATGAAGGATGGTGAATCTGTCACTAGTTATTGTGGCAGGACTTTGGAGATAAGTAACAAGATGCGTTTATATGGTGAAAAAATGCAAGATGTTACTATTGTTGAAAAAATATTGCGTTCATTAACTTCCAAATTTGATTATGTTGTTTGCTCTATTGAAGAGTCGAAAGATATAGATGCACTCTCACTTGATGAATTAGAGAGCTCCTTGTTAGTTCATGAGCAGAAAATGAACCGCAGTTCAACATCAGAGGCACAAGCTTTAAAAGCTTCCACTATTACTCATTCCTCAAACTCTAGAGGAAGAGGTAGAGGTAGAGGTAGAGGTCAAGGTCGAGGAAGAGGAAGAGGTCGCGGTAGAGGAAGAGGAGACCGAGGCCATAGAGATGACAAAGGGGAGGAGGATGAATTTCAAGGCAGACACGAAGAACGAGATCAGAAATTTGATAAATCTAAGGTAGAATGCTTTAGATGTCATAAATTTGGCCATTATCGTTCTGAGTGTTATGCTAGGTTGCCTAACAAGGAAAAAGGAGAGAAGTCAAACTTTGCAAAACAGAAGGCCGAAGATACCTTGTTGATGGCATATCAAGTTACCGAGCCACCTCATTCAAATATTTGGTATGTGGATACTGGCTGCAGCAACCACATGTGTGGAAGAAAATCTTTATTTTCTTCTTTAGATGAAGGTTTCAATTCCACTGTAAGTTTTGGCGATTGTTCTACTGTTAAGGTGTTGGGAAAAGGCAATATTAAAATAAAAACTAAAAATGGTTTTGTTGAAACCATATCTGATGTCTATTATGTTCCTGATCTGAAAAGTAATTTGTTGAGTGGTGGTCAATTGCAAGAAAAAGGGTATACTATTACTTTTCAAAATAGGACTTGTGAGATATATGATCCTTCACGAGGTGCTATTGCTGTTATTCCAATGACTTCAAACAGGTTATTCCCTCTGAAGATAATGAGTGTTCAGTCTTGCTTGTTGGCTAATGAGAAGGATGTTTCGTGGCTTTGGCATTACCGTTATGGCCACTTGAACTTTGGTGGATTGAAAACTCTTCATCAGAAAAATATGGTCACTGGTCTTCCTCAAATTTCTGCTCCTTCCCAAGTTTGTGAAGAGTGTGTTGTTGGCAAACAACCACGTTCTCAGTTTCCTCAAGGAAAGTCATGGAGAGCAAAAGAAGTCTTGGAGCTAATTCATTCTGACATCTGTGGGCCAATAACACCAACTTCTAATGGTGGTAAAAAATATTTTATCACATTTATTGATGATTTTACTAGAAAAACTTGGGTTTATTTTTTGCAGGAGAAAAATGAAGCTTTTAATATATTTAAAAGCTTTAAAGCTCAAATTGAAAAGGAAGCAGGAAAGATGATTAAAACTCTCCGTACAGATCGCGGTGGAGAATATTGCTCAAAAGAATTTGCAAATTTTTGTGAGCAATTTGGTATTCGAAGAGAGCTTACAGCTGCTTATACACCACAACAAAATGGTGTATCAGAGAGGAAGAATAGAACCATCCTCAACATGGTGAGAAGCTTGCTAGCAAAGGGAAAAGTTCCAAAGAATTTCTGGCCAGAAGCAGTAAATTGGAGCATTCATGTATTGAATAGATGTCCTACTTTTTCTGTTCAAAACATGACTCCACAAGAGGCTTGGAGTAGACGAAAGCCAGCTGTTGACCACTTCAGAATTTTTGGTTGCATTGCCTATGCTCATGTTCCAGATGAGAAAAGAAAGAAGCTTGATGATAAAAGTGAAAAATGTGTTTTTCTGGGTGTAAGTGAACAATCTAAAGCTTATAAATTATTTAATCCCCTAACCAATAAGATTGTGATTAGCAGGGATGTTATTTTTGATGAAGATAGTACTTGGAATTGGAATGGGCAACAGCCTTCTCAAATTAATTGTGATGATGAAATTGAAGATGAAAAGGAGCAAGTGCCACACCTAGAAAATACCACTGTTGCTACTCTTGAACATTCTCCAAATGGTGCAGAAGCACCAACCACTATAATAGTGGAAGAATCTCGTGCTAGTCGAGCTCGAAAGAGACCATCTTGGATGGTGGATTATGTAAGTGGAGATGACTTATCTAATGATGATTCAGTAGCTCACCTTGCTTTGTTTGCAGATTGTGATCCCCTCACATTCGAAGAAGCTGATAAAGATAAAAAATGGCAAATTGCCATGGATGAGGAGATCAAATCTATAGAGAAAAATAATACATGGGAATTGGTGGAGCTCCCGAAGGGGCAGAAATCCATTGGAGTCAAATGGGTTTACAAAACAAAGCTGAACAAAGATGGTGGAGTTGACAAATACAAAGCACGCCTTGTTGTAAAAGGCTACAGGCAAGAATTTGGGATTGACTATAAAGAAGTTTTTGCTCCAGTTGCTAGGCTTGACACTGTTCGTTTAGTGTTAGCCATGGCTGCCCAAAATTCTTGGCAAGTTTATCAATTAGATGTGAAATCTGCATTTTTACATGGTGAGTTGCAGGAAGAAGTCTATGTTGATCAGCCACTTGGATATGTGAAGAAAGGGAGTGAAGAAAAGGTATGTAAACTGAAAAAGGCTTTGTATGGCCTAAAACAAGCACCACAAGCTTGGTATAGTCGTATAAATGCCTATTTTTCTAAAGAAGGTTTTCAAAAATGCTCTCATGAACATACTCTCTTTACAAAATTTGGAAAAGATGGAAAAATTCTTATTGTGTCTCTTTACGTTGATGATTTAATTTATACTGGAAATGATATAGGCATGATTGACGCCTTTAAGGAGAACATGATGAAAGAATTTGAGATGTCTGATTTGGGCTTAATGCGTTATTTTCTTGGCATTGAAGTTATGCAATCATCAAGTGGGATTTTTATTTCACAAAAGAAGTATGTTCTTGAGATTTTGGACAGGTTCAGAATGAGGGATTGCAATCCCGTTCGTACTCCAGTAGAATGTGGCTTAAAGTTGGTGAAAGATGATGGGGGAAAGAAAGTTAATGCTACTTTCTTCAAGCAAATGGTTGGAAGTTTAATGTATCTCACTTCTACAAGGCCTGACATCATGCATGGTGTTAGTCTTATAAGTCGTTATATGGAAAATCCAACTGAGAATCATCTCTTAGCTGCAAAAAGGATTTTGCACCATTGATTTTGGTATTTTTTATAAGGCTAACCCAAAAGAAAAGTTTCATGGCTTTTCTGACAGTGATTATGCTGGAGACCTGGATGACAGAAAAAGTACATCAGGCTTTGTTTTTATGATGAGTGATGGAGCTATTTCTTGGTCTTCAAAGAAACAACCAATTGTTACTTTGTCGACTACAGAAGCTGAATTTGTTGCTGCAGCAGCTTGCTCGTGTCAAGCTATATGGCTAAGAAGATTGATTGAAACAATTCAGAATCAAGAAAAGGGTCCAACGACTATTTATTGCGACAATGTTTCAGCAATTAAAATTTCCAAAAATCCAACATTGCATGGAAGAAGCAAGCATATTGACGTGAGATATCATTTTCTGCGTGACCTTTGCAATAATGATACTATTGATTTGGTATTCTGCAAAAGTGAAGATCAAGTGGCTGACATTTTTACTAAACCACTCAAGCAAGATCTGTTCATGAAGCTTAGAAAGATGCTTGGAGTGTGTTCTATGGAAGATTTTGTTCATGGGAGGGCTTAGCTTAAATCCTGGTACTCTTAAACTAAATGTTTGCAAACATTAGTTTAAGGGAGGGATTGTTGGAAATTAATTTATTTTAATTTCTTTGAATTATTCACCTGATTGCCTATTATTCCCACTATCCCATTTTCCCGTTATGGATTATTTGTTGCGTGATTTTTGCTACCCACATTCCATGCATTTAGGATCAGATTCCATTATCCCATTTTGTGAGTCGTGGCTAATTTTTAGGAGGTGGGGTTATTATTTTTATTATTTATTTATCATGTAATTTGCCTATTTAAAAGGCCCATTCAGTTAATGCAAATTATCAGTTCATTCTCCTATTTTTCTCTCTACTTTATTATTTTATATTTATCAAGAGGGAGATGAGGTATTAAGAAAGATGATTGTGGTGTTTTAGGAAAAATGTGTCATATTTCTTATAATTAACTAACTTACCTAACTTCCTTAATCTAATCAAATTAGTTAAATGAGTCTTATATTAAGGACCGGAGGAGTATATTGTTTTATTTTTGGAATTGCAATGCTTAAATAGAATATTATGATTATAATTTATATTTGCGATTTTATATTTGTGTTTTGTACTCCGAAATTTAAAAACTGAGTCGTTGCTTACGGTTTGCGGATAATCAATGTGTTGTAAATTATATAAATTGATAATGGTTTCTTAATTTAAATGGTGACGTAAGTAAATAGGAATATTAATAGACACAACTATACGTAGAGCTAATTGCTATGAAATTTTGCTATTTGTAGCTTCACTCAAATAAATATTTTTATTATATTAATCAGTGATATAAAATAAAAAATTTACAAGTAGGAAAAAATTACAAAAAAAAATTAAGGACAATTATAATTAAGTCTAAAAAAAATAATTACTACAAAGCCCTAATAAAAATTTAAGCAGTATATAATGAATAATGATAAGCTTTATAATAGAGAATGATAATTTTTTGAATTTGTTTTGTTCTATATTTTTTTTAAAATCTTATTGTAATTCTGAAAAAAACAATTATGAGTTACTGACGTCTGATGATAAGGGGATAACGCCGGCCAGGCCATACGTCTGACCGCACCGTGTCAGCGAGAGATGATCATGTTGGCACCCGGCGACACTCACCAAATTTTCCGTCATGTGTCACTACCCTCCCCTCCGGTTCCGGCGATCGCTCTCCACGATTTCACCAACCACATCCACCTTCGTCGCCGCCACCTCCTCACTGCACTTACCCTTTCCTTCAACTTCATTTCGCCCTTTACAACTTCGCTACCCATTGCGGAGCCAGTCGCCGTCGCTCGCGGTCTCTTCCAGATGCCCCCATTTCGTCTCACTAATCGGTAATTCTATGAAACTCCATAATTGTTATTCGATTCTAAGTTTGCTAATGACAGTAGTTGGTGGTTTGGGAAGGTATTTTCTGGTGAGGGCTGGAGAGTCTCAATTCGAAACCATGGGAGTGATTAACACGAACCCGGTGGCCAAGACTTCTGTCGATAGTGGCTTATCTGAAAGAGGGAAGAAGCAGGCGGTGAAAGCTGCTTTTGATCTTAAGGAAATGGGGGCTTGTGATAAGAGTTGCTGGATTTGGCCTGCCATTACCCAAAGGGCTTATCAGACTGCAGAAATTATTGCATCCGTCAATGGAGTTAGTAGAAGGTGTAGCAATTAACTTTTGAACTTGATTGCCATTGGTACGACGAGTATACACTGATCTTTTAAAATTCTTGAGTCTCAAATCTGTTTTTTATTTTTATTTTCACCTTTTGTTGAATGGACTGCTTCTGATCCTACTATTAGAAGTTAATTGATATGTCAGATCACTTAGAGCGACTATACTTTGGAGGACAAGACTGATTCTCGCGATAAGTAATATCCACTTAACATTTGTTATTAATATTCATGAACATTGCACCAACGTTTTGTCCTATGTTGTTTTCCAGTGACAAATTTATCTGCTTTTTTCATTGACACAGTCACACTAACAGAGAGGATCGTTTGAAATGTTGCTTACATGGTTTCAACTTTTAAGACATCCAGAGCAATATTTTTCACTTAAAATGTGCCATTCCATCTTAGAGCCAGGCTGTGCTGCACAAGAGCTGAGCGTCCTTGTCGATTTCTTTCATTTCAGTTTTATAGTCCCAGAATACAGCTTTCTGGATGCCCGTGGGTTGGGTGCTTATGAAGGCAAAAACTTGGAATCCATGTCAGAAGTAAGATTTCTCCCTGGGCTGTTTAGCTGCTTTGGATGCATATTCTGTTAGATCAATTTCCTTACTACCATTATCTATCATAGCTTAGAGGAATTTATAGGATAACGGTGTTATGTGTGATCTACTAAACTTCAGTTTCGTTTGAATTCCACAGATATATGCATTAGATAGTATTTCTCCAAACAGCAAACCCCCTCCTGTGGATGATGGAACTCCAAATGAGAGTGTTAGTGATGTTTTTGTCCGAGTAACACAACTCATGTCAATTCTCGAAACTCAGTACTCGGGCGATACTGTGGTTATAGTTTCCCCAGATTCTGACAATTTGACAGTTCTTCAGGCCGGTTTGATAGGACTTGACTTGCGAAGGTAATTGACTGTACTACTGATAAACCATTTACTCTATCATTCTACTCTTCAGAGTATAAATGAGGTTAGATCCTTTCACAACTTGCTTACCTTTCTGCTTCTTTGATATTTCAGGCACAGGGACCTGTCTTTTGCGCCTGGTGAAGTCCGTTTTGTTGACATCAAAAGCATTCCCACTTATAAGCAGCCCGCATCTGCAGTATATAAATGTTTGAACCCCCCAAATTGTAATTAACTTTTCCCTTCTAATCAAAAGCAGAAAAGAGGGTATTGATGAATCAGTTTGATATTATCGATTTATCATGTATTGTTATCTTGACCAACAGATCGAAACAGAAATTCTATCCATAATAGTTATGCATGCATGATGATTTTAACTTAGAACTCAATACTAGGAAATTTAAAATCAAACCAAGTGAAACAATTATTAAAGATTTAAGATCTCAATTTATGAGATTAGTGCTTCGTACGCTTCTTTGGCAATTCGACCGGAATTAAAGGAGGAAAATCAATTGGATACCATGGACTAATTATAACAGGTCTTGCTGTTGCTGTTATTTGCTGTACTGGATAACTCCCAATTACTTCTGATCAGATTTGTTAAACAGTTACCCGGCCCAGTGTTCTAAGCCCAGCCAGCCCATAGTTGTTTTAGAAGTAGAATATCACTCTGTTTCTATTTATAAATCACTTGTATTGAAAAAATTTTTAAATTTGTTGCTAAATATAAGTTGTAGGATAATTATTAATTTTTTTTTCATTTTTACCCCTGTTGACTTGAATAGGTAAAAGAAAATATAAAACATAGTTTTTAATACCCTTCTTTTAATAAGAGCAAATCTCAAAAGAAAATTATCAATTTAATGTATTTCTTGATCTGTGGGCATTGAATATAAGTGACTTATAAGTAGAAATAAAATGATAAATCTTTATAACAACTGTATATTAGCTGTAAATAACTAATTAAGCATGTGGTTCCCGTTTAGATTAGCTTACATGGATATAGCCTACAGGCTCTCTGTACATAATACACTCATTATAAATAACAGGTGTTAAGCCTCAGATCATTATGGCCTTGCTCGCATTTTCTTATCGTAAATACTTATAAGCACATACACCTAATGAAACAAAACTCTCACTAGATTGTATTTGGTATATCACCATTGACAGTTCAATTTTAAAGGCTCTTTCAAATCCTCTCATTTCTCTAATTAGATTGTATTTTTGTTACAGTTAAAATCACAACCTTTTTTATTATTTAAGGCAAATGGGCGGGTTTGCCCCAAATTTTTTTTTTTTTGGGGATCAGGATGACCTATTGAAATTGAGGCTGCAAACTCGATACAGAGCTGAAGAACTAAGAATATATATTTTTTGGCTCAAGAAACTGAGAATATATATTTTTGGCTCAAGAAGAACTAAGAATATATTAGATGTCCTAAACCATTCCAACATTTCCTGGATATTTTGAAGGATGATTTGTGGATGGACTAATAACTTGGGTTAAGCTTGTAAAATTTATCAAAGCTGGTTCACAGCCACCATGGACATAGTTAGATAGAAGCCTGCTGGGTCAACTATGTGACAAGCTGCATTACTTCTCAAGTAGCTTTCAAAAATTAATCCAACATCCCAACGCATAAATGTTCGTTTTATGACCAAGACTAACAATCGTGTTGCCAACCCAAACTAAAATAGACTGTAACTGTCTAGAGAATCTGGGCATAATATGAAGCATAATATTAACATACCAGTGATCAAGTAGAAAACCGTCCTTCCAATTTGGGAAGTGATCCACTCGTTCATGTAACTGGAGGACCGTACTTATTCGCCACTCAGCAAAATAACATACATGATGCATAAGTTGGGTCTCAATTTGATTCCTTAAATATACACCAGCTAACATTGCCAAACTGTAAATACGAGGAATGAGAGTGAGAAGGATTGTAAACCCTGAAATTCCTCACTAAGTGGTCCTGTTATAATAAAAGGATTTCTTTTCATGCAGGAAGAGAACTACAAAAATAACTGATGCCAGTCCTTTTCCTATTTTGGGTGCAACGAACATTGATTAGAACCGCATATGTGCAAGCCCCTTTCTTTTTCTGACGAAGACGTAAACAAAGTTGAAATTTATCATAGTTTTATGTTCAATTTTGTCGCCGCCTCTGTTCTTGTTTCGTGTGGTTACGTCCTTCGCTTCTAGTGTTGATGTTTTCTTTGTGTTTTTTTCCTCCCAGAATAGTGTTCATGCTTGATGCAAAGCAAGAAATACACGAGCTAAAACGACGAAGCTCTCACATTTTCATAATTTTCCGAATGTTTGAGCGTGTTGATGACGTAGACGATTTCTTACTTCAAAAGTTGGGGAGAAAGTAGCTATTGTTGCTTGTAGTACTCAGATTCCTGTATAAAAGACCAAATTAAACAATGGTGCAATAAGAAAGATATAAAAAAGAAGTATTGGGAGATAAAGGGCAAAGGCTCCATTATTTGGCATCAGTAGGTTGCTTTCCCCAATATTCTTTATACATATGAAAGAAAAGACGTTATTAAAGCAGAGATTTTTCCACTTTCCAGCAGACCAATGTTGGGAAAGCTTAGTCTGAAAGAAAATTGATAATTCTTTCATCAATGAATCCTGTTTAAGCTTTTTGCGAGGCCCCACTTCGATTTTCTTTGTATTTGTATTGATCCCATTATCTTGTCTGTACATTATTATGGAGACACCAGAATTTCGACCTAAAAGACAACGCATTATGCATAGATTGTGAGGGGAAAGCTTTCTAATTCAAAGCCTATCTTTATGTGATGCTGACGCTGAGTGATCGTTTTAAGTGAAAGTATGACGAGCATAAAGAAGATGCTTAGGATATCTAGATGTGATTTACTTTAGTAGTTTGGTGGGATCTTATATAAGATGCACAATTTGATTTTGTCCCCGCAGGCTCTCCACCAATAAAAGCATGCCACATAAAGAAATCTGCATGATTGGCTTATTAGGTTGCAAGCTCATTGACCAGAGCCTTTGTTGGCCCCACTGGAACACTCAAATCGACTTGGCATGGCCCTACAGCTGAGAAACACGAGGAAGTAACTAAAGCCTTAGACTTTTTTTACACGGTCTTCTCTTCTTCTTCCCACCCTTTCTCTTTTGGCTTGTAATTTATTTACTAAATTTTCTGCTCCTTTCCTTTTAATGTCTTCACGATCCTGAATTGAAGTCCGAAGAACTAGCAACAGTGAAATGGCAAGCATGAAGCGGGAGTCTCGTGGGGGTCATCAGTCGGAGCTGCATCACGCTGCAGGTGACACACCAGGGTCACGCTACCACACGGCTCAGAACACACCGGACGTGCAGTGGGATAACAGTCAGAATCAGCAGCAAGGAGTTCCGGCGGAGACGGTTGCAGCAGCGTTGAAGAGGGAGACGTCGACGGTGGTGAGGACGACGGAGCTAGGGTTGAGAATGAGCGAGGTGGTGTTATGTCTAGTCTCTGCTTCGATAATGGCCACGGACAGGAGCCAAGGTTGGGCTGGTGACTCCTTCTATCGCTACAAGGAATACAGGTACGATAATACTCTTCATCACATCGATCATTGCGTGTGTAAGCAAATATATATATATAATTAAAGAGAGTAATATTAACGAATGATCATCATATACTTATGAATGATGATGGCAGGTATTGTTTAGGAGTGAATGTGATAGGGTGTGTATACTCAGGATTTCAAGCTTGCGAGAAGGCGTATCAACTCGTGTCTGCTAAAAACAAAAGCTTCTTCAATCCCAATCTCCGCTCTCATTTTGATTATCTCATGGATCAGGCAAGTTATATCACACCCCCACCTTATTAAGATGCATGTTAGCTGAAGAAAAGAATAAGTCATGGATTATTATTGAAGTGCGAATATATGTATAATACACAGGTGGTGGCGTATCTGTTGGTATCGGCATCATCAAGCGCAGTGACGAGGGTGAAGGACTGGGAATCAAACTGGGGCAAAGACGACTTCACAGAGAAGGCGAGTGCTTCCATTGCAGTGGCCTTTCTGGCTTTCGTTGCCTTCGCAATAAGCTCCCTCATTTCCTTCTTCAAGCTGGGAGCTTCCAACTCATCTTCCACTTGATCCATCCTTTCTTTTGCTACTTTTTCGCCCCTCGCTTTATAATTTCCGCCTTCTTGGACCTGCTTTTTCTGTTCATTATTATTCTAATTTTACTGTCGTAGTTTCTGTACAGACGGAAAGTGAATGCAGCACATCATTTGAGTGTTAATTAGTGGATGAGTCTTTTTAACCAGTGGAAGGTGGGACCACATGATCTCAGAATTCCAACACTTATGGTCTCTCTGCTACGTTGCTTCCCACTATCACCCAATCTTCCTTCCTTTTTGCCTACAATCGTTAGTTTTTCCTGCGTTGTTCATGTATGCATAGAAGCCTCCGCGACTTCGAAAGATTTTTTTTGGCAAGAGCTGAGACGCGGGAATTTGTTGGGCCTGAGAGAATTGGCAGTGATAATCCAAAATTACTCTTCGGCCCACGTACGAATAGGTTAGCCCAACCTAATTGTTTTCATCAATACGCAAAGTTGGCTGGATAATATTTGTAAAATATGTGTCTATATAAGTCAGAGCCCAGGCCATTCTGATTAATTTTGCGAGACCAAAAGAAGTACTCCCTTCAGTTCTAAATATAAAACCTATTTTATAGTATAAATTATATTATAAAATGGGTATTATATTGAGAATCGGAGGAGTAGTAGTTATCAACTAACATAACAAATTAATATTTAAATTCCTGTTAAAAGCTATGCTCACATTTATTGACAGTATCTCAACTCTTAAATATGATACTCCGTCCGTCCTTTTTTTATAAGCAGCCTTGGATTCCATCACGTAGATAAAAAAGTTACTTAAAAATAATAAATGAGTAGAAATTAGAAGTTCTATCTTTAAAATACTTTTATTTATGGAAAGAAGAGAATATAAGGAAGAGAAAAGAATTATTATAATAAAGAAAATAATGAAAGAAAGAGATTGTATGATGGAAATAGATGATGGTATTAAGTATTAAAATAAATAATTAATAAAAGTAAAATAAAAAATTTGGACAAAAATTTAAAACAATTTGTAAATATTGTTTATATTTAGATACAAGAAAAAAATAATAGTTATTGTTTATAAAAATCGACGGATGGAGTACCTTTAACAGGAGAATAACTATACATAAAAAGAAAAGGTAGTTCTTTTGCTTTGTAAATTAGAGTCGTAAACATGGGAAAAGATAACGGTCGACGGGAAAAATGTCAATAAAATTACACTTGAGGGGGGGGGGATATGCAGATGAATGAATTCAGATTTTGTGATAATCAGAAATCGTAAATGATTTTTTTAGGGAAAAAAAAATCAGTGTGCTTTTTGAGTGGTACATTTCGCCTCAAGACCGATTAGAGCTTGTTTTATTTTTGTTTTTGTGTTTGTTTTTATTTCTCTCAGATAGAATTTTGGCCTTTGTGCCGCCAACGTGGATCCAAACAAGATGTTAGTTGCTGTGGAAACTCTTGAGCGGAGAAAGTACACATAAATAATTAAGGTTATGTTTTTTTTGTTTTCTGTTTTTTGGCTTGAATAGTTAAGGCGTCAAAAATGACAAGCTCTGGCCAACAGTGATAGAGATTGCTCTGTTTGGATTGTTTCTAAATTCAACAATTCCCTTTTTTTTTTTTTTACGTGTTCAAAACTGACCAACTCACATGCCCGTTGCTCATAAATTATGTCTACCATTTTTTAAAAAAATCTCACAACACAAAAACAATAAGGACAGTCCATCATAAATGTTCTGCTTCGTTCCTGTTTCATTATTTTTAAAAGAGTCGTGTTTGAATTGTCTGTTCATTAAAAAAAAAATCAGGATATTATTGCTAATCTTAGACTCAATTACTTCTAACTTGAATCGTTTAGCCTTTTTTTTTTAAAATAAATTTATGATTATATTTTGGGAAAATAAATTTTAGAAGATAACAATACAATGAAATTACTATTTTGTGGCAGAAAAAAGGATCCATAAGCGTGCATTGGAGAATCGGGGAAATGCAAAGGTTGTATTTTTAGTAATATCAGAAAATCAGTACAGAATATTCGTTCTGGTGAGATCTCATCTGAGTTTGCTGAAAATAGATATGAATAAATAAAACTTTTTGTTATTAAAAGTATTAATTTTTTGGCTCTAAATATCCCTTGTTTTTATATCTCTTTTCAAGTTCACTCACATTATATTAAATTGGCACGATACAGGGACTGCCAAGATGAAGGCATCCTTACTGCAGGTGATTTGCCACTATACATCAGATTGGTAACAAGACTTTAACAATTAGGAGCCAAAACAGCATGTAATTGGACTGAATTTCTTCAAAGCTGGAGCGGTTTTCAAAAACATTTACAAGCATTTATTAATAATTTTATATAATTTAAAAAATAGTTAAAATTAGTTATTTATTATAGAATTCTGAAATTACAATTATGTTATTAATAAGAAGAACTTTTCTAATTAGTTAAAAATGTTTATAATTTGGTAGGCACATTATATGGAAAAGATCATTACTTTAAACAAAGCATGTTGTACTTAAGACTCATTTGGCTTAATTATAAGTAATCGTATTTACATTTCATAAGACAAAAATCTTTTTTCATGTTTATCTCATCGTATGAATAAAATAAAGAATGTTTTTTTTTTTTGGTTGAAAAAAGTGACTCAAACTGCATGGAAACATATATACTCCTCCTGTTTTAAATATAAATTCTTTTTTATAATGTAAATTATATTATAAGATTTTTATATTTAAAACCAGATGAGTACGAGAGAAAGAGGCTAATAATTGGGATGATGCGCGAATAATTGGATATGAGAAATCCTATCACAATTCACACATGGGTGCCCTCGCCTTGATTTATTTATCACTTTTGTTTATACGGCGGTGGTACCATTTGTTGGCGCATACCAAAATCTGCCTCAATCCCTCCATACTTCCACATATCTTCCCCCATTCCCTTCTCCACTCCTTACTCCTTGCTCGCTCTAAGAGAGTGCGGACGCATTTGCATCGGTTCAAAAGTAACCGTTATAGGGACATGTTTAAAAGGATACATAAATATCTTTTTAATTATATTTTATAAAATATGAAATAAATATATGAAAAAAAAATTGTCTTAACTTAATTAAAATGTGTCCGTAAGCACTTATAAAAACATATTCAAATGAGCTGGAGAAAGTGAATAGTACTCAACCCGATAACAGACCGACCAGGCAATCATTCCGGCCCCAGGAGAGGTGGAGACCATTCTCAATAATTGAGTTGAGCCGAGGAAAAGCCTCGTCAGTCGTCAATTTATCTTAAGTTAAAAAAAAAAAAAAAATACTACATGCATACATTTCTTAATGCCTTTTCATGTTAAATCTTACCATCTTGTTTGTCAACGCTTAAAAGTACTATCGGCTCTATAATATAGAAGTTTAACAAGTAATTTAAAAATATTAAGAAATTTGATTAAATTAGCTGTTTGTAATAAATATGTATTAATTTTTTTAAAATTACTCTTATTCAACTATATATATTGAAACTATATTTAGGTAGAAATACCTTATAATTAATAGAAATATTTTTTAAAAAAATTATAAATTAAAAATATAAAGTAAACTGAAATCTTATATTTAAAACAGGAGGTAATACAAAATACAAAATATATATTTAAATCTGTGCCTGTTAAATCAAGAAGATACTTTCAAAATTAAAGACAGAATTTTATTTTATACATCATAAAATTACTTTTAAAGTCATGCCGGAGACTCCACCCATATATCCCTCAATGAATTACAATGACTGATGTCTAATTGAGCAAATGGAACAGCAAAAGATGGGTAATGGGATTTTACGGGAAGGGTACGGTGTTGGGTTGCTGCTGGCATCCAAAATTTGGTGGTATCTGTGGTCCCCACTATCCAACAATCACGATCTTCCCCTCCACCCCACGTGGTGGCCCCCATTTTTTCTCTGGTTGTTAGGTTGCTCAGTTTTTTATTTAAAAAAATTCAAGCAAAATTTTAACTAAATTCAAGGATTTAAATGCGATAATTAAAAATAAAGAATATGCTAGTTTACCACATCTATCATTATGGGTAAGAATTAAAAAAGGGTGAGCTAAGCCCATACAAGCAAGAAAGGAAAAAGTGAGCTAAGCCTAAGGATTAAGATAATATTTCATTATTATTATTATTTTGCTGGAAAATAAATTTATTAAAAGGGGAGCTCCCTCGGGGGGTAAATGCGAGGAGACCGTATACGGAAGAGGACCATCCGTCTTGTCCCCACAATTTGATGCATCAGCCACCCCTCAGCCCCCCCCCCCCCCCTCATGCGCTCTCTCCCTCATTATTATTTAATAAGACATTTCTAAGTTTGTTACGAAATTATTCAAATTCCTAATTAAGTTCTTTCTCGTCAGTTTTGAATTTCGTTTTCACTTTCCAACGAAAACCTCAATCTTCACCCAGTTTACTTAATGGTTTTAACCCAGCGTATTTGAAAATTTGTCTTCTACCAACTCTAATAAGCATTTATTTATTGCCCATGTTTTGCTTTTCTTTTCTTCCCCTTTTGCATTAAGATTCTATTTCAAACCAGAAAAAAAATGCAATGATTTTAAATTCCAATAGAGAGCAATAATCGCTTCACACTGTTTTGTATATTTGAACTGGGTGTTAAGAATCGCAATAAAATAATTTTTTAACTTAAATAAAATTCAAGGCTGTCAAGCTGTCACGACATTTTATTCTAAAAAAAATATAAATATTGAAAACGAGTAATCTAATTGAAGACTAACTTTATTCGTCTATAAAAGGAGGTTCCTTTTTTTTTTTTGCCATGGAACAAGGCTTGTTATATTATTAATAATAAAAAGTAGTATATAATTATTATATTTAAATTAAAACTTAGTTAGCTTTCATTTTCATTGGGGGAGTCAATGTTCAAGGCAGATGTTACATACAAACAGGACATGCAGCATTTGCTAAATTGTCACTTTCCCAAATGGCATTCCCACACATAAAAGCAACCTTTGCCCAATCATTCCTTTGGAACTCATTTACCCCCCCCCCCCTCCCAAAAAGAATTTTGTCTTTTATTTCACCCCAAAAAAAAAATTATTATGCTCATAAGATTGGTCCAGCTAGTAAGAAATTTGCTTATAACTTATAAGGTCATAAATTTGTATCCTACTACCAATTAAAAACCTTATTAGTAGATAATTTATAAGTACTTGTGTAAGCTCATTCTAAGTATGAAGATATGTCTTGACCCTAATGAGTCTCCAAAACCAAGCTCACATAAACTATAATAAAAAAACAATTATTATATTCCACTCATCATTTTTTTATGGCCATAAAAACTTGAGAGATCCGTATTTAAGTAAATTTTTTTTACTAGCTTACATGTTGCAATCTTCGTTTAGTTAAAAAGTTAATGAGAAAGGAGAAGGGTTTTTTACCCGTTCCAAATGACTTATAAATACTCCTCTACTTCTATTTATAAAATATTTTTAACATATTTCATACAGATCAAGAAAAATCTTAAATTGCATTAACTTTCTATTAAAATATAATAACTTTCTAACTTTACCCCTATTTAATATATACACCTCTAAAAAAAATCATCCACACTATAATAAATTAAGGATAAAATAACACATTTACACTAAAATTTTAATAAAATGATTTATAAATAGGACCAAGAAAAAATTTCTCTCTTTGCCTTATAAATAGGACTAAAAAAGTAACTTTTTAATTATAATTTAAGAAATACAAAATAGGTATATAAGAAAATTTTTATCTTAACTTACATAAACATGTTTATAAGTGATTTTAAAGATAATTCTAAACATGACTTCAACTCATCAAATGCACAATATAAAGCACAATCAAAATACAAAACCATGACATGCGACCTAATGTTTGACCACCTTTGACTGCTGATGGGGAAAAAGTGATAGTTTCTGAAAACAACGGTAGGACGTGTATGGTTAAGATACGGGGCAAACCGAGGACCTTGAGCCAGCAGGGGAAATATTTTTTTTATTTTTAAAATGGCATATAAAACTAAATAAATTAGTCTTACAATCTCCAGCTGTGTCATTAGCTACTAAGAATTTTATGTTGTCAGGCTAAAAAAAATAGCAATTCGAAGTTCAATTTTTTTATATTCAAAATGAAAAAAATTACTATCCACCTATCTTAAATAATTTTTTTGACATTAAAAACATATCTAATTAAATAAAAGTAGCCTAAAACATCACATATTCATAATTATTTTTAACTAAGTAAATAAAAAATAAATTATTTCACTTAAAAGCGTATAAGGTAAAATAAAAAAAATAAATAATTTGTTTAAAAAATAAAAAATAAAAATATAATCATTGAAGAAACATAAATCATCGATGCATGTGGAAGGTCCCACGCTGGCCCGTTACCCGAAACCCAGTCTCTCGTGCTTTACTCTCTTACCCCGCGGTGCCGTGATTTGCGTTCTCCTTCCAAGCCTGGCTGCAACATTCTGAGAGGTATTTTATTATTACTCCAGTGTGCATCTTCACCTTACTCAATAACTACTATTTCAACCTCATTAACCAGTAAACGGTCCATGCATCACAGGAGTATAAAAAAAATCATATGCACATATATATATAGGCCAAAAAAAATCCTAAAATGGGTAAAATAAACTGTATACCAATCCTTCATTCCTTCTCATGATATTGCTAAACATGCAATATGGTGATGTCCCATAGTTTATTAAGAACGCGGTAAAATGGCATTGAGGGAAATAGAGGACAAAGAGAAGGAGAAAGAGAAAAAGAAGGAGGAAGGTCCCTATCAGGCAGACCCGGTTTGTCTGCTTAGCGGAGGATCTTGGCATGTTACTCCGCAGCGTACAGGAGTGTGTGGGTACTGTGTAATTAGCTCCTCAGACCCCCGCGGAATTTCCTTCTCTGATTTTTCTGTTTTGCATTTGTTTTCTCTGCTTCCTTGAATTTCTAGGCCATCATCTTCTTCACCCGCTTCTCCTCCAACCCATTCTCTTCTTCTTCTTCTACACTCCCGCTTTCAAATTTAACGACGCCATACCTTTGCTGTCCCTGCTTTTCGCTTCTTATTTTTTTCAAATTAATTCACCGTTCTAGCCCCCAGAAGGTAAGCCTTTCTCAATTCCATTCTTATCAGAAATGACCCAAATTTCTGTTTTTCTGCTTTCCCCGAAAATTGTAGACTCTCCCTTCACACCTTTTGGAAAACTTAGCCGATTTGGTCCGTGAATATGAATTACCTTATTATCGTTTATGCAGTTACAGGACATTAAGAGGAAAGTTAGAGTTGATTTATGGTTTTGGTCCCTGTTGCTATTGCAGGCATCAGAAGAAGCATTAAAATGTAGTCTGTTAGCAACAGTTTAAGCCATCAAAATCAAGAGTTCTAGGCATTTTAGACCTTTTTTCCCCCCTTCATATATATATTTATTTATTTTTCTTTTGGATCTGCATTGGGTTCATCTTAGGGGTTGAATTGAACCTGGGTGATTCTGAAAAGAACTAACTCCGATTCCATGAGGAATTTTTGCTGGTCTAAACAAGTTCCGCTCAACCAGAAAATTGGGAGACGGCTTTCTCTTGGCGAATACAAGCGAGCAGTGTCGTGGTCCAAGTATCTGGTCTCCCCTGGGGCTGCAATAAAGGAAGATGGAGAGGAGGATTGGAGCGCCGACTTGTCCAGGTTGCTCATTGGCGCTAAATTTGCTATTGGCAGTCATAGTAGGATCTATAAAGGTGTATACAAGAACACCGAAGTGGCAATTAAGTTGGCAAGTCTGCCGGAGGAGGACGAAGACTTGGCTTCTTTGCTAGAGAGGCAGTTTAATTCTGAGGTTGCCGTGCTCTTCCGATTGCACCATCCGAATATCCTGAAGGTAAAGCACTGCTTCCTGAAATTCCTCTGCATCTACTGACTTTGATTCTTTTGTCCAAAGTTATGTATCTGCTTGGGACTGTAAAATATCTCAACCAAAAAGGGAAAAAAATTCGACTAGTTATCCGCAGAGACAAATATGAATTTTACTTCTTTTGTTCCTCCTATTCCCATAGATGGTGCTAGAGAAGTTCTTGCAAAGCCGATACTGTTGGTGCCAAATTGAACAGAGCTGAGATTCATCATTGATTTATCTTATTGCTTCTTGCGTTGTCGTAAACTGTGATTTGGTAGGTCCCCAGAATGTCCTTATCCGTGTAGTTCTCACTGTTCAGACTCTTACGGATGTTATTGCTGTTAAATTAACAAACTTGGTTAAGTACTAACTGAAATCGGAGTTTTGGTTGGTGATTTCATTACTTGTTTCGAAAACCTATTATATGAGTGCTGACTGAAAGCAGTCTACGCTGAGTTATTTTTTCTTAAAAGAGAAGAGAAGGCTTCATGCTTTGATATGAGAGAAATTGTACATTTCTAGCAGCTATTGACTTGTGTCAGTCCTGCAGCTTGTTGCCGCTTGCAAGAAACCTCCTGTTTTCTGCATAATTACTGAATATATGCCAGGGGGGTCGCTGAGGAGGTACCTGCGGAACCAAAATCCCTATTCACTCCCACCCAAAATTGTTCTGAAATTAGCCCTCGACATTGCACGGGGTATGCAATATCTTCATTCTCAGGGGATACTTCATAGGGATCTCAAATCAGAAAACCTTCTGCTGGGAGGAGATATGCGTGTAAAAGTTGCAGACTTTGGAATCTCATGCCAAGAATCTGAGAGCTTTACTACTAATGAATTTACTGGAACTTATCGTTGGATGGCACCTGAAATGTTGAGAGATAAGAATCATACCAAGAAAGCAGATGTCTACAGTTTTGGCATAGTTCTATGGGAGCTTTTAACAGCATTGACACCATATGAGAACATGACACCAGAGCAGGCAGCATTTGCGGCTTCCCAAAAGGTATTGTATCAAAATTGTTGACCTATCCTGGAATCTGGCTAGTGTAACAGGTACTATTATTGTGAGAAATAGTAGTCGCGCTTCTTGCTGCTAGCCAGCACTGGATTTAGTATGGAAGGGACTGTAGCTATCATAATTACAATAATGATATCAGTTAGGATTATAAGTTAATCGGATAGAATTTTTAGGGACAGGATGTTCAGGAAAGGATGTTCAGTTAGTATGGAGATGTATGTTGAGTATAATGGCACTATCTGGTTCGGCAGTTTGCCTTTTTATGCGTATGTTTGTATAAAACAAAAAATATTGCGTGAATGTCCATGTAATGTCGTTACGGTACGTGTATACGTGTTAGTGAGTTGTTTTCAAAAAGAAAAATTGGCCATCATTGTGCATGATCTTTACCAGCACGTGGACCTGTTTGTGATACCCCTACTACAAGATTGATATGCAATATGGGCAGATGCTAATCTGTTTTGGCTGACATATAAATGATTCTTACAACTCATAAGATTATTGACATCTGCTATACCAGTTATCCAAATCAATGATTGTTGATGTACTCCCACTCCTCTGACTCATTTTCTCTCACACTGATACAGAACATCTGGACGATGCATATTGATACACAGTTGAATGAATCACTGATTAGTTAGGAAAAATTCATTTAATTTAGATTGGTTTCTGATCAAGTAGAACAGGGTGTGTTCATTTGTATGCGTTTTCCCATTTCTGATGCAAAAACACTTGGTGGGTTTTGTGCAGAATGCAAGGCCACCATTGCCACCTGAATGTCCACTGGCGTTCAGTTGTCTGGTCACCAGATGCTGGGCAGCCAATCCACATAAACGGCCGCACTTCGATGAGATAGTTTCCATCTTGGAGGGCTATTCAGAATCCCTGAAGGAGGATCCAGACTTCTTCTCTAATTTCATACCACCGCCTTCTAATACTAATATCATTAAGGAATACTTACCAGAATGCATTTCTGGTCGTAAATCAGCTCTGTGTAATGCTTAATCTCCTAAACGGCAAATTTGTTCAGTGAATAAGTACGAGCTGTCCATAATCCTTTTCTTTTCTAAATTTATGGAGATTCGTTTTTTCCCCCTCCTGGTGCAAGAGAAGAAAAACAGCTGTATCCTTCCTGGGTTATCGATGAGTTGATATGGCTATGGCCATTATTTCTAATGCCCGAGAATGTAATTTCTTAGAAGTTAATAATAAAAGTGAGTCTGAGTCTGATTCTGAAAATTCTCAGCCGATGTCTCAACAAATGTGAGTAATTTGTCCATGAGCTTGCAATGAAAAATCTCCTAAATAGAAGGTCATTAGCCAGATCCGTTCGTAATCTCTGCCCCTATAATTGAAAAAGAAAAAACTGTGCATTTTTTTTTTAGCTGAACTAATGATAATTCAAACATTAGTTAGTCACGTCGTAAAAACTAACCCCTTTCAGTTAGACTCAATTTTCATTGGTAAAACTGTGTAATTTAATTGTTGGACAAAGAAACAGAGTCGACCCAATCACCATTGGTCTTCTGCTGAAAAGGTTCGTGATTGTGGATTTGAGCCGCTTTCGTCGGGCGACGTGGGGTGGGCCACAAGGGGGTGCAGATTTGACTGCGCCTGGAAATCATCATATCATGACCTAAGAGTCCGAGACTCCTCTTGTAATTCCCTCGCCTTAAACGGATGCATTTGAATAATCTTACATATGAATCGGTAATTTATTTGAACATGGGGATAACTATTGATGCATTTCTCAAATTATCTCTATCAATGCTTCCTCAGTGTTAACTAAATATAATAATACACCCATACATTTCAGTAATTTGTGCTGTTCATTAATGCCACACACATCAATTCTGCTATTTTTGTTTTTACATTTTTTCTTTCAAATGCCTCATTTTTTTTAAAAAATTTAAATAAGGGTAGTTCAGAAAAAATATGTTATACTAGTAATAATTAAGTAGGTTAACTAATTTTTTAACTGAATTAAATTAATTGCATATATTTTAAATTAAGAAGCAGTGAAGTAACATTAATTATCACGCAGGTGTAGGATTTTGAAGCATGATATAACGATCTATGTTCCGCCGTTGCAAAATAAACGGGTGAAGTGGGAATTGGGAAAAGCAACGCGCACATGTTTACTTGATATATAAATTTTAGATCATCCGTTAGCATGTGAATGACAGTTTGGCCGAGTGGTCTAAGGCGCCAGATTTAGGCTCTGGTCCGAAAGGGCGTGGGTTCAAATCCCACAGCTGTCATTCTTTATAAAAATTCTCCGCTGCAAGCGTGTTTTGGGCTAATGCCGGCGCCTCAGTATTTTCTTGTGGGCCAACAAAGGAACAGACTCAGGCTTTTTTGCCACTGGCCCAAAAACTTCTTGGTCCTAACTGCACCCAATCAGTTTGACCTGACTTCCCATTTCTCATTAAAGTAATAGATTGAAATCAGATAAAATAAGTGAAAAACTGAGATGTTAAATAAAATTAGCAATAAGAATGTATTTTTGCCGCCTACTTTTCCTTCCTAATGTTAAATAAATTAAGAACGAACGGTAAATAAAAATAAAAAGCAAGCCTTTCTTGTGTAATAGCATGGGGAAACAAGATATGATGCTGATATCGCTTCAAGAGTGGAGGGAATGAAGTCCTGGGACGCTACGAAATAATTTGTATTTGTTGGGAAACTGAATTTCTGAAGTTGCGCGTGCATTTAAGTAAGGAAAAATTGCAAATAAAGACTCTCATATATATAAAATAGCAATGAGGGACCCTGAATTTGAAAAATAGCTGGAAAGGACCGAGTCTCAAATTGCAAATATGAAATCTTGGTTAAAAGACAAAAACATCCTTCTGCTCTTCATATTCTATTCCTATATCCATCTCTCTCAATTTCTTTTGCGATCTCCATTTTCATCTGTTCCATCCTCACAAACCCACCTTCTAAAACTTTAATTGCATTCACCATCTCTCTCACTAGATTCCTCTCTCTTTCTCTCTCTCACCCACAATGATGAAAATGATGAGGCTCGTTATTAATCACCTAGAAGTTGCTTCTTGCTGAAAACAAAAACCCAATATCCATTTAATGCTTCTCATAACTTTGATTATGAGCTGTGGGCAGTAACTAAAGGACACGATTCATTCACTCGATCGCGAGTAATAGTATGCCACCTAATGATATTAGGAACAAGGATCCATCGTCACAAACCCCCCTTCTATGGATAGTTGAGAAGTAGGAACTATTATATAGGATCAACTAATGATATTTATACTGAATGGAAATGGTAAGTCACCTATTTAGCATTTGAATGTAAGTTGATTAGGAGCAACATTGTGATAAAATAAGAGGGGAGATTAGTCTTGATGTCATTTTGATTCTCATTATAACTTTGTGCCCACTATATGGATGCTCTGGATTGAACCTCAATCTTCACAACATATATATAGCAACATTGTAGAGCTATTTAAATTCTCATTTCAATAGAAAAATTTAAAATTGTACGAAAACCTTATCGGACCATGTTATTGACCTTACTTAACTTATCATTCGCCTAACTGAACTTGTCATGAATCCTATATTAGAAGTCCTTGCTGTCAAATAAATTTGCAAATTCTTCGGAACTTGTCATTGGCCTTACTTAACTTGTATTAGCCTAACTGAACTTGTCATGAATCTTATATCAGAAGTGCTTGCTATCAAAGAAATATACAAATTCTCATTTCAACAGAGAAATTTAAAGTTGTACAAAAAATTATCGAAACTTGTCATTGGTCTAAGTGAACTTGTCATGAATCCTATATCAGAAGTACTTGCTGTCAAAGAAACGTGCAGATTCTCATTTCAACAGAAAAATTTAAAGTTGTACGAAAACCTTATCGAAACTTGTCATTGGCCTTATTTAACTTGTCATTGGCCTAACTGAAATTGTCATGAATCTTATATCAGAAGTGCTTGTTGTTAAAGAAATATGCAAGTTCTCATTTCAACAGAAAAATTTAAAATTGTACAAAAACCTTATCGGAACTTGTCATTGGCCTTACTTAACTTGTTATTGGCCTAACTGAAATTGTCATGAATCATATATCAGAAGCACTTGCTGTCAAAAAAATATGCAAATTCTCATTTCAGCAGAGAAATTTAAAGTTGTACGAAAACCTTATCGGAGCTTGTCATTGGCCTTGCTTAACTTGTCATTGGCCTAACTGAAATTGTCATGAATCTTATATCAAAAGTGCTTGCTGTCAAAGAAATATGCAAGTTCTCATTTTAACAAAGAAATTTAAAGTTGTACGAAAACCTTATCGAAACTTGTCATTGGCCTAACTGAAATCGTCATGAATCTTATATCAGAAGTGCTTGCTGTCAAAGAAATATGCAAGTTCTCATTTCAATAGAGAAATTTGAAATTGTACAAAAACCTTATTGGAGCTTGTCATTGGCTTTACTTAACTTGTCATTGGCCTAGTTGAAATCGCCATGAATCTTATATTAGAAGTGCTTGCTGTCAAAGAAATATGCAAGTTCTCATTTCAACAGAGAAATTTAAAGTTGTACAAAAACCTTATCAAAACTTGTCATTGGCCTTACTTAACTCGTCATTGGCCTAACTGAAATCGTCATGAATCCTATATCAGAAGTGCTTACTGTCAAAGAAATATGCAAGTTTTCATTTCAACAGAAAAATTTAAAGTTGTATGAAAACCTTATTGGAACTTGTCATTGGCCTAACTGAAATCGTCGTGAATTTTATATCAGAAGTGCTTGCTGTCAAAGAAATATGCAAATTCTCATTTCAATTGAGAAATTTAAAGTTGTACGAAAACCTTATTGGAATTTGTTATTGGCCTTACTTAACTCGTCATTAGCCTCACTGAACTTGTCATGAATCCTATATCAGAAGTGCTTACCGTTAAAGAAATCTACAAATTGTCATTTCAATAGAATTTAATTGTAAAGTTGTAAGAAACCTTATCAGAACTTATCATTGGCATTACTTAACTTATCATTGGCCTAATTAAAGTTAAGAGAAGCATTAAATGGATTAAAGTTGGATTTTTGGGTTTTTTGTTTTCAGCGAGAAGCAACTTCTAGGTGATTAATAACGAGCCTCATCGTCTTCATCATCGTGGGTGAGAGAGAGAAATTCAAGGTCCTTTCCAGCTATTTTTTAAATTCAGGGTCCCTCATTGCTATTTTATATATTAGAGGGTTTTTATTTGCAATTTTCCCCTTAAGTAACTCTATTAACAACCTGTTACTTGATGTTTTTTATTATTTTACACCACAACCATGTGATTGTTGCCATGAATACTGTTGCTAGATGACTCTATGAAAGATGGAGACCTCAGTGTAAGGAAAAGCACTTGTTTGCCTTCACTTTTTCCCTTTATTATTGAGTGATTCTCCAAAATGGAATCAAAGTCAAAATAATATGGCTCTTTATTATGTGTTTTTTATCATATGAGCCAATATAATCTTTGATATTTGAAGTTTATTCTTATTTTGGTTTTGATTTCCCAAATTTCAAACAGTAAGTTTTTATCTCTAAAATGGTAAAGTGGTTTAAGTTTAGCTTGCCTTCATTTTGATTTTAATCTCGTAAATTTCAAGTAATAGGTTTTGATCTTTTAAACTTAAAAGAAAAAATGATTCAAATTTTTATTAAATCATAGATATTAATGTTTAAAATAAATAAAAATTAATGGACTAAAATCAAAATGTGAATAGAGAGACTAAAAGTCACATTAACCTTTTATTGAATTATGAAAACCAATATTTTATATGAAAAAAATTGAGTAATCAAAATCTATAATTTAAAACTAGAAAATAAGACAAACTTGAAAGAGTAAAAATTATATATTAATCCTTAAAGTTAAATGACGAGTGGGCCTTCTTTCTGCATTCATTTACATTATGATAATGACATCACAAAGTAACGCTTTCCATAATAAACAGCCTTCCCAGTTACTTAACTAGCGTGCACGCATTTGAAGTTTTCGGCAAAATTGTAGTGGTCCTATTATTCCACTTACAAAATTGACGCAGAAATATAAGGAACACATTATTTGGAAAAAGCAAGGAAGCCGGATCAATGGGTGGAACCAAATTTGAATAGGATCTAAAAATGGGTAAAAATTATCACTAAAAAAAGAAAACAGGTAAAATTATGTGTGAAGAAATGCCCAGAAGTGAAGCTGACGAAAGCGCTTTTAAGAGAAACGGGTCCAAGCCTTAACAGGGTCCCTACAATTATTTCCCCCCACGTGCTCTATCGCAGTCTTCATTCAATGTCCCATCCCCCACACCAACTTCATGACGCTCCTTCAATTTTTAATGACATCACAATACGCACTTTAATATCTAATCAGAAAATTTAATAAAATAGATATAAAAAGTATGATTTTTTTTACAACAGAAATATAATCTAAGTATTGTTGTTTTAAAAAAAATATTAAATATGAAAAATAAAAAAAATTAAGATATTATTTTAGGATTAAAAACAAAACCATTTATAGCTAATTCTCACGGATAATGCCGAAAGGAAGGAAGTACTTTGTACTTAGAGTGTTTGAGTAAGAACAAAATCATGATTTCAGAAGTGTTTTTACAGTATACGAAGTAAATATGTAGAAAAATTTGTTTCGATTTATAAAAAAATATTTTTAAAAAGTGATTAAAAGGTTATCCAAATATTTTTTTAGTTAAACATGCCCAACTGGTAAAAATACTAAGATGGGTGATGTTTAGAGATATTCTCAAACTGCACCGCTTTTTGTTAGCAATTTTAGCTTTCGCCGAACTCTCTTGGCATCCTTTTGCACATACACTGTATCCATTTATACACCAACGGTATCACAACTATAACTAAATAAATTTAAATGTGCTGCCATCCCTTAAACAATCTAATATTTATCTATTTTTAAGATAATTCTTATAATAATAATTCTAGTAAATATACTTGATTAGTAAGTATATTTTAAAAAAGATAACATTTATTTATTACAAAATAACTAACTTAATTATTTTTTTAATTTAATCAAATTAGTCAAGTAATTTTTATATTAAAAATCAGAAATAGTACCAATGGAGGATGAATAAATTTAGTTATTAAATAAGTTATTTATGTTCATAATTTTTTTTATTTTATAAGCATGTCATGTAAAATTAATTTCTATTGTCAAAACTGAGTCGGACAGGTGTACAATTATGAAAAGTCTAAATTAATTTTAAGAGAGGGACCGTCTGTCTCTGTCGCTGATGTTTCTGGTCATTCCAAACACAGTTAAATAGGAATAAGCGAAGAACAGAGGGGAAAGCGTCCGCATTTGTCTTTACTCATTTGCCGGTGGCATAATTGTCCTTAAACAAACACGATGCCACGTGGCATGCTGCCAGCGTGTTGACAAGGACCAAATACAGACAGAAAAAACCTCGGCAGTTGCAGTCCCGCGGCATTAGGCCCGACGTCGCCGTCCTCTCTGACATTCCGACCCTGCTAAACTTTCTCCCATTTTATCATTTTCAGCCCTTAATTCCCCACTCATCCCCTTTGAATTCCCCATTTTGCCCCCATTCTTTTTCTTAAACCCATAGCCTTAGTCCTCTGTTTCATTATCGCCCCAGGCTAATATATGCATCTTACCCAAATGGTGGAATTTTTCTTCCTATGACTCTTTTCTATAAATAAACTCCTTATTATCTCTCCTATCTCTCTCTCTCAGAGAACGGGAGGACAAAGCTATCTGGTTCTCATGTTCATGGTTCGTTAATGATTATAAAGGTATGGTTTCCTATTTCTTCGCTTTTTTGCAATTCCCCTGTTTTCTTCCAATTCATTTGCTCCTCTCGTCCAATCAAAAGGAAAACGCAAAAAGGAAAAAGACTCTTTATTCATTTTACTCTTTCTATATTTGCTTCCTGTTTTATCATCTTTAGAGTTCTGGAACGATTTCTTTCTAGGAAATATCTCCTTTAGTTCTCTATGGGTTTGTGTTTCGTGTCAATCGAGCTAAGGTTCGTTATGCATAATACAGTAATTTCTGTTTGTCTGAATTCCTCATGATTATATTTAAACTCATCATCGGAGATCCTATGGGTTTCCTCTGATTATTCTGGATAGGAGGGAAACAGAAAAGGCAAAATATGGAGAGCTTTGACCTTTTCAATAATGCTTTTTGGCCTGATTTTTCATGCTTGTACTTTGAATGATCATGACTTTGCATACATAATGCCTTAACAAAGCTCCTTTTTTTTTTTTTTTTTTTACTACCACATTACAATAAACATAAATTTATTCGGACATCTATGTTTTGATAATCATGCTTCTCTTTGTTTTTCAGGATCATTGGTCTCTGTTGGTTGGATCTGTTGTGACTAGCTTTTTTAATTCTTGTAGATTATCTGCTTGATATTAGTTGTCCCAGCCCGGTAACTTTGGTTCCTAAAGGGATTAGAGATGCCGGGAATAACCGATAACGGAGTTACTGATGAGGGGAAGGCAAATGAAAGGAATATGAATCCTTCCTCCTCTAACTCTAAGGAGGGCTCTACTCCAATTGAGTCACAACATCCAGAGAGTACAGGTGGTGATGGTGCCGTTGAGACCTCTATCGACCAGCTTTATGAAAATGTGTATGATATGCGAAGTTCTGATCGGTCACCTTCAAGGCAAAGTTTTGGATCTGATGTTGATGAGTCTAGGATTGATTCAGAATTGCATCATCTAGTTGGGGGGAAGATGAGGGAGGTGGAGATAATGGAAGAGGAAATGGAGGAAAAGCAAGGTGGTGATGGAATTAGTGAATCATCTTCTAGAAAGGGTAGTTCGTCGAATGATAGGAAGGTGGACAATGTGAATGAGATTCAACCTGCCAGTACAAGCTCTGGCACTTCTGAGAAACCAACCAAACCATCCACTTCAAAATTGCAATCCAAGACAGCATTAAAATCAAAACCCAGAGTCAAAAGTCCTCCTGTGAAGCCTTCTGTTGAGAGAAAGAATGATAAGCCTCTGAAAAAACAAAGCCCAGGAGTTGTTGGCTCGAAGAAATCACAAAATGCTCCTCCTGCTGGAAGGTCAGTGTCACAGAGTCGTGCCAAGAATTTAGTTGAACCAGCATCAGATAAGCCAGAGATGGGTCCAGTTTTGCTTAAGCAGGCAGCGGATCAGATGTCATCAGGGGATAATCCGCATAAAGCTCTTGAATTAGCTCTTCGAGCTACAAAAGTGTTTGAGAAGTACGCTGGTGACAAACCAAGTTTGGACCTTGTTATGAGCTTACATGTTATAGCAGCAATATACTGTAGCTTGGGTCAATACAGTGATGCGATTCCAGTCCTGGAGCGCTCTATTGACATTCCTGTTGTTGAGGAAGGCGAGGAGCATGCCCTGGCTAAATTTGCTGGTCTGATGCAACTGGGTGACACCTATGCAATGCTGGGCCAGCTTGAGAATGCAATTACGTACTACCCCAGAGGTTTGGAAGTCCAGAAACAGATTTTGGGAGAAACAGATCAGAGAGTTGGTGAAACTTGTCGGTATATGGCTGAAGCTCATGTTCAAGCGTTGCAATTTGACGAGGCTGAGAGGCTATGCCAAATGGCTTTGGACATTCATAAAGCAAGAGATTCACCTCCTTCTCTTGAAGAAGCAGCTGATAGGAGGCTCATGGGCCTTATATGCGAAACAAAGGGAAAGCATGAAGCGGCTCTGGAGCATCTTGTTTTAGCAAGCATGGCAATGGTAGCAAATGGACAAGAAGCAGAAGTGGCATCTGTTGATTGTAGCATTGGAGACACGTACCTATCCTTGTGTCGATACGATGAAGCTGATTTTGCTTACCAAAAAGCACTTACAGCCTTCAAGGCCAGCAAAGGAGAGAATCATCCAGCTGTGGCTTTGGTTTTTGTACGTTTAGCTGACTTGTGTAAGAGGACAGGGAAGATAACGGAATCCAAATCTTACTGTGAGGATGCACTTGAAATCTATGAAAAGCCTCTTCCTGGAGTCCTTCTAGAGGATATTGCAAGTGGTCTTACTGATGTTGCCGCTATCTATGAGTCAATGAATGAACATAAACAGGCCCTCAATTTGCTGAAGAAGGCATTGGGTATATATAACGATGCCCCTGGTCAGCAGAGCACAATAGCAGGAATTGAAGCTCAGATGGGGGTCTTGTGCTACATTATAGGGGACTATGCTGAATCTTATAATGCTTTCAAGAATGCTATCTCAAAGCTCCGTGCTATTGGAGAGAAGAAATCAGCCTTCTTTGGTATTGCTCTTAATCAAATGGGACTTTCCTGTGTGCAGCGTTATGCCCTAAGTGAGGCTGCAGAATTGTTTGAAGAGGCAAAGAATATTTTGGAACAAGAGTATGGGCCATATCACCCTGAAACGCTTGGCGTGTATAGCAATCTTGCCGGCACATATGATGCACTTGGCAGGTATTCACTTTTTTGTTCTTTTTCTTGTTGTAACATACCTTCTTCCACCTGTAAAATGCCCTTCATCATTTAGGCATCTTGAGCACTTTGGGTCTTACGCGTGGTTAAGTAACTGAAGTAGGCTTTTATGTTCTTTATATTATTGCATGGTGTTAGGTCTCTTATGAAGCGTTATGACTACGTACATGCCTGTATCATTTGATTTCTTCAGTCAACTAACGATTTTTACTGCTGAATCACCCTGCAAGATTCAAGGTTTTATTTTCTGATATACCTCATGAAACCTGTGTCACTAGCGTTCCAGGAAAGAACAGATCCTACCAAATGACTGGCTTTGAGGGATAATTGTATTAATACGGATGATGGAACTTACTGGTCCTCTATGTATGATGTTTATTTCAGGTTGGATGATGCAATTGAAATTCTGGAGTACGTTGTAAGTTTAAGGGAGGAAAAACTTGGGACTGCAAATCCTGATGTATATGATGAGAAAAGAAGGTTGAGTGAATTGTTGAAGGAAGCAGGCAGAGTCCGGAGCAGAAAATCCATATCACTGGAGCGCCTCCTTGATTCCAATGTTTATTCTCTAAACAATTTTGTCATGAGGATGGCTAGCTAGGGCACAGAGAGAAATATAATGCCTTTACAACACAGATGAACAGGTTGTGAAATTCAATTATTGAGGAGATATGAAATGACCGATGGGGGTAATGATTTGTACCATATTTTATTTAAAGATATATATTCTTGTATGATACGATGTAAATTATGCATGGTCTTCCGATATGCTCATTGTTTGAACACTTCGATTGCTGATGCGTCAATATATTCTTATAGATTTGGCTACACAGCTAAAAGCTGAGACTTTTAGTCCCCATCCCCCATATATATATATATAGTTCTGCTTTTTCTAATAATAATTGGGGCGTCTTGCTTTGTGCGCACAATTTCTATGAGGTCTTGTTGATTTGAACACGCTCGTCGTTAGCTTTGTTTTTTAGGCATTGGATGTTTTGTGAATTGGCATATATAGAATCTGAGAAAGCGTGACAGTAAAATTGAAGAAGGTGGAGAATGAGATATTCAGAATCACCACTATGCCAGGGCCCAAGCAGATGAAGAATGAGAGGTTCAAGAATCATAAAAGTTGTTGCAGCGTGGTGGAGGAGGACCACCACTCCACCAGGGCCCAAGCTTATGAAGTAAAAGTAAAAGCAGGATTTGAAGGGTTTCAGTAAATGTTTTGCGTCTCTCGGAAGTCCAAGAGGGCTTTTGTCCTGTGAAATTAAACCAACTTTTCAGTTATTAAAAGTGTGTTTGGATGGTGTTGGGCAAAACTGACTCTATTCTAATTGATTTTTGTAACTGAAATTAGAGTAAAAGTCAGTTAGTGTAATGTAATTTATGTTTAGATATGTATTTATAAAATGTCAGTTAAAAAAGTTAAAAGTTATTTGGATGATTAATAAAAAAGTTAGTTTAGTTATAAAATAACTAAAAAGACATGGATTTTATTGAAATAGTAGTGTTTAAAATTTTATGTTTTTAATGTGATAATAGTTTTTAAAAAAATATGAAATTATTATGATAAAATATAAATAGTTTATTTGTCACGTTATAAAATAAAAATATTTGCTACGGAGAAAAATTTAAAAATATATTGTAAATAATTAATTAAATATACCTAACAGACAAACATGAATATAAATTAAAATTCATTTGGTTTCTAATTAAAGTAAATGAAATTACATAACTAATTAGATTGTAAGCTCTACACAATTGTTCTATAAATCAGTTAGAAAAGTTGATCCAGATTGCGTTGGAAAAATCAGTCAGAAAAGTTACTTTTTTTATAAGTCAGTTAAAAAAGAAACCCCATTCAAACAATCTTCTGAGCGACAATAATTAAGCCACAAAAATCAGTTGCACACTTTCTCATATGTTTTTTTCATCTGCAACGGAGATCCAAACGTAGCCTAAATTTATTTCATGGCTTCATGTTCCTTTTCTGTTCTTCCTAGGAGGCTGTCGTTAAGGTTTGACATGCTCGTTCTTGTCTGGCAAACCCATCTTTATAAACGTGTTTAATCTCTTGCTTCTCATTCTTCTGTTCTAAATATGCTTTCGGCTTCCTGTTCTGGGACTTTTTCTCTTGTCGAACGGAAAGCACATGGGAAGAATCTTGTTAGCGTTTTCTTTTCCCAATAATGCAATGACAATCATTCCATATCCGTTTATTGACTGGCATAACTCATGAAAGTAGCTCCATGTCATCGGAACCAGTTTGTCTTTTCCAAATTTTTGCTCCGCTATTTTCAATTATTGCCTTCTAGATGCGATAATTTGTTCAATCAATGAATTGAACTTTAATTCATTCTGGAATATTATAAAAAACAAACAAATTAATGTATGTTAAAAAATAATATTTAAAAAATACTCCTCTGGTCCTATTTATAGGACAAAGAGATAAGGTATTTTTTGGTCTTATTTATAGGGTATTGAGAAAATTTTTTGTATAGATATACAATTTTACCTCTCATTTATTATTATGTTGACTTTGTTTATATAAAGTATAATGTATATTAAATAGGGATAAAGTTAGAAAGTTATTAAATTTTAAATGAGAGTTAATGAATTTTAAGATTTTTTTTGTCTGTGTGAAATATGCTGAAAGTGCCTTATAAATAGGACCAGATGAGTAGTCAGCATTAAGCCCATAAAAAAAAATTCTATTTTTATATCAAACAGTTACCTTTTAAGTTAGGACGCCACTAATAAACTATGAAAATGCTGAGAGAATGAAAACAGAGTTGGGATCAACTTTATTTGATATTTCACGAGAGGTACAAAGGCAAGGCACACGACATTTATTAACAAGACATAACAACATAAGGAGGGGGGGGGTAATTAAAATGCGAGGAAAAACTACAAATTAAAGGCACAGAAAGCAAAGGAAACAGGTGGAAGTAAACAAGAAGTAATTAAGAGAGAAGAGCAAGCAAGGATGGTCACTTGGAAGAAGCTGGCTCAATCCCAACAGGCGGCTGAATGATCCCGAATGGCGGACGGGGAGGCGGGCCTGGAACCATTGGGAGCGTAATGGGTTCTGTCACGTGAGCGTCATACTTCCACAGCTTGAACTCTCCTTTCACGAAGTCATAGTACCCTCCGTACAGTCCCATCTTGTTCTTCCTCATCTCTCTCTGCACATATGGATACGTCTGCAGGTTCACCAACGAGTTGTTCACCGATCCTGCAAACTCACAGCACCCATCATCTTCTCATCTTAGTTCCATATTCCTCCTCATTCACACACACACACACACACACACACACACACACACGTTTTAATTACTTCAGCTTTAGAGTAATGGAATGAAAATTAAGTGAACTGACCTTCTCACAGAATTTGCATAACTCTTCGAAACTTGTATTGCTGGGATCGTGTTCGCTCTTCACCTTGATTTTGGCGGGTAAACCAATTTTCACCCACTCTATATGAAGTCACTGCACCGCCACACTTACACAAATAAGAATTCAAAGCTTAAAATGTCAGGTTTTGATTTGCCTTTTTCATCAAATGGTTTAGACTTACAAGGGAGGAGAGTTATCCTCTGGATGCTCCATGAGCCTTTTGATTCCACCACACCTGCTGTGCCCAATCACCAGAATGTTTGGTATCTGTCAAATCATTGTTTCCCATTCTTAATTACTTTTATATTCACGACCAAAACAGTTGAACATTGTGATGTTGAGCTCTATATATGTGCACCTTGAGGGCTGTGATACCATATTCAAGGACTGCACCAACTCCGCCGTACCTAAGCTGTAGGTCCACCAGGACAACGTCAAAACCTTTCTCCCGCAGAGGAATCAGGAAATGATCAAAATATTCTTAATAATTTAACTGAAACGAGCTCAGTGTGAGTGTATATTTACAAACAGTCAAACACAGAATGAATTAACAAAAGAGATGACCTGATCGAAAGGAGGGACCATGTTAGCAATGTTGCGAACCATGAAAGCTTCTCCTGGTTGGAAGTTTAGGATCAGATCGGGGCTCACTCGTGAGTCTGAGCATGCAAACACCAGGAACTACCACCCCCACACGCACACACAACACACACACCATAATATCAGATTAAAACGACAGAAACACACGAAATGAAAGTATAAAGACAGAATATAATTAGTGTGGTTAATTTAGTTACCTGGGGGCTCTGACCTTGGGTAAGTTCCTGGAACAGACCTGGGTTCTTGCTGCCATTTGATAAATTACATCCACACAAATTAAACAAGTTAGCAAGCTAGAGAAGAGAAACAGTGTACAGTGAGATTTAAATGGTGATTAACATATGTTAATTTACTCGAATATGTTGAACTTGAAGTGGCTGAAGCCGATGTTGATCCTATCGACAGCCGGATCGTCTAATGGATCCAGGTGGATTCCCTGCAGCTCAGCTATTAGCTTGCCGATCTTTTCCGCCGCCACACCCTCCAATTCTTCCTTTTCTCTGAAACACACACACACGCTTCATTATTATAATCATTATAACGCTAACAAGTGTGTGTGAATCTATTACTATTTATGTTTCCCAGTCCATGTTAAGCACAGGTTATGTAGAAGTATATATTATGTGTGTATGTATATATGTTTTCACCTGACAAGCTTCTTAAGCTCTTCGATGGCCAACTCGGAGGACTGCTTCTTAGTCATATTTCCACCTGAAGTCAGAACTGTGGATTAAAATGCACGGTAACAACACTTAACCTGATAAGTAATAGATTTACACATGCCTAATTATCAGAAGCCTAATATTCCATGGAGTTCTAGCTCCGTTCACTCAAAAAGGGGAACTGACAACTAGCTAGAAAATAATGCTCCAGTTTCGTCAATTTCGTAATGATGAATGGTTTTTTTGTGATCAAGTGACAAAAAAGTTCTGATAGCTGCAAGAACTTTTCTG